>NC_133826.1:615000-915000 GCF_047830755.1 Zonotrichia albicollis
CAGGGTCACCCCCAGTGACATTTCCTCAGCAGTGTCCCATCACCAGTGAGGCAGGAGCTGTGTGCTGATCCATGCATGTGCTGAAGCATTTGGGTCCCAGTGCCTGGCATTTACAGGGTGCTCTGCTTGGACAGGAACCAATCCTGCAAGGTTTGATGTCCAAGGCACCAGGGATGCTCGCAGCAGCCACTGGCTCCAGTCAGTTTTGCTGGGAGCAGGGTCAGGCCTGGCCCCACAGAGGATGCAGTGCCAGCACCAGTGTCTGCAGCTCTGCACCTAATCCACACATCAGCTAAAGTGGATTTCATTCTGAGAAGTCTTATGGACCCCAATAAAGATCAGTAATCATTAAAATTAGCCACATGCTGATTTAATCAACATATAGCTTTGTTAATTACCAGCTCTTTCTTCATGTCCATCTGTTTTAAAGATTTTTGCGAACCTGCAGCAGATGTTCATGTAAATACAATAAGCTGTTTGCCGTGTAAATATAAAATTTTCAGGAGTATTTTTGTATCAAGCACCCGATTTATTTGTGCTGTTGTCAGGATCACATCTTCAGGGGCTTAAACACAGAGCTGATGACTTTGTTATGATCCATGTGGAGGCAGTGTCTGCTGCTGGGCCATCCCTCTGTCTGGCCTTGCTCGACAGCCCACTCCATGGCTGGGCCCTGCATTCCAGCATTCAGCACTGCCCTGGGAACTGCCATCCAAGAATGAAATCAGACCTGTCTATTCATGCTCCCCTCAGGAGTATAGGCAGTCATTTCTGCTCTCAAGGTGAACACGCTCCATGGGGTTGCAGGGAGCAGGTCCTGCCTCTGAGTGAGGTGGGTGCAGCCAGCGTTCCAGAGTGGATCCCCATCCCATCCCACCCCATCCCATCCCATTCCCTGTGCACAGCCAGCGTTCCAGAGTAGATCTCCATTCCATCCCATCCCATCCCATCCCATCCCATCCCATCCCATCCCATCCCATCCCATCCCATCCCATCCCATCCCATCCCATCCCATCCCATTATCCCACCCCATCCCACCCCATTATCCCAGCCCATTCTCCCACTCCCTATGCACAGCCTGCTGCAGTGGGGCTCGGTGCTCCCAGCCTGGCTCTGGCTCAGCCCAGGGCAGTTGCCAGACCAGCCTGCAGCAGTGTGCCCAGGTTTGTGCTTCCATCCCAACAAACACCTTCATCCAGGTGCTCATCTTCCTCTCCGTGGCAGGGATTTCCCTTTGCAAGGCAAGGTGCAGAGGCTGATCCCAGAGCTGGCTGGAGAGTGGTTTGGTGCTGTTCAGGGAAATGTTGGTGTCACCTCCCAGGCCCTGCAGAAAGCTGAGTCTGGAGTCGCTGCTCCTTTAGGTCTGCGCTCACAACAGCTCTGCTCTCTGGGTTCTGCTCTCAGTTTTTAGCTCCTCAGGGAAGGGAGCACAAGGTTCAGGCTCCTGTGGGTGACTGGGATGTCCCCAGAGCTGAAGCTGTAGCTACAAACCACACATGAGGAGGAGAGAAGGGCAGCAAGGTGGGCACAAATCTGACACCTCAGTGGGGGCAAATCCATTTCAGCAACAAAAAAGGGATTTGGAGATGAGAGAAAAGAGTCAGCAATGCAAGTGGGAATTAATCTAAACCAAGATAATTAATTTTTTTATACAAAGCCGCATTTCTACATCTTTGTATAATATTTCCACTGTTTAATTCTAAAAACATGCTTTGTACTGAACACGGAAAATCCTGGAGAAGCTTTTAGTTCACACCATAATTGCATCTTACTACGTCAAATCTTTAAATTTCAGATGACAGTGTAAATTAATAGCAAGAATAAAATCTTATAATTGAAACTGAAATGAAACTAAATCTTACAGCTGGGATAGTGGCTCGAACTTCAGCCCTAGCGCCTAAGGAATCACTGTGTGCTTTTTAATTCTTCAATTCTTTTCCATAAATGTTTTGACATGCTCAGAAATTTGTCTTTGTGATTAAGGCTGCTGATCATCACAGACTGATGAGTCCAAAGTCAAAATCTTTACTTACCATTTACTCAGGAATAGATTTCCAGATGAAACTCTACAGTAAGGACTTATTGCTCCTATTAGTCACTCTCACAAGGCTTTGCTTCTCACCATGGTGCAGCCCACGCCAGGGCCTGGGGTGTTCAGGCTGGATGCCTTTAATTTTTATTATCAAGTAAGGTACCTCATACCCCTTATATTCCTATAACATATATTCACTCCTATGGCATACATTCTCCTGCCTAGAAGCCCTGTTAATTTCTAAAGAGAATATTTGTATTTTAGACCTTGCTGATATTTAATTAATAGATTCAGGACCTTTCCTTCTGCATCAGTTTCTCTTCAAGCCTGTCCTTTCCGATGTTGCATTTCCCTTTTGTGCATATTTAGAAGATGGCCTTAAACACGGGAGGCTGTGGGATGGAGGAGGAGGAGCACCTTGGATTGGGCCTTTGCCCACAGGGGCTCTGTGCACTGACAGAAGAGGCTGTTTTTGGGGCTGTGGGGATGTGTTTGTGGGGCTGGGTTGGATTTAGGCCTTTGCCCACAGGGGCTCTGCCCATTGAGAGAAGAGGCTGTTTTTGGGGCTGTGGGGATGTGTTTGTGGGGCTGGGTTGGATTTAGGCCTTTGCCCACAGGGGCTCTGCCCATTGAGAGAAGAGGCTGTTTTTGGGGGCTCTGGGGATGTGTTTGTGGGGCTGGGGGTTGGAGTTGGGCCTTTGCCCACAGGGGCTCTGCCCATTGAGAGAAGAGGCTGTTTTTGGGGCTATGGGGATGTGTTTGTGGGGCTGGGTTGGATTTAGGCCTTTGCCCTCAGGGGCTCTGTGCACTGACAGAGGAGGCTGTTTTTGGGGCTGTGGGGATGTGTTTCTGGGGCTGGGGGTTGGAGTTGGGCCTTTGCCTTCAGGGGCTCTGTGCACTGACAGAGGAGGCTGTTTTTGGGGCTGTGGGGATGTGTTTGTGGGGCTGGGTTGGATTTGGGCCTTTGCCCACAGGGGCTCTGTGCACTGACAGAGGAGGCTGTTTTTGGGGCTGTGGCGATGTGTTTGTGGGGCTGGGGTGCAGGTGGGCTGGGGCAGCAGTGTTTGTGGTGCAGGGGCTGCCCGAGGACAGAGGAGCCAATGCCAGGCTGGGCTTTGTGTTCTGAGGGTTCTGCCCCAGCCCCGCTTTGGGGCTCCTTGCAAATGCTCCGTGCTGATTTACTGGGATCACGCTGAGCCTCTTGCCTTTAGAGGGGAATTAAAGCCACTGCAGAACATAATAGAGGGAAGATCCATTAGCATTTCCTTCTTGATAATTCGTATATCTATAATAGACTTTCATTTCCTCTAAGCTCCTTAGGTGCCTGCAAAGGAAGGAGTTGGGATCCTCCCCAGGCTGTTCATTGCTGAGGAGGGAATCATTGCCAGGAATGGTCCCTGGGAGCCCCTGGGTCCCTCCTGGAGCTGCCCTGCCCGTCTGGGCCAGCATTGCTCCTGTGCTGCTGCTGCTGAGCTGGGAGAACACAGGGTATTTGTGTTTATTCATGCTGCAAATCAGCACTAATTTCCCGAAGAACCAAATTTATTGGCTGTATTCCTTCATTTGAATAATCACCGCCAATAAATATCTCAATAAGCTGCCACTTACAAAGTCATTTTCATAAAAATTAACGTCCAGCTACTGTGCGGTGATAAACCTCCACGCTCGGTGCGTGGAGTAGCTGCCAGAGCTCCCTCTCCCTGGAAATGTGTAGTCACTTTTCCTGATCGAAGTGTTTGTCATTTTTGCTCTTGGTTGTTTTTGCATTTCACAGTGTTTAGTTATTTCCCGTTTTTATAGTTTGGTTATTTTTCCGTTGTTTTACTTTCAGAGTGTTTGATCAACAGAAAGCAGCGCGGACTTTTCTGTTAGTTTAACAAATGTCGGATCTCAAGATCTCAGTCCTGAGGTGCTGAGCCTCCGAGACCACCTTGGGGGGCTCGGGACTCCTGGAATGTTGCCAGAAGTGTCTGGTAGCTGGACTTTAACCCTACACAGGAGACGACAAGGATGAGGGCTTCACCGGGTGAGTGGTGAAGGGATTAGTTAATTAGAGAGTGAGAAACAGGGTTTAGGATTTATGTACAGGGGGGTTTAGAGAAGTAAGATGGAGGAATTGGGGCGTGTCCTGCCCTCCTTCTTCTTCCTCTTCTCCTCCATCTTCTTTGGCCACGGTGGCACCTTTGGATTGGTTATTACTGAGAGTACACCGAGTTATAAGAATAGATGGTATTGGGAAAAAATGATAAATATTGTATACGTAACAAGGGGTATAAAGATAGGTGGCGGTCCGGGGGACGGCACAGTGTGCCCATGGCTGACTGCTGAGCAGATCTTTGTTCGGCTGAAAGAACATCTTTTAGATAAACAATTAATAAACATAAAAACCGAAAGAAGAACTGAAGCCTCTTCTCGTCCTTCGATACGCGGCTGCCCCAAGGCCGCCCCGGGCCTTTCCAGGCCCCTCAAACAGCCGAGATAAACCGGACAAACAAACATATCAGAGGAGGATTCTGCCTAATGGCTTTTCAATTGCCCCGGAGGAAGTCCTTTCCTTTGTTTTGTCTGGGGAAAGATCTTTATCTCTCGGCGCTCCCAGGAAGGAATTTCCATATCAAGGGGCGGTAACGGTGCTTCGGGACTTCCAGTCCGCCCCAGAGGTCCCAGAAAAAAAAAAAAAAAGAAAGAAAAAGAAAGCATTAGGTGGTATGGCACCATCGCAACCCAAATCTATTCCATTTTACGGTGTTAGTTTATTTTATTTTTCAGAAAAGGATGACTGCGAACTGGAGGAGAGGAGCATGGGTTTCGGGTAACATCTCTCCAGGGTTCTGCTTTCTCCAAATGTCTCTTGGTTTGAGCACTCCTCTCCTCTGTCTATTCCCTCTCTGCTCATCACCATTTCCTGACCAGGAGCTTTGCCTGCTTTCCCTGTCCGTCTGTCTGTCTGTGCTGCAGATGTGCATCCCCCTGTCCCGCCCAGCAGAGAAACAGCCATAGGTTTCAAATGCAAATACAAATGGTTTCAAATGCAAATACAAATGGTTTTCAAGGGCAATTGCCATCTCCATCAGCTGGCACAAGAGATGAATGTGGTCAGGACAGCAGGAACAGTTCCAGTATTTGCTCTGGGAAGCAGCAGCTTGCCAGGCCCGGGGATGAGCCAGGGCAGTGCTCACTGTTTGAATTAAAACAACTGGAGGGCACAGCCAAACCCAGCCCCTGGAGTCTGGAATATGCAGGGAACTCCCTGTATGAAACCCAGGGAGTTACTGTGACCCAGACTGCAGTAACTGTGTTACAAGGAGCTGGGGAATGTACACAGAAATATCTTATCTCAGGAACGCAACCGAGATAAGAAACTATAAACCTGATGTAAAATTAAAATGAAGGATCTTCCAGGTGTACACATCATGAACTGGTCCAGTGTTGGCTCCATCCTCCCATCCCTGGGGAAAGGCTGCTTTTCAGCTCTGCCAGAGGCTCCTTTGGACCCTAAGGGGTCACCAGCACCCCGAGAAGGCACATTGCTGCTGGAAAATTTCCTCTGGCTGGGCAAAGACCTCGTCTCCCTGTGTATGGGTTTAGGCCAGGGTGTAGAACACCCAGCTTCAGCAAACAGTGCAGCAACCCTTGCACTGCAGCAGCTGAGCTGAGGTTCAGGCTGTATTACATCTTGACATTTTAAGGGAGCAGAATAAATAAAAACTCACTCACTGTTTCAGTGCAGGCTGAGCAGAGCCAGCCCTGCTCCTGAAGCCCAGGAATCTGACTACAAGGGTAGTTGTTACAGGCAAGTCAATTGGGAAATGAACCTAAAAGTCAAGATAAGCAGCAAAATATTGGATCTGCTAGAAAACGAGCCCACTGTGGCTGTGTGTTTCTGCAAGAGGAGGTTGATTATAACTGACATCACAGGACCTCACAGCCACAAAAGCTCCAGCTTCCAGGGAGTTTCCATCCTCGTGGCACTGAACTGTGACAGCACTGAACTGTGTCAGCACCGGCCAGCGAGCACCAGGTGAGAGCTCCTCTCCTCTCCTCTCCTCTCCTCTCCTCTCCTCTCCTCTCCTCTCCTCTCCTCTCCTCTCCTCTCCTCTCCTCTCCTCTCCTCTCCTCTCCTCTCCTCTCCTCTCCTCTCCTCTCCTCTCCTCTCCTCTCCTCTCCTCTCCTCTCCTCTCCTCTCCTCTCCTCTCCTCTCCTCTCCTCTCCTCTCCTCTCCTCTCCTCTCCTCTCCTCTCCTCTCCTCTCCTCTCCTCTCCTCTCCTCTCCTCTCCTCTCCTCTCCTCTCCTCTCCTCTCCGCAGTGCTGAAAGAGGGATTTGCTTACTTGAGTGTGTTTTAGCTCATTACAGAAATAAAGGACTGCACGAAAAAAAGATTACATGCTGCGGAATCCCAGCAGAATTCCTGATAAAGTCTGTTTGTATTAGATTTTTCTTTTTTTTCTCACATCTTTAGATTGTGACAGATGCACATAACAAAGAAAATGGAGGATCATGTACTGCATCTCTCTCTGCTTATATTTTAATAAGGTTTTGAATGTCATTAAGCCCAAACCTCTCAATTTTTGAGCTGCAGTAGAGGCTGCGATCAGCTGCTTTTGAAATCATAAATCTGAAAAGTACAGCTGGGGAAGCAGCGTTTGAGATGGGAAAATTCAGTGCCTGTAGGACTAATTATGCTTTTGCAAACTTTATCAAAGTGTTGCTGCTTATTCACAGTTAGCAGCACGAGGAGGGGGTAATGAATGGCAGCAGCTCTGACTCTGCACACAAACACCCATTTTACAGGGAAAGGGACAACTGAGGGCTTGAAGTGTGGATTTTGGCTGTTCAGTCTCTCTGCCAGGACAGTGGAGAATTGGAGAGACCAAAAGAGTGAAGGATGCTGGAATCCTGCTCCCCAAACCCCCCTCTCTGGTTGCTGTGGGGCAGGCTGAGGTTTGGCTCCTTGCACAGAGTTCACTGATAGCCCTGGAAATGGGATGCTGCTGCCACAGGAATGAGAACCCCAAGGGGATCTTTCCTAAGTTCCCTCTTCTTCAGCTCTTCTAGGGAAAACCCCTTCAATCATATTGCTTTGACACGTGCAAGGTTTTCCTCAGGGGTGAGAAGAAGTGCGGTGCTTCTCTCACACCTGCTTCTCTCAGCAGGTTCCTGCAGGAAGGTGAAATACTGGAATGGTTCCAACTGCTGAGTCAAGGCAGAGCAGCACGAGGAGAATGTCACGGATCAGCACAGCAGTCCCGTGGAAGAACACCTACATTTGGAGCTGTTTTTCTTGCCTAATAAATGTGAAGATGTGAAAAAGCCCTTTTCTGTTTCCTCGTCTGTGTCTGATCTCAGTCAGTGCAATCAGCCAGCAGTGGGGGTCCAGGTCCGATCTGAATAGGAGTAATCTGGGATTTATTGATGCTCTTGTAATTCACTTAGGTTTTTTGTGGCTAGGGTTTCTCTTCTTGCCTTCTTGATCCCACCTTTTCCTTTTTGCATTGAGACAGTTTTTCCCTGTGTCCATGGATAAGCCAGCCTGGGGTGTTTAATCTAGAGCCCAGGGTTATTGCCAAATGCTGTGTGCAGGTGCCCCCAGCCCCAAGGTGGTGCAGCCATGGGGAGCCCTTGGGGGGCTGGCACAGGGCTGTGGGTGCTTGGTGACCCCAGGCTGTGGGATCACCCAAACCAGGACAGCTCTCCCTCTTGGCCAGGCAGGAATCACCATTCCTGCCCAGGTGGGACCTGAACTGCCAGGTCAGAGGCAGCTGCAGCGTCCCTCCTGCCCCCTGTGCCAAGGCTGCTCCACAAATGCTGTCCGGGGCTCTGAGACAAAGAAAACAGGATTTTATGCCTACGCTCACGAGCCTTGTGATTTGACACGACTCAGATGGAGGTCACAAGCTGTGCCCAGCTAAAGTGAGAAAACTGTGCTGGCAAATGCTTTAAAAAGCTTAAAACTATTAAATTAGAGACAGAAGATCCTCGAGAGAGGATGGTAATATCTTTATTATTTCCTCACTTAACTGTTTTGTCACCTCTTGCACAGACATAGTTGCAAATTAACTCTCACACTTTTCAAGGCTATGGAGGCTTCTTGAATTAGAAGCATCTTTC
Source organism: Zonotrichia albicollis (assembly GCF_047830755.1). Taxonomy (NCBI): domain Eukaryota; kingdom Metazoa; phylum Chordata; class Aves; order Passeriformes; family Passerellidae; genus Zonotrichia; species Zonotrichia albicollis. The sequence continues at coordinate 623,142 of NC_133826.1, forward strand.
ACCATGAGCAGTTTTCATACCAGGTTACTCCAGCTGGTGTTGTGTGTCAGTCTGAAAAAGGGCCCCTCGGTGAGGGGGAGGCAGGGATGCCTGCCTGGGGAGCAGGCTGGGCTCTGTGCTGCCCACTCTGTGCCCAGCCCAGAGCATGGGCTGCTCCTGCAGGAGGGGTCTGGGGAGGCTGAGCTGATAGAGCTGTGGTGTTCCAGTTAATTTCCCCCCATGGCAGTGCTCTGTCCCCAGCAATGCCTCCTAAGAGGAGGCTGAGCTGATAGAGCCATGGTATCACAGTGAATTTCCCACCATGGCACTGCTCTGTCCCCTTCCTAAGAGAAGGCTCTGCCAGAGGAGGGGAGGCAGGTGCCATTTACCATTTGTTGCAGACATCTTTTATGAAAAATCTTTTCTTTGGATTTTTCCTTCTTAGAAGCTGCAGTTTCAGCAACAAAATGTAAACAATGATTATCTGCTGCTGTGGAATGCAACAGGTTTACCTGTGGTTGGCCCATGTTGGATGTTTATCATTAATGGCCAATCAAAGACCAAGCTATCTCGGACAGAGTCTGAGAGAGCTGCCTTTTGTTATCATTCTTTTCTTATCTATTCTTAGCTTAGCTAGCTTCTAAGAAAACCTTTCCTTTTATTTCTTTCTGAGGAGCTCAGATTGCAGTCTGTAAGGCTGATTACATGATAGAAGTCTGCCAGTCCATCCCAGGGACAGAGTCCTGGTAGATTTTTATCTGCACAGCTAATTTAGACTGTCAGATGCATGTGGGTCCCTCGGGGGGCAGAGGAGCTGCTTGTGAGCAGTGATGCAGCTCCTGCAGCTGCCCCAGCCTGGCACGGCCCTGCTGCTCCTCCAGTGCAGCTGCAGACATGTCTGGGCTCACAGCAGAGCTCCGGAGAGGAGCGTGTGACAAAGTTCAGGTAGAAAGCTGATCCCTTGGCAGGAGCTCAGAGATGTGTCTCTACAGCTGTAGGGCCGTGTAGGACACAGGATTCGGTCTTGTGCTTTAAATCCATATCCTGATGCTGAATCTGGGCCAGCTTCTCTTAAAGTCTTTCTTTTTAGTGCCATCTCATGTTTAATTGCTGAGCTCAACTCACAGTGGTTTGGCTTTCTGAAGTGCAGCAGCTGGCCATGGGCTCTGCAAGCCTGGCTGTGTGAGAGAATCAGGCTAAGGGAAATGCTGTGGAAAAGGGATGAAACATCTGTCATTTCCAGAGTCAGTCAGAGCACGCTGCGTGTGCAGTGTCACCTGTGATCCGTGCCCTGCAGGCCCACAGGCATGGCAGCATCCCTCAGCTCTGCAGAAGGGCTGGGTGTGGGTGTGGAGCAGGCATAGGGAGCCCTCAGTGTTAATGCTCCCAGATCCCTGTCCCAGCCCGTGGACAGCCCACCGTGGTGTCACCTGGGCAGTGGGAGCAGTAATCAGGAAGGAGTTTGGGAGCAGAGGCTGGAAGGAGCTGGTGCTGCAGCCAGGGATGTGCTGATGTCCGACCTTCCCGTGTGGGGAAAGGAGAGTGCATTGCTCTGGTTATAGACACTGGGCTTCATGATTAAAACTGCACAAAACCAATCTCTTCTGCGCTTTAGGGGCTCAGCCTGAGAACATTATTCATAAAATATCCAGTTTATAAAATCATGACTCAATTCCTGTGCACTGATGTCTTTCAGCAACTGGCCCTGCAAGAGGCCAGGCTCCATCCAGATTCCACTGCATATAATAGAAAATCTCCTGTTTATTTCCATAGGATTGGGCCCTTAGAAAGCAGTCTGGGCACTGAGGTGAGAAGTTTGGGATGACCAGCATATCAGTCACACAAGCATCGAGCTCCACTCTTCTCACCTCAGCCCACAGACAGAATCCCAGTCCCAGTGAGAGCAGATAACTTCCTGTGCACAGCTGAGCAGGATGCAGGTACCAAAAGGTGCATTTGAAAATGGATCTTTCCAATGCATTTCTCCAGAGTGTTATTTTTGTCCATTGATTCTTAATTTCGTTATGGATTCTGATTTAATTGCTGTTCTGAGATGATGCTCTGGCTGTACCAACACCTGTTAGAGCCAAATTTTAATGTGATTCAGATGGGGGGGCACCTTCTACTCTACTTACCCAGCCTTGTGTTTGCTGGGAGAAGCCAGTGGAGCGAAGGGGATTTGTCCCAGCAACTTTATGAAAGGCCCTTGTGACAGTAGGGCCCAAGTTCCTTTTTTTCTTTCAATATTTATTTCTCCAGCTCAGGAGAAATAAATGGAAACCCCATTTTTCTCATGGAAAGCCCCTGGCCACTGGGGACTCTGCAGAGCAGCTGTGACCTGATGGACACTGGGGATGAGCCTCATGTTCTTGGCACAGCAGACCCATGCAAAGAATCCCTGAATCATAGAATCCTGGAATGGTTTACAGAGTTGAAGGGACCTTAAAGATTATTTCTAATACTTTTTACTGTTGGTCAGAAATATCGTCCTACAGGAAAGTCCTGCTCTTGTCATTGCCTTGGAGCTCAGTAAAACAGGACAGGATGATTTCACTGGTCAGGTGTGATTGCTGCTCTGGGAGTGCTTGGTGAGGCCAGGGGAGAAATGAGAAGAATACAAATATCAGTTACAGAAAGGATGATACTGGACTCCCATGGCAATTTCCTGTGGTAATAAGCATCCAGGAGGATATTAAAAATGTCATTTCTGCTCAAAAAGTAATCATAATTGAAATAGATTCTGGCATCTTTTATAACAAGAGAGCCAACAATTATTACGGGGGATACTTTAAAAGAAAACAAACACATTCAATAATTAGTTCAGTGAATTGCCAATGTGCTGATGCTGCTGAAATTGCAGGGCAGCATTGTGGGAGGAAGGTGCCTGTCGAAGGAAGGAGACCAGGACATCAGTTGATCATCACAGGCCCAATTTTTATTGATCAGCACGGCGGGTTAAATACAGTTCGTAATTAACTTCATGCATATTGCAAAAGTTGAGCTCAGGATTGGTTAGTTACATATCAGCAGTTACACCTACTTTTACATTCCTATGGTCCTACTTTTGATACTTTCTACATATTCTTAGGAGATATTCAGGACTAATCTCTACTCCCTTTCTCCATGTTGCAGCAAGGCCACTGATTGCTAACTGCTGACATCTCCTTTCAGCTTGCTGACTGCTGATTTCTCAGCTTAACCAGCGGCAATATGTCAGCATGGCCTTTCTCAGCTAACCAACTATTAATAAATCCTTCCACAGGTGCCCAGACCCTGCATGGAGCAGTCCTGCCCCCACGGGGACTGGGGCCGTGGGCCCTGGCAGGTGAAGCTCGTGGAAGGGCAGCAAGTCAGAGAGCGCCGGTGCTCCGGCCTTGGGGCCTCCTCCTCCCTGAGGCTCACAAAGAGCCACAGGGCAAATCCCCTGCCTTGAGATGCAGCTGGAGAGAAAAGACAGTTTCTGGAATTTGTGACATTTCACCTGCACAGCCCAGGTGAACGCAGCCACAGACAACATGACTTTTTAATGCTGCCACTGCTTGCTGGTTTTGGGTTAAATAAAGCACTGGCGCTCTGGGAGCGTGGCAGCAGAGAGCTTTCCCAGGTACCTTTTTTCTCCGGTTGTATTTTTGTTTTTATTCACCACCAGCGAGTTGTCTCAAGAGGGTTTTATCTTTTGCTGTTTTTCCCGAGGATCGCTCGCTGACACCCCCAGAGCTGAGCTGAGGGCTCCTTCCCTCTGCCATCTCCTGGCTCAGCACACGCTGCTGCTCCCCCTCTCTTTACACAAATGATGAGGCATAGGAGCCCATTTGCTGTTGTAAGGCTGAAAACATAACCATCCGTTCTGCCTGGCAGTCAGAGCAAACACAATGTCTTTATTGCGACTTATCCAGCCACACCGCTTGTCAATTTTATGAGTTTTTAAAATAGCATCTAATGTTAGCTTGGAAATGAATCCATCTTAAGACACACAACCCACTCACAGTTTAGTTCCTTTATTAAAGAAAAATATGCATGAACACTATAGGAAAGCATTGATCAAGGTTTTTAGCATCCCATAGAGTACAAAGAAGTGAAGGGTGGTGGGGTGCTGGGCAGGTGTTCCTCTGGGCTATAGCATCCAACAAGCTACAGCATTTTATCTTGGCCCAGCCTGCACAAGAAATGGGAACAAACACCCCATTGTAGAGAGCCTTTCTATTTAGTTTCACCATGTTTATTACAGCGAATGGGGATTGTTTGCCTTCAAAAGGAGGTTTAGGTCAGGTGATTATGGTTTAACATTGATGTGATTTTTGGACCTTTATTGCACTGTTAGAACCTGATTCACGGGTGACCTTCATGCATGAACCCAACTTAAGGCACATAAATAGTCCTATTGTTCTGGATTTCAACATTGATTACAGTGGGGTGAGGTGCTACTCAGTGTGACTAACAGGAATATGCAGTGTTCCCCCATTGCTCTCAAACACAAGGGCAGGATTCCAATTGCCTCTTGCTGGAAAATCGTGATGCGGTACAGATTTTAACCACTTGTGAATAAACTGAACTTCAATGGGTTTATTTTGTTCTTACTTCAAATCCACAAAAAATACATTTATTTTTGTGTTTCTGCAGTTGAGAATGTCACTGGTTCAGCTTAATTCTCTCCTTGAAAACCAGATTTCTGGAGTGGGTCCAACACCCACTCCTGATGATTTTTCTCTCCATGGCTGCACACATTGTCATTCACACCAACAACGCGTTAACCTCTCACTTCAGAAGAGATTCTTCTGTAGCACCGAGCCTGATTAGTTGTGACACAAACTATGTTATCTGTATAATTAAGTGCCCTCGTGGGTTAGGCCGTGTTGGGAAGATGCTGTGACCCTTAATGAGGGGAGCAGACAAGCAGAGGAGCCCGGCCCCAGGGGGAGGCGATGTGCCTGCTTTCATCCAGCAGAAGATGCCAACAGTGCAGAGGAATTCACCTTTGCCAAAGTGCTCTGCAAACATCAATTATTCCTGCAGCCCCTCAGGAAGACTCGAACTTGGAGATGTCACGGTGCTCCTGCCCAAACTCACTGTGGTGTGATGGACTAATCCTAACCCTAAACCCTAAAGCTCATCTCTTGCCATTGGCAGGGACACCTCTTACCAGAGCAGGTTGCTCCAAGTCCCCTCCAGCCTGGCCTTGACCTTGGTCACTCCTCTGCAGTCTGAACAGTGACTCTTTTCCTTGACTGGAGGGTCAGCAGTGCTGGGACAGAGCTGGGACACTGCTGTGCATGAAGGTGGGGAGGAAATCCTTGTTTTGAGCACTGCTGTGGCCTTGAGTCATATTTGCGAGGCTTTCATGCCTGAGTGTTTGGAGGATGGGAATACAAAGCAGGGTAAACACAGCTGAAGCAAATTCATTAAACATTAACGCAAATATTTGCAGAGATTCTGGTTCACAGCCTTTGCAGATTTCCAGAATTACAGTAATGGCACCATGTGTTCAGCCAGCAATGGTGAGACAAAGGAAATCAGCGTGAGCACTGAGGGGACAGACGAGGGTGGCAGGAGGTGACTTGTGGAGCCACTGTGGATGGGCTGTCCTGCTCCTCCCGGGGAGCAGCCCCAACCACACGTCAGCCCGCCTCAGCCCCTGGTTCCCTGCACACTGGAGACCATCCTTGGAGCAGCCCTGGCCTCGGATGGGGTCTGCAGTGACGGGGCACCGGGCATGGCTCCCACAGCCAGAGGGCAGATTGAATACTGGCACAAATCCCTCCTGGCAGGGTGGGCAGGCCTGGCACAGCTGTGGCTGCCCCTGCATCCCTGGCAGTGCCCCAGGCCAGGCTGGGCACCCTGGGACAGTGGAGGTGTCCCTGCCATGGCACTGGGTGGGCTGGGCGTTTTGGTCCCTTCAGCTGGATCTGTCGCTGTTTGTTCAGCGTGCAGCTTGTGCCAGAGGCTGCACAGCCAGGCAGCAAACAGGGACAGGAGCTGACAGCAGTCACCTGCGTGTGCTGGGGAGGGATGTTCTCAGAGCCTGTGATGGGAATTTCCCAAGTAAACCACACAAGAACAGAATTATGTATTCTGTGGTTCAGTGTTTCTAAGAGAGATGCAAATTGAGACATAAGACTTCTCTCTGTAATATACAATAAAAATTCAATGGCTGGCAGTTGACATAAAGCTTATAAATATGTTTTCAAATAAGTACAACAGCCATGAGATCAAGAATCAGTAAGTCATAATGCATTTCAGCACAATACTGATGAACCCATTTTTCTGGCACATATGAAATAACGAGCTCATTTTAATTCTTTATAGATAACAGATAACAGCTTGAGAGGCATGTGCCGTGCCATTCACTTTTATGGCTCCATCTCCTCCACCCTTGATACTCCCATGACATTGGGGTCGGGAGGAGAGGGTGGGTTATGCATTCTTGCTTGCTTTCCTCCCCCTTGCTGCTATGTAATGTGGCTCTCAGTAAAAACCCCAAAAAATGAAGCAGCCATTTAGTGCATCAGAGCAGCAGCTGACTGATGTGGCCACAGATTATGTAGTTAGTAACTTTTCTGGAATTTATTTCATTTATCTCCGCTTTATATCTCTGCTGTTGCTCTCTAATCATCACTCCCACAAGGCATTGTGTTCCTATTGAGGCAGCAGCTAAATGAGCTGAGAATTAGATCTATATTACATCAGCAGTGGGCATTGCAGATATTACCAACACATTAAAAGAGAAATTCAAATGAAACAAACAGGAACATGTTCTTTCCCATTCCTGAAATTGATCCTGATTCCACAGCTGAGCAGTGTTCAGGAGCAAGAGACGAGCTTTGTCACAAACAAGCCGTTAGATGAGATCATTAACTGGAGTGGGATTTCTGCCACTCTGTAATTTCATTTTTCTGTGTCCTCAGAAGTTTGACTAGGCTGGGAAGGGATGGATGCTTTGTGGTGGCAGCACTTTAAGGCTCTAAACTGTGGAGGTCTTGGTTGTCCAGGGGTTGTACCCGGGCAAAAGGAGGGCCAGCAGACCCAGAGCTGGCACATGGACACGGGCTCTGTGTGCCCCTTCCTTCAGGGGGTGATGTGGGAGCAGGGTATCAGCATCCCGTCCCAAAAGCACCTGTCTGGGCAGTGCCCAGAGCAGCCACAGCCCTGGCTGAGCCCTGCTGCTCCCTGGCAATCCTGCAAGGCAGGCCTGGACTTGGAGAAATTGCGTTTATTCTGATGGGCGACGTTAAAACTACCCTGTGTTAAATGTCCTACAGTTTGATTCAGTGGTTAATTCTGCTCATTGCTTGAAATTCACATATTCTGCTCATTGCTTGAAATTCACATAAATTCTGGAGGAGGCATCAACGGGAGAACCTGTCAGAATGTGCATTGTTTTAGCTGTGAGGTAAACAAGGGTTTGGACAGGCTTCCTGCAGCTCTGATGGTGAGACTCCTGCTCCCGAGTCTGGGGTCTCACATCACTGCACCCCTTCAGAAGGAGCTGGGATGCTTTGGGCTCAGCTGGGAATGACCAAACTGGAATTAATGTGAAGGGAAAAGTTCTCAACACGGGGTGGTGAGGGCGCCCAGCTTCAGGGGGTGCAGCTGCAAGACTTGAGACCTCACTGACTCCAAAGTGCAGCTGGCTGGACTGGCTGCAGTCAGTAAAACACAAACCAGCCCCTTCCAGCAGGAATCTGGGAGCTGTGCTAGCTCTGGACCTGCCCTGGTACAGGCACGTGGGGCACACAAAGTGCTGCTGTGCACACAGACCTGCATACAGCTGGCTGGACTGGCTGCAGTCAGTAAAACACCCAAACCAGCCCCTTCCAGCAGGAATCTGGGAGCTGTGCTAGCTCTGGACCTGCCCTGGTACAGGCACATGGGACACAGAAAGTGCACACAGACCTGTGGGCTCTGTGCAGTGCCAGCATCAGCTGCAGGGTATCGCTGCTCTGTTGGGAATGTGCAGCACACCTGAGCAAAAACACCCAGAAAAACAAATCTGGGATGCTTTTGTATAAATCATTGCCATATTCTAAGAAAATTTACACTTAAAGGAAAGTTAACATTTAAAGCATTCTGTTATGTTTGCTTCTCACTCCTGCCAGTGTTCCCCTCACTTGCCTCAGCACCTGCAAGCTTTTCCTCTCTGCTGGAATAGCCATACCCTGCGTGGGGAAAGGGGTGGAGTACCCACATGGGCTCGGTCTCTGCTCTGTTCTTTGGTTTTATCCTGAAACGTGCCCTTCCCTTGTCCCTGCCAGGCAGCTGTGAGAGGTGGCTGTGGCCACCTTTGCAATTCCAGCGCTCTCCAAGGCACTGGGAATGCTTCAGGCTTTACTGGCCGCGCCTCAGCTTTGGACAGCCGTTATTTCCAGTAGGACAAATACATGATGCTCTATCTCATCCCTGAATCTCCACTTCTGAACTACAACAAAACTGTAATTTTGTTTATATTTACTGACTTTGGCAGTCAGGAAATCCTGAGAGCCAGAGCATATCTTGATAAACTTAAATAGGAGCCTCTGAGACTGCACGATTAATTCAGTTTTGGTGTGAATTCAGTAATGGTCTACAATAAATCTGACCTGAATGTAGCAGAAAGTAAGAGAATTCTAAATTAATGTTTTATAATAGGTTTATAGTTAAATAAATTTTGTGAAAGCATAGGGGTCTCATTGTTACTCAGTCAGCTTTCCCCATAGCAATATTTTCCCATGATTAAGTTGGAGATCAGATAACCACCTTATGCAGTATATACCCAATAGCAATTTAAAAAATTCAATATCAGCTGTATTATTCTAAAGACTCATTCCATTTTCAATGCAATATAAGTACAAAATAAAGAGATAAACTACATATAAAATGTAAAACATGGGAAAATTTATCACTTGCAAACATAAAAGCCAAAAGGATAAAAAAAGAGAACAAAAGCAAATGGAGGCCATAAAAGAATACAGAAAAAAAAAGATAAATCCGCAGCGTTACCTTTTCTATATGCATTTGGCTGGGGTTTATTAAGGTGCATTCGCTCCAGTACGGAATATAATCACCTCTGAAATGCACTTTACTGCCACGGGCTAAATTAATTTATGCTGTGCTGGAAGTGTCGGCCCCTGCTGGGTCCGGAAGGACGGGAGAGCCCCGGGAGAGCCCCAGGAGGGCCCCGGGAGGGCCCTGGGAGGGCCCTGGGAGGGCTGGAGGGCCGGTCCGTGCAGAGGGAGCGGGGCAGGGCTGGGGGCTGGGGGCTGGGGGCAGGAGCAGGGCTGGGGGCACTCTGCAGCACTGGGAGGGACCTGGAGCATCCATCCCAGTATCCCATCCCATCCCATCCCATCCCAGTATCCCATCCCATCCCATCCCATCCCATCCCATCCCATCCCATCCCATCCCATTATCCCATCCCATCCCATCCCATCCCAGTATCCCATCCCATCCCAGTATCCCATCCCAGTATCTCATCCCATCCCAGTATCCCATCCCATCCCATCCCAGTATCCCATCCCATCCCATCCCATCCCATTCCATCCCAGTATCACATCCCATCCCAGCATCCCATCCCAGTATCCCATCCCATCCCATCCCATCCCAGTATCCCATCCCATCCCATCCCAGTATCCCATCCCATCCCATCCCATCCCATCCCATCCCATCCCATCCCAGTATCCCATCCCAGTATCCCATCCCAGTATCCCATCCCATCCCATCTCATCCTATCCCATCCCATCCCACCCCATCCCATTATCCCACTAAACCATGCCATGCCATGCCATGCCATGCCATGCCATGCCATGCCATGATCCCATGATCCCATTATCTCTGCCCTGCCATGTCCCAGCCCTGTCCCAGCCATGTCCCAGCCTTGTCCCTGCTGTCTCCTGGCCGGGTCCCACCCGTGTCCCAGCTGTGTCCCAGCTGTGTCCCAGCCGTGTCCCAGCTCTGTCCCTACCTCCCCTGTGCCCCGTGGGAGCTCTCTGGCTGTGGGGCCCTGCTGGGGTGGGGTTCAGGGGGTCCCAGCCCAGCCTGTCCCCCTGGAGCTGGCTCTGCCACCCCTCGGGGCAGGAGTGTCCTGGTCTCTGATTCCGGAGGGCCAGCACCGACACTTGTGCTCCTCAAACCCATCTAGTGAACACCTAATGGCTTCTTCCTATCACTGCAGTTAAGGTCGTGCTAAGGACTCCATTATGAACGTGTTCTCCGATATAATTACTGTGTTTTCTATGTAAGAAGTTGCCCTGAGCTGACATTGTGCAGACGCGGTTCCACCCAGGCACAGATGGTTTGTTTCTGTCCCTTTGCTAAATTGCTATTCATGTCACAATCTCCAGCCGATCCAATAGTTCATAAACACAACAACAGATTTTCCAATGGGCACTCTGGGTTCACACTGCCTTTTTCTCAGGAAATATAAAAGCTATTAGTGGGAAAATAACCCCACCAAAACCCAGAAAACATTTGAGAGAGAAACTGGACTCCTGCATTATCCAGTGACCCTTGTTTCAAAGAGCATCATTGTTTCTGTTCCAAAGTCACAAAGTTACTGACTTTTGCTCTCCCGAATCTCCTATGTCAGAAATAAAGAGTCATGAAACAGAGGCAGTGGAATGAAATATTTACTCTAAAGATAAACAACAGGAGGTGAGGTTTCTGGTGTGAACAGCAGTCTGAAAGGGGAGATTTTCCCGAGGAATGATAACTTCCAGTGTCATGCCAAGGTTTGTATCATCACAGCTACTGCTGAGGAGGTCCCTTAGCTCCTGTATGAGCACATTGGAAGTGGGAAAGGTCAGTGGAGCCACAGTGCAAACCCCAGGAAAGCAGCATGGGCCATGTTTCAGGGGTCTTTGTTTCCTCTCTCTGCTTCCTGCAGTACAGGTGAGATTTCTCACCTCTCCAAGTGAGATTTTGGACTTACAAGATGTAAACTTGAAGGTTTGCTGAGGGGCTGCTCTGGCCGCATTAATCCAGAGGTGACCAACTCATTTTGTTTGTGGCAAGCACGATGGGATGGGGAGGAGCTGAGTTTGGAGAGAGCCACCAAGGGGGAGCCAGCCTTCTCTCCCAGGACCAGGCTGCAACAGCAGCGCAGGAGCCTCCTCCTTTCTGTGCTGCCTGCAGAACAGAACTGTGGGTCTGCTGGGGGACTCCCTGAATTTTCCAGTTTATTATTCCTTTGGCATCGATTTATGGCAGTTCTGAACTGGGGCCCATTGTTGTGGCAGGTTTCCATGGATCAGAAATATGACACTGGAAGCAAGATAGGAGAACAGGACTAAGAGGAGTTTGGCTTTTCCCTGACACCATTCCCTCGTAGCGCATCTCAGGGTTTATTTCCCTGCAGGAACATCACCTTGCCAGCCTGGCTGTAGCTCCCTGTGCCCTGTTCTCCTGGGCTCTGCAGGCTGCCTCTGACACTGAACTGTGCTTGAGCCAGCGCTGCTGCCCCTGCACGGGGCTGGCGCAGGGACAGGGACAGGGACAGGGACAGGGACAGGGACAGGGACAGATACCCATGGGATGGGGTGGACCCATGGGCAGGACAGAGCTGGGGACAGGGGCAGGACAGAGCTGGGGACAGGGGCAGGACACAGCTGGGGACAGGGGCAGGACAGAGCTGGGAACAGGGGCAGGACAGGCAGGGAGGGCACCAGCCCTGGCTTCAGGTGCTGCTCAGCCCCATGTGCTCCATCCCATGGCCCCAGCTCACTGCGCAGCCCAGTGCCAGCCCTGCACCCAGCACCTCCACCCCTCCCTCCTCAACAAATCCCAAACCTCACCAAACATCAAAACACCTAATTGGGAATAGGTAATAAACTTAATATGCATGAAAATATGCATGAAAAGCTCTGCCCTCAACAGCAGCAGGCTTTTTAAAATTTCCATAATGCTAAGCAGTGTCTTGCTCACACAGCCATGGATCGCGGTGGCTTTGTTGTCATGGATACTGGTACATACCTTGTTTTCTTCCAGAGATCTATCAAGTATGTGCATTTGGATGTTCTCTGGATTTGCCTGAATGTTCTAAGCGCATTTTTACACTAGTAAATAATATTAAACAGCTGTGTAATTTATGCTGGAAGACTGAACACACTCCAGCTCAGTATTTTAACACCCTTTTTTCACCCTTGAGGTTTCCAATCCAAACACTCTGCCCGGTGATATTCTCATGGAGATGGAGCATGACTTGCAAGAAACTGTGTTCTCTCTGTGGGTTTTCCTCTGAAGAGCCCCTCCACGTACCAACCACTCCCCAGCCACCCACAGGCAGGGAAAGGAGTCACCAGTCTGGTTTTCAAGCATGAGCTGATTCCTTTCAAGATAATTTGAAAGATACTCCCAGCCTAAAAACAAAATCGAGCAGATTTCTGCATTGCATCTGCTTTGTTTGGAAGCAGGTTCCCCATCTCTCCCCTCTGGAAAGGCTGGTACTCCACCTGAAGGTGCTGTGCACCTCAAATGGGGAGTTTTAAGTCCCAGCAATGGAAGAATATCCAAACTCCTGCCTTTTGCCTCATTATCTGTTCCTTAGTCCACAGGAACTTTGTGCTACCTTTGGGCTTGACAGCATCAAGCAGGAGATCTCTCGTGTCCCTGGGCTGTCCATCATCTGTGGCAGTGACAGGGCTCCGTTAATGACACAAATACCATGCCAGAGCTGGGGCCTTCACATTCTGGGTCTGGAGCTGGTAACAAACGCAGGTGATCTCAGTCCTGCCTGCTGAGTCAGCAGCCAAGCCTAAACTCTGATGTCTGCTTAGTGACTGCACCGAGGAGCACAGCTCAGGCTGGGAAATGGGCTTGTGCCTATGGCTTTCAGTGTTAAATTCAATTAAGTTTCATTTATCAGCAGCAGAGAAAGAAGATGTTGAAATAATAAGACAAGGGAATGACAATATTCTTAGAAAAGAAGCAACATTTGTCATGATTATAGAACAAAACTGCAATAGAGTCAACTCCCTTATCTGCAGTTTGTGAAGTTGAGAGTACATCAAATAAACATGGGATAAATATTTGAGATATACACTCATAAACCCCTGCTTCTGAGAGAAAACAACATTTACCTCCATACAGTGACTCATTACATGCTTCAGATTTGCTTTTAAGCTGCACCTGAGGCCAAGGCACTGGTTGTGCTTCTTGTCCTGTGGCAAACAGCTGGAGTAGAGCCATGGCCTAAAACAGAAAACCAGAAAGCCTTAAACGACCTGGGGTGGCCAGGGAGACTTGGTGAGCAGGGGGACCAGGGAAACAAGTGCCAGTACAGAAATCTCTCTGGACAGGGAGGTCTTGTGGTTTTACCTTCTCTTCCAAGGTGGCAGAAATACAGCCTTGGACACTAGCAGGTGACTGGAAATGGGGACGTTTGCAAAAGGAGGAAATTGAGCCCAGGGCAGCTGTGATCCCAGGACAGATGTGAGCACATCTGGGTGGCTCTGGACCTGCAGCTGAATCCAGTGTCTGGGCTGCAGTTCTGTGAGGTGCCAGGCTTGGACTCTGCTGCCTTAACGAGGCCCTTGATGAGAAGATTTCAAAGAAGATCAAAACCTAAGGAAGACCCTGATAATCAAAGGAGGCTGGTGTCTCGTCTTTCCTTTGTACCAAAAAAAAAAAAAAAAAAAGGAAAAAAAAAGGAAAAAGAGAAAAAGGAAATGTAATTCTGTTTCATTTGTGTGTGCATGAACAAATTAGTTTCAGAAGCAATTTTACAGTAATTATGACCATCTCCAATGGATTAGATTTTCAGAAATAGTCACTCTAATGTCAAGATGAGATCTTCCACGTCCTGATTTTTTTATTTGATGTTCTAACAATTTAAGGGTTCCAATAATTTGCGTGCATGACTAGACTAGAACAAAACCACATTTACTACTTCTGAATTTTGTGACACTGAAAATTTTATGGTGAAGTGATTTTGACCTTTGGAGGATATAAAAAATTCAATGGTAACATGATCTTTATCTCTCAGCACAGCATGTTATGGTCTGTAGTTTCAGCTCCTTTTCCCTGATAAAGAGGTGTGTTTGATCTTTTATTCCTCCTAATACTTCAAGTGTATCATAATTATAAATTTATTTGGTAATCACTGTGATGGTGCTGATACAAGAATCCATTTAGCATTGCTATGTCTGTGCTACTTCCTTCCACTGGGGATACACTGTGAGTCTATCAAGGTGAAACACAAAGCTTTCTAATTTTCTTTTAAGTGGAATTTAAGGCAGATAACTTCCGGGAATTTTGGTGAATTTTGGGAACATCTGCATGAAAAAGGTCTGGTGCCCTTTTCAATAGTGTCTTTGTCCATTTTGGTGGCTTTTGTGGCCAGTTCTCAGTGCCAGCCCATGGAATTGCTGCTTCCTGGGATGAGGCTTTGTGCCATTGGTGTGGAGTCAACAATTACAAATGATCCATTTGGTGTTCTGTGTGAAATCATCCATCACTGGCCCCTGCTAAGTGAGTCTGGTACCATTAAAACTATGTTTAATAGAGCCCACGTTGTGACAGGGTCAGCAGTTGCCATCACAATTAATCACTTGTTTACTGTGGAAGTGAAGAGACTGGAGAGCAATAGGAAACAACAGGAATAAGAAGAAGAACAAGCATGCAAAATTAAACATAATCATTATACAAACTAAGACCATTTGCCACTAGTTTTTCCTCCTCAAATATCTCCTGAAGATTTTCAGTACTACCTTGCAGGATGAAGCACGTAGATTGCAAACCCTGGGGTGTAAGGGGATATTTTCCCAGGAGAAGGAAGGGCTGTAATTTCCCATCATCAAAAACAGGAATGGACCTCTTGAGTCTCCTTCCCAAAATGGTCAGGAAGGCAGAGACAAATGGGTGGAGATCTGCTAAATGCTGACACATGGTAAACTCTGTTTGCTGCTGTCCCCTGGAATACTGCAGGCATCACACTGTATGCATATTCCCTTCCATTTCCCCATTGTTCTGTCTTTTTATTGCTCATATTCCAAAAATTGAATATAATTTCAAAAGACATAGAACAGTAAGATGTGTTTGGGCTGGTTTATTGCAATTGCAGATGTATGTTCCACTTTTATCCTAACAGCAAAACACAGCAAGGACTGCAGCCTTAGACTTCGTGCCTTTGTGGAACATACAAATGAGAGTCAGTCTTTATTCTCTGAGCAGGATGGGAAAACAAAATTAGTGCTAAGTCTTGGAGCAATTATCTCCAGGTACCATCTCCCCCAAACCACAGCAAGCTGATGCTGAGTGTTCTTCCTTTAAATCTAAACATACCCTCTGTTCTTACGAGCAGCCGTGCCTAGACATGAAAAGGCATCAGACATCATCATTCATGTATTAACAATTAATTATTTAGTTATTGGCTCAAAGCAAAGCCAGCACACCAGGATTTCAGTTGTTTGCATTCCTCAGGCTTGCAGCCACGTGTGTGGGTTCTGTCTTCTGGGAGGAAAAGCCACCTAAAAATGCCCCAAATTCTCACAAGTTTGTCCTGCACTGGCTCCCAGCAGGTTAGTCCTCATGGGGAAATCAGTCCCCACAGGGAAATTAGGTGCTGATCCTTGTTAATAGCCTCTAGACAGATCTTTTCCCAGAGTAAGGCCAAAACACAGCAAAATCTTTTGTTTGAAATCCAATTCTCCTGTATGTGCAACCAGTAGTTCCCACTGCTGAACTCAACAAATCGCTGTAACTCCTCTCTTTGAATTTGTTATATTTACGACAAATTTTAGCTGTTCAGTTTCAAACGTTGTCAGTGTGTACCTTGTACTAAACATGTTCTGTGTTTGGGCAGACACAGATAAATCTCCATAAGGAAGTGCACACACACACACACACACACACACACACACTGTGCTGGAAGGGAGCTGGGGCAGCTCCTGACATTGGTGGGATTGTTTGGCATTTGAGCAGCACAGAGGAGATGTGGATTGAACTCCATTTTTCCTTACTTTCTGGAATATCTGTGATCTTTGATTACAGCTGTGACACCACGGTCAGAGGGTACTGGCTGCTCAGAGCTGGGAATGCAGAGCTGAGCTGTGCAAGGAGCCGGTCAGAAATGGCAGAAATTACATCACAAGTGTGTCAGGTCCCCTCTGGCACAAATAGCTGGTATTCTTTTGCTAATCAGGTCCCTGTAGTCAGAGAAAGAAGATGATGTGTGTGCTCATGCTGAGGGGGATGGCTCAGGCACAGGTCACTGGGAACTTGGGAAAATAGTTTAGTCTGAGCAGGCGCCCTGGGGAGACATTGACTCTTGTTTTGCTGTCTGGGCTCACAATAATCACAGAATTATAGAATGGTTTGTGTTGGAAGGGACTCTCAAGGGTCACCTGCTCCTCTGCAGTGAGCAGGACCGTCCTGCTGGACCAGATTGAGCCGCTCTGTGCCAGGTTTGCAGGAGGGGCACTGCTCCAATCTGACATGCTGGCATTTGAGAAATGTCCTTATTTTCCTTTTGGCAAGAGTGGGATGTATTTCCAGTTCTTGGAAGCTTTTGCTTATTAGATAACAGAAATTAATAGCAAAACCTATTACTTTTCTCCTTGTTCTTGAGCCAGTCCCACCAGTGCACCCAGCTGGGTTTGATGGGCAGTGCTGGCCAAGGTGACCTGTCTGGGAGGACGTGCACCAGGCTGTGCTGCTGGTGGGGAGAGGTATTTGTACACGTGTTTTCTGCTGTGTAAATACTGCTCAAGGGGTGATTTACTGCACCTAGCACTGCTGTAGTTATATTTGGAGGAGTAAGCCAAAATAGCTGCGAGTTTGTGGTCACCTTGAAGGCACAGGGGCTCAGGAACCTTGACAATGTGCTTAGAAAAAGCAGTGATAATCACGAGTACTTGTAATGACCGTGGGTTTTACAGACAGACCATTTTCACATTCTGAGCGAAAAGATGGCAAGAGAACATTGTTAGCGAGCTCATTAGTCCTCTGAAACTGCCAAGTAAAGCCATTAATGGCGAGAATCAAATTTGATAAGGATGGGATTTGCAAAGGCAATCTTTGAGGACATGGAAAATGCGTTTGCTGGGGTTGGTTTGGCAGCTGTCTGTAGCACCTGAACACAGAGCCCCTGGCCTCAGGGGTGCCTCTGCACCTGGCACTGCCCTGGTGTCCCTGCATGCCTCTCTGGGATGGGCTCTGCATGGTGTTGGCATTGCCTTGCGTGTCTGTTGGGGAGGTCAGCAGTGAATGAGGCATAAATAAATAAACTAAATAAATAAATAAGTGCTGATTCATGCCTCTCTTTCCTTCTATTATTTATTTTCCATCCTGTTTTTATTTACTTTATTCCCTACATTTCCCGGTTGAACCCCTGTTGGCGGGGTGTGACAGAATTTTCCCTGCTGCTTCTGTCACCTCACTCCTCACTCCTACAGGCTGTGGTTGGGCTGTGGAGGGCTCCCTCCTCCCTGCAGGTCGGCCTCGAGTGGGCCTTGCAGGAGCTGGGCTGGGTCCCTGTGTGGAGATCAAGGGGCTTTGCAGAAACCCTGCAGCCACAGGTGGCAGGAAGAGCACGAAGCCCTGAAGAGCAGCAAGGTGCAAACGGTTTGGTGAGGGTGCAGGGCAGTTCCAATGGACACAGCCTGGCACGGAGGGAGGCACCACCCGAGTCTGGGCAGGCACAGGACGCTCCCAGCCATGGCACAGCCCAGCCCTGAGGGGAGCAGCTCCCGAGCAGGGGGACAGCAGAGCCCCCCTTCATTGCAAACACAACGTGACATGGTGCACACAATGAACATCCAGAAGTCTGAGTTACCCTGTGAGAGAAAAAGCATGGGTGAAACAAGCCATGTTTTATGAATATTTTTTCCTTTTCCCAAGGTTGTAGTTCCTTTTATGTTCCATAAACAAAGCACTGTGGGCTTTTGTTCTTCCAGAAGAACACAGCCTGGCAGGTAAGGAGCAGTTCAGCTTGGAAGTAATATGTTCAGCCCTGAAAGCAAGAGGCTTAGACAATCCAAACATTTAATATTTGAGTATTTGCACAGGACCAGTGCTATTAATGATAGGACGGATGATCCAGTGTGAAAGTAGTCAGTAAAAGGTTTTTATGAGCAGTATAGCTATATGAGATTGCATATCCAGTGCCAGAATCAGGGCTTCAGACACAGGGGGAAATGGTCACCTTTATTTGTTTAGTTAGTTATTTATTCGTGGTAAAACTGGCTGGTTTTCTTTCATGTCACAGGAATTATCATCCTCCTCCAGCGCAGACACTGCTTTACCTTTTAGCACTGGACTCCCTTGTGCTTAATTTCTTGAGCAGAAAATGCTGGTTCTGGCCTCTACTGCAGCTCTGTGCAGCCCTGGGGTGTGAGATGCTGCACATCTGGCTGTGCCTGACGCTGCACATCTGGCTGCAGGGCATCGGGGCTGCACCACACCCCTGCAGGGCATCACACGCTCCCAGGGAGGGGGAATTGCGGAGGTAAAGCCACAAACCCCCAAAACCAGGGTCTGTAACACGTGGGTGGGAGCAGACACTGCGGGGAGCCAGGCTCAGTTTCTGCTCACATGCAGCAGCTCCTGCCATCCCTATCGAGGGTTCAGAAGGCTTCTGACCTCTGCTCCTGCGGCTGAGGAGCACCGGGTGAGAGGTGATGCACGCTCTCCCTTGGCTGCTGGGGGGATTTAATACCGGGTGTAATTGGCCCGTAACTACAAAGTGTCCTTCCAGGGCACAGCTCTGAGAGCTGTTCACAATCACAGACAGGTTTGTGCTTTGCAAAGCACCCTGAAGGACTGCTGCTGGTTCTTCCTCCTCCATGGGCCAGGCAAGGGGGGTCCTGTCCCCAGTATCCACCAGATGTTCATATTGCCCCCCGAACTGAGACTTTCAAACATGCTGCAATGTTGGCTTCACACCCCACATACTAATTCAATTATAACAAAGTAAGATACTGAAATTAAATGCCTGGATTGTAAAAAAATAAGTATGTTAATTCATGTTGGAATATTGAAGTTGTGACTTTACATATTTCCCTTCTTCCCTGGGAAAGGGAGAGCGGAGGGAGATTGGAGGGTCCTGGCTTGCAGCAGCCCCTTGCATCCCGCCTGTCCCTGCTCCCTGCTCTGCCCGTGCTCTGCCTGAGGCTGTCAGGGCTGGGCAATCACAGAGGCTGTGTGAGGAGATTGGGAGCTCTGCTCCTGGAGTTATCAGTGCTCAGCCAGAGCTGGGGCCGTGCTGAGCTCCCTGACCTCGCGGTATCATCATCGAACTATCTTCCTGCGGGATCCAGCAGCCTCAGCAGTTCCTGTGGGATGTCATAACTCCGAGTATCTGGGCATCTGCCTTGATTTAGAACCATTTTCATTCAAACTCTTGCAAATTTGGGATATTTTTTTACCTTCTGGACTGAAGTCAGGTTTGGGCAGCACCTCAGCTGTGTTGACTTTTTTCCCCAGATTTTTGTGGGTGCTTCCAGAGGAGCATCCTGAGGGGGTGCTGTCCCCGAGAGCTGAACTCCCTCCCGCATTGCATGAGCAGGCGTGATCCCACCCAGCTGTACCAGCCTGGCAGTGCCCGAGCTCAGGTGAGCAGAGTCCCCTGGCCAGGGCACCTCGGCAGGGTCTGTGCCCAGGTCAGCAGAGACCATCGATCTGAGCACCTCGGCAGGGTCCATGCCCAGGTGAGCAGAGCCTACCAGTCCATGTCCAGGTGAACAGAGCCCATTGGCCTGGGCCCCTTGGGAGGGTCCGTGCCCAGGTGAGCAGAGCCCATCACTCCATGCCCAGGTGAGTGGAGTGCATCGGTCCAAGTGCTCCCCAAAAATGTGCAAGACCAGGTTGGAGACGGCTTGGGGCAGCCTGGTCTGGTGGAAGGTGTCCCTGCCCATGCTGGGAGGTTGGAATGGGGTGGTCCTGGGGGTCTGATCCAGCCAGGCCATTCTGTAACTGTATGGCACACATGAACAGCCCCCCAGAGCCAGGCAGGGCAGGGACCCCAGACCTGCTCCCATCCCTTTGCTGCGGCCACCCCACAGCGTTTCTGAGCTGAGAAGTTGTGAGAGTATTGAGTGCTGCGTTTCACAGCCCCCGTTGGCAGGGCTGCTTCTGTAAGCGATGAAGTGGGAAACTTCACAGCTTCGCCGAGTGGTCCTTGGATTCACACCTCCACATGTGCCACAGTCTGGTGTTAATGTGCTCCGAGCAATGAGCATGGGGAGCACTGCCTGGGCAGCACAACCTGCCAGCTTCCCCGTGCTCTCTGCCTGCTCTGGGGGTTCTTACCTCGCTGATGGGCATGGGGCTGTTTGCAGTGCCAGGGAGTGGGAGGTGGCAGTGCCCTGCCCCAGCACCAGCACCCCCAGCACCTGCAGAACAGCCCCTTCAGCCCTCACACTGCCTTCCATGGGAAATGCTCATCTGTGGCCTTGGCATCTCCCCTTGCCCATGGAGCAAGGGCAGCCTCACCACTGGCACAGAGCCCCTGGGCACCGGTGCTGCTGGAGACCCTGCAGGGCAGCCCCACCCCTGGCACAGAGTCCTGTGTACACCAGGGCTCAGGGAGCTGCCAAACCCCTCTGCTGGGAGCAGAGCAAGGGGGGAGATCACTCACAGCAACCTTGGGAGCCCAATCACACCAGGTGTCCTGGGAAAATAAATATTTATGAGGAAAAGCCACAAATTGCCAAGTTATTCTGCAAATTATCAGAGAACTGGAACACATTGTGGAAGGAAAAGGTATTTTCTGAAAAGACCTTTCAAGCACAATGCCTCATTCTCTGCAATGTTCATCTTCAAAAACCAAGAATGGGGAAGGATTAATGGTCCAGGACCCTGCGAATTCGCACTTCCCGGAACAAAGAACAAAGATGTAAAGCCTGTCTTCAAATGTCCCTGTTTTCTACAAAGGAATATAATTTTGCTTCTGTCATCATTTCAAGAAATACTTTCTCCACAATGATTTCTCTTCCAAAGTCAAAGAGTTGAAATCTTGCAGAAAAAAAAAGAAGAGGAAGAAAAAAACCCTTGCATTTTCTGGGAAAAAAAAAACCCCAACAAACCCAGCAGCACAGGCTCTTATTTTGCTGGCAGTGGCAGAAATCACTTGAAACAAGAAGAAAGAAGGAGAAGCTGAACATGTTTCAATTAAAAAAACATTATTAGCTCACAAAGGAAGAGATAAAAAAGGCTTTGCTCTCAAGGAGAGTGATGGGGCTGCCTGCTGTCAGCAGTGCCCTCCTGGGCTGGGGAGGGGTGCCCGCTGCTGCCAGGACAGGGCTGGCATGGCCCTGGCAATGCCCCAGGCTGTGCCCTGGCCCTCCCCAGCATCCCCACTCCCCAGGAAAGGGAAAAATGAAATTGTGAGTTGTTGGCATTTGGAGTTTGGTTCCCAGCCCCTCTTGGCATTTGGAGTTTGGTTCCCGGCCCCTGTTGGCATTTGGAGTTTGGTTCCCAGCCCCTCTTGGCATTTGGAGTTTGGTTCCCAGCCCCTCTGGCCTGGCAGAGGCTGAGGGCTGGAGAGGGGCTCTGCTGCTCCTCGGGCAGCTGTGCAGGTGACACTGAGGTGGCCTTGGTGGCCCCACTGCCTCCATGCCCCGCAGTGGGGCAGGCAGAGGGGTTTGTGTGCAGAGCCCTCCTCACCTGTGCACAGGTGGGTGAACCTTGAACCCACGGGGGTTTGCACCTGGGATCTGAGGGGCTCTGCTGTGTGGGCACAACCAGCTGCAGAGCCCCTGCCTGATCACACAGTGCTTGCTCACAAGCAGAATGACTTGGGCTGAAAGGAAACTCAGATGAATCACAAAAGATCTTGTAAGAAATGAATCCAAACCGTTCTCACTACTCACACTAAGAGCAAACACAACATGAAGAAGATGCTCTGGCAGCATCGTGTGGTTGATGGTCACCAGAGAGCTCATTTTTGTGAATATCTCTTAATTTCCAGGCACTTGTTGTGTGCTTATAAATAAGTAATACCATCTCATCTGGAAACAGACACTTAGGAAATGGCATTTCTCAGGCTGTAACATTGCTATGCAGAGAACACATTTGAGGGCAACAATCTGACAAGTTAAACGCCTGGTGATGCCCACAGCTGTCCTGGCTGCTCATGAACTCTGTGGCTTTTGAACTTTATTTATTATGGATGATACAATGAGCCCGAGTGCTCCTGAGCAGCGAGGCAGTGCTGAACATAACGAGCAGCAGCGTGTGCAGTGCTGGTGACCTGCCCAGCCACCGGGCTGTCACTGCTCAGGTGTTCTCCATGCAGGAGTCACCGTGCTGATCCATCACTCTGGACAGCGGTGCTGCCAGGGATGGCACCATGGTGTCGCACAGCACTAATTGGCTGTCACTGCCACGGTGCCCTGGGAGCTGCTGGGTGGCACTGCCAGGAGGGGCGAGGGAGCAGCAGCCACAGCCCCTCGTTGGGGGAGCTCTGGGTGGGCGCTGCTGTGGGAGCGCTGGGAAGGCACAGCAGTGCCAGCCATGCCTGGTTTCCCCACTCTCCCAGGGCAGTGTCTGGCTGCACTGCAGGGATGAAGAGCTGTCCCTTTGGTCGGGGGTCCCTCCTCCTGCTGAGGTCATTGTCCCACCCCCAGAGGTGCCCATGGTTGCTGTGTGTGGCTGGGGAAGGAGGGACAGGTGAGCTGTGCTGGCGTTCACAGGGGTGCCAGGATGAGGGGAGAGACGAGGATCTGACTCCATGGTTCAGAGGGCTGATTTATTATTTTATGATATATATTACATTAAAGCCATACTAAAAGAATAGAAGAAAGGATTTCATCAGAAGGCTGGCTAAGCTAAGAATAGAATCAGAAAGAATGATAACAAAGGTTTGTGGCTCAGCTCTCTGTCCGAGCCAGCTGGCTGTGATTGGCCATTCATTAGAAACAACCCCATGAGACCAATCCCAGATGCACCTGTTGCATTCCACAGCAGCAGATAACCATTGTTTGCATTTTTTTCCTGAGGCCTCCCAGCTTCTCAGGAGGAGAAATCCTAAGGAAAGGATTTTCCATAAAATATGTCTGTGACAGTGAGCCACGCCACACAGCGCTCAGGCATCCCCCTCATCTGGCTTGGGATGCCTCTGGGGAAGCCGGGGCAGGAATTGTGCCTTGGTATAATAAATACTATTTAAATTCCCCTTCTCCTGTCCCTTTCCAATGAGAAGTTGTTTGGATTTTTTTCCCCCAAACAATGTTTTAACCACAGCTCTGTATATTTCCACTGTTCTGTCTGGTTTTTGGATTGTGAAAGGGTCATTATGAACTCACACCCCAAGCTACAAGATAAATATATAATTACATATCCTACAGCTCCCTCCCTCCCTCCTTATCTCATGTAACTGACCTGGCAGGTTCATTCTAATGCTTCTCCTGAAAAATGAGTGATGGATCTCACTCAAGTTTCAGAAATGGCAGCACTCTTCAAGGTAAGAAAGGTGGAACCATCTCCTGCCTAGATATAAACAGGACTTTTGTCTGATGTCCAGGTACCTGGGTATGAATTAATCATCAGCCTGCAGCAGAGGAAATGTTCCCATTTGCTTAGCAGCAGAGGGATTCAACTCCTGCTTCATGAATTCTTTATTGTTAAATCTTATATATCATGTAAATTAACTATGAGTGCCTGCAGCTTACTAACAGGAACGGTGCAGGATTTCATGGTCAGTTCTCACACCTCTGAGAGCCTGTGGTCAGCAGCGAGTGGGGAAATTTGGACACATCTTGGGATTTCAGTTTGGATCACTTGTTCTTCCTGAAGCTTCTGTGGAATTTCACCCAGCTGTGACCTCTTGCTGCAGTTGCTCCTGTGGGACCAGAAGGTTCAGGGTGCTGGATGGGCAGAGAGCTGACAGGAAGGTCCCAGGTGGGGTGGGGAGGGCAGATGGAGCTCAGGCAGGACTGAGGAACCCATCCTGGGCTGGAGGAAGCTCCTGGGCCCTGGACAGAGCTGGCACAGAGGCGACATTGGGACATTATGATCTATTGGTTGTGATCTTGGGAATTTGGGGTGCAGAATGGGATGGGATGGTCGCAGCATCTCAGACTGGCTGGGGCTGGCAGGGACCTCAGGCTGGCTGGTCCTGAGCTGCATGGAGAGTTGGCTGTTGAAGCAGAAGAGCTCACACAGCATCTTATAAACCACTGTGTCCCTGAAATACAGCACAAGAATTGATGTGTGCAGCTGTAGTGTTGGCTTCATAGGCCATTGGAAAGTGAGATGCTGACAAGCAAAGTTTTTAAATGGTGAGGCCCGTGGAAGTGGCAAAGCTGCCCTGGATTTGGCTCCCTTCTCGAGGAGGATGTGCAGGTACCTGCTGTGAGCTTTGCAGGGCTTGATGAAAATGATTTGTCGTCAGTTCAGGCAAGTGCCTCTCCAAGACACGGCATCCTGAGCACCCAGGTGTGAGGCTGGGGATGGTTTGGAATAGAATTCAGCTTCATGGAGTCTTGGGGTGCTTGTTGGTGCAAGGAGAGAGCTCTGCCTTCTGGCTTTCTGCCAAACCACTGCTTCTTCAGATCCTCCTTCCCCTCTGGTGTGTGTCAGGGTTTGTGGTAGTGTTCACAGGGGTGCCAGGATGAGGGGAGAGACGAGGATCTGACTCCATGGTTCAGAAGGCTGATTTATTATTTTATGATATGTATTACATTAAAACTATACTAAAAGAATAGAAGAAAGGATTTCATCAGAAGTCCAGCTAAGCTAAGAATAGAATAGCAAAGAATGATAACAAAAGTTTGTGTCTCGGCTCTCTGTCTGAGCCAGCTGGGCTGTGATTGGCCATTAATTAGAAACAATCACATGAGACCAATCCCAGATGCACCTGTTGCATTCCACAGCAGCAGATAACCATTGTTTGCATTTTGTTCCTGAGGCCTCCCAGCTTCTCAGGAGGAAAAGTCCTAAGGAAAGGATTTTCATAAAATATGTTTGTGACAAGGGTGCGCTCTGGACCTTAATCCAGCTGAGGGCAATGGCCCTGAACTAAAGGAGGGGACACTCAGATTAGGGATTGGAGGGGACACTTAGATTAGGGATTGGAGGGGACACTTAGATTAGGGATTGGAGGGACATTGTTCCCTGGCAGGGTGGGCAGCCCTGGCACAGGTGCCCAGATTTGCTGTGGCTGCCCAGGATCCCTGGCAGTGCCCAAGGCCAGGCTGGACATTGGGACACCCTGGGGCAGTGGGAGGGGTCCCTGCCATGGCAGGGGGGGCACTGGGTGGGATTTGAGAGCCTTCCCAACCCAAACCAGTCTGGGAATCTGATCAGACATTTTGCCATTTTCTCAAAACCCTTTGTGTTGCAGCTTCCCACGTTCGGATGCAGCTCCAGCTCCAAAGTAGGAGGACAGCTTCAAGGATGGAGTAATAATCTCCCTGCTTTTCTCTCTTGCTTATTGTTTTTTCTAACCACCAACTCCATCTCGTCTGTACAGATAATTTCTACACAATAAGCCTCGTGGAACGGCTTCGAGTGTTCAGTGTAATGACGGGAGCAGTGAGGCAGCTAGGTAGATAATTTATTTGATTTCAAAATGCTGCCACATTTATACATGGAAAACTTTAAAAGAAAATTAAACTCATTAAAAGCCCCCACATAAATTGTTTTTGCAACAAAGCAATTAAGAAATCTCGCCTCTCCAGCACGGTGGGCAACATTCTAAATAAAATAAAGCCCAAATTACCTTTTGCTGGAAACAAAGTAAAAGCTATCTCTTGTGACTTAATAAGAAATTGGGGTTTTAGAATTAATACAAAGGTTTAGCAGCTTCCTTCTGTATATGTTGCTAAGCATTTTCCTGAAATTGCCTCAGAAAAAAGCAAACAATGCTGAAGGACCACATCCATGAGAGAGTTTGGGGTTTTTTACCCAACTAAATTACAATGCTTTACAATACAGGAAAAGGAGTCAAGGATTTTATTTTCTTCCGCCAGCACACGTGTACAGAGGTTTGACAGGGTTTTATTTGGATTTATTTTCATTATCTTAGCTCCAGACTACTCTTTAAAGCCCCCTCACCCCATCCCTGGTTTCTATGGGAACGAAGAAATAATGCTGCAGGAGTGGAGTGCAGAATATGGGGACTGTCCTGTAAACCCTGGGGAGCAGGTTTGCTCAGACGGTCCCCAAAAGGGCTGTCAGCACACTGAGGGTGACACAGTGACCATGCCTGATGTCCCCAAGGAGCAGGTTTGCTCAGAGCAGTGTCCCCTAAGGGCTGTCAGCACACTGAGGGTGACACAGTGACCATGCCTGATGTCCCCAAGGAGCAGCAGGATTTACTCAGAGCAGTGTCCCCAAAAGGGCTGTCAGCACACTGAGGGTGACACAGTGACCGTGCCTGATGTCCCCAAGGAGCAGGTTTGCTCAGAGCAGTGTCCCCTAAGGGCTGTCAGCACACAGAGGGTGACACAGTGACCGTGCCTGATGTCCCCAAGGAGCAGCAGGATTTACTCAGACCAGCATCCCCAAAAGGGCTGTCAGCACACAGAGGGTGACACAGTGAATGTGCCTGATGTCCCCAAGGAGCAGGTTTGCTCAGAGCAGTGTCCCCTAAGGGCTGTCAGCACACTGAGGGTGACACAGTGGCTGTGCCTGATGTCCCCAAGGAGCAGCAGGATTTACTCAGAGCAGCATCCCCAAAAGGGCACAGAGTGTCCTGTGGTGACACAGTGGCTGTGCCTGAGGTCCCCAGGGAGCAGCAGAGGTGAAGCTGCAGTGATGGAGGGGCAGGGTGGGATGCTGGCAGCCAGGGGTGACCCCTGCCCAAGGGTGACCCCTGCCCAGGCACCCCTGGGGGACGTGGCCACCTCTCTCTGCTCCCTCCTGGGCTGTTCTGGGGGCTGGGGGGCTCTGGTGCACGCCAGGATGGGCTCCTGCAGTGACAGAGTGGTTTGGGTTGGAAAAGCCCCCTGAGATCATCGAGTCCCCTGCTAACCCTGCACTGCTGAGTCCTGCACTGAGCCCTCAGGGCTGTCCCCATCCCCTCTCCCATCCCAGGGGTGCTGTGAGGGCCAGGTGTCACTGTGCAGGGTGGTGGCACCATCAGAGCACGTCCCTGGGCTGTGAGAGCCGAGTCAGAGGGACGATGCTGAACAGGTCATTTATAATTTCAGCTGTGCAGAGGAAATATGAATCTACTGAGATGTTCCTGCTGGATCAAGCTGTTCCTGCCCCTCTTGGAACCACCCTGATGGAGAACCCTCTCTTCTGGCAGGATCTCTGCTGCTCTGGAAAGAGCTGAAGAAGGATGGGACACATTCAGCTACTCTTGGATCTCCACCACCATCCCTGCCAGGCCCAGTGTTTGGGAAGTGCTATTGTGGGATGTCAGGCTGCTCCACGTACCCTGGAGATCTGCTGGCCTGATCCACACAGAAAGCCTTCCTTTGCCCTGTGTGTGACAAATAAAACAGCTCCATGCAGCTCCACAGGCCAGGGCAGCACTCTGGAGCAGGGAGCCATGCAGCCTGGGCTCTGCAGGCCTGATCCACGCAGGAAACCCTCCTTTGCCCTGTGTGTGACAAATAAAACAGCTCCATGCAGCTCCACGGGCCAGGGCAGCACTCTGGAGCAGGGAGCCATGCAGCCTGGGCTCTGCAGGCCTTTGGAAGGCGGCCAGTCCCGCAGGGTCCCTCCCAAACCTACTTAATTGCATGAAATAAGATGAAAAGACAGGCTAATGAGAAACCCCATCTGCCAGCCGGCTAAAATTAAGGCTGCCTTCTTCAGTGAAATGTGCTCAGATATCTGTATTCCTTTAATATCTCCTCAGATGGCCGAGCAGGTTTCAGACACGGAGCGGTGCTGCTCTCAGCTCTGGTTTTTTCCTTGGTTTTCCTAGTTTGCCCCTGAACAGCAGGGGAAGTGGAAAAAATTGGCTGAAGGATTCTGTTTCAGCATGAACTTATTTTAGAGAGCATCAGCTCATAAAGCTGCCGTCCAACCTGCTCATTATTACATTATATTACGTGATTCAATGATTCATGATATCAAATTGGTTACGGATGGATGTAGCAGGTGGTCTCGGGGCACTTTTGAACTTGCTGGAAGAAACTGGGACAGAAATTCAAAAGAAGAGAATTTTCAGAGCAGCCTGAGGGTGTTTGTATGGCAAGAGGAGGTACACAGGGAAAGGTCTTTTACTCCCCTGGTGTGCCCAATGCTCCCCTGATACCCCAGTGTCCCAAAGCAGCTGTTCTGTTTAGTTCACCTTTCTAATCCCTCTCTGGAGCTCAGGGGCAGGTGATTGTGGCTGCACAGGGTTGGCCAGCGAGCACCCACACCCTGAGGGCTCAGGGAGGGCTCTGGCTGAGGAGGGGGCTCCGCACAGAGGGTCCCCCTGTGTCCCTGTGCGTGTCACTGAGAGAGGGGCAGCACCAGGCCAGGTGTGCCCTGCAGGGAGCATGCAGCACTGAAGCCTGGCAGGTGCCTTGCTGTGAAAAGTGCATATTCCATGGCCCTACGCAGGTATTTACCAAATGTATTTTGATGTATTGATTACTAGTGCTGTATATGTATTTTGATGTATTGATTAGTAGTGCTGTATTAACATTTTAATAATAAATGTAGTCTTGTAATTAAAAGGCAACTTTTGTAGTTAAAATAAGAACTATGTTAGTGGGGTGTTTTTAAGAAAGGAGTGTGGCACTCACACCAGATAGCAGCCACCTGAATCTTTCAGAGAAAAAGAATTTGTTGCCCCATTATCAGAAGAAATGAACTTCTTCCTGCCTCGAAGGTGCTGTTAAGATTAGAAGGAAGAAGTTGATGATGACCAGACAGAATCCTGTGTTTGAATGGAATTTATGCATCATGTATGAGGTGTATGAATATGCAACAGGCTGTTGTTTTTAAGGGTTAATC
Source organism: Zonotrichia albicollis (assembly GCF_047830755.1). Lineage (NCBI taxonomy): Eukaryota > Metazoa > Chordata > Aves > Passeriformes > Passerellidae > Zonotrichia > Zonotrichia albicollis. The sequence goes on from NC_133826.1 coordinate 651,930, forward strand.
CTCTGCTAACGTGGGTCCTTCTTCAGGCTCATGCTGCCCAGAAAAAGTACCCGGGCTGACCGTAACTCTTTGTATTTGTTGTCTCATATTCTCCTAACTCAAATTGCCCAAATTATTATTTCTCTAATTGTATTACTATTTTTATAACCAGTTCATTACTATTAAACTTCTAAAATTTTACAAACAAGTGATTGGCGTTGTTCTCACTCGCCAGCTCCAGCTGCAGCTGGTGTGGGCTGGAGCTCTGACCCTCCCCAGCATCCCTCCTCCTGCTGCAGCCCGCCCAGGTGCTGATGCACAGACATCACCTCATTTTAACCACCCAGCGAGGACTCAGGAGCCACCTGGCAAGTCAGCAAAAGCTCCAGCAGTGTGGAGTCATGGACAGAAATGGAGAATCTATCAAAACCTAGAAACAAATCCTCTCCAAACAGCTCGTAGTACTTGAGGACTGTGCAAGGACAAGTTCTTAAAGCAAACTGTGCACATCTTTGGAAAACATGTATTGATCTCGACCATGCCAATTGAGAAATAAATGTCTAATCACTGTTTCATGGATTAGGACTGAGGGAAAATGTATTTTTTCTCTCTCCACAAGCTATTGTTCAAACAAAGTAGTCTCAGTTAATCAATCTTGTGATAATAGCTTTCAGGGCAACAGAGTGATTGAAATTCATCTTTCTTTATTTTTCCATACCACAATGCAAAAAGAGCCGGGGAGGCAGGAACACAATTACAGCAATCTACATTGAAATGTTAATTATTTCAGGGCTGGGCTTTTTGAGGTGGTTCTCCTTCAGAATCTAGACTTTCTGCCCTGTGAAAAGGCATTTTGGAAGTGTTTAAGCCCAGTTACCAATTGCAGCCTGGCATCAGAGGTTCTGTTGGCTCTGCAGAATGACTGAAGTGAGGAATGGGTGTGTGCCACTGAGTAGGGAATGATGTGCCTGCCTGCCCAAGCTGCAGAAATTGACCTTAAATGTTTGATTTCACTTTGTCTTGCAGCAGGACCAGGAGCAGGGAGGCACCTGGAGCCAGCGCAAACTGCTGAGCTGCCAGGTTATTCCTGGAGGAATCATCTGTGTCCCTTCCTGTGCCCCAGGATGGACCTGTGCAAATAAATGAACCCCCCTTGAAGGAATCCAGCCCTTGGAGGGGCTGGGCACAGCGCAGGGAGAAGAGTTGGTCCTGCAGATGGAGAGAAATGCTTGCAGGAATAAAAAACCCCACACTTAAAAATGAAAGCTGAGGTTAGAGTGAGGAACGCTGGTGGAGCTGAGAGAGCCTGCACAATATGATAAGAGCATGTTTTTAAGGAGTTCTCATTTTGGTGAAAATTAGTTTTGGATCCTCATCAGTGTATTCAGGAGAAAAATATGACTGTAATGTCTATAGAAGAGAGATAAAAAGGAGATCTGCTGAAGGAGAAGTAATGAATTTACACTTCCAACATCCATTCTGAGGTGCAGAAGATACATTACTCTACATTATGCCTATATTAGACTTAAACAAATTTCATTATGAAAAACAAGATTAGAGGAGAGCAGAGCAATTTGAAAACAGCCAGTAATTATATGATTGCTTAAAATAAAGAGCTTTCAGGGTCGTAATACATGTACTTTTGGATAACCATATATAAAATTCATATTAAAATGATGTAAAGGGACAGCATTAAATCCACTAGAGTGCAGGGTTTGGGGCTGCCTTTAACCCCTCCTGTCCCTCTCTGCTGGGCCACAATCCAGCTGCCTCACAGGGAACAATGAGGATGAATCCCTTTTACTGGGGGAAGAAGTGGTGCCCAGGGAAGGTGCAGCACAGGGGCAGGTGCTGTGATTGCAGACACACCAGGAGAGCTGTGCTGTGGCTCTGTGCTCAGCTCCCTGGCAGTGCCCACAGCTCCTGCCCTGCTCATCACAGCCATTGCTGCCCCAGGCCCCTCCACCCCAGCAGCAAAGATGCTGCAGTCTGAATAATGAGCAGGCACCACTGCTCCCACACAGAAAATCTCATTGTGTGGATCCACCAGCCATCCTCTCCTCCAAAATGTGTTGCCTTGCAGAATTCATTCAAATTGTTGTTATGCAAAGTCACTTTGGTGCCAGGGTTGCACTTTGGGGATTTCTGCTCTCAGGCTGAGATCCTTCCTGCTAAAGCAGCATCTGGAATGGAGTGTCAGGATGTCTGCAGCGGGATCTTCACCCGTTAGCAACACAGGAACTCTGCAGCTCATTCTAGTCAGTGTTTTATGCAACCTGGGCATATAAGCAGGATGGAAAATGCAACCTGTTGATTCTTAAAATCTTGCTCCTGGAGCGTTCCAGATCCTGTTTCCATAGCGAGATGGAGACGCAGGCACAGCTTAAACCCCAGGACAGGAGGAGGGTCCCTGGAGCAGGGAGGGACAGCCTAGGGCTGCTCTGGCAGCTCTAACCCAGCTCCAAGAGCTCTAACCCAGCTCTAACCCAGCTCTAACCCAGCTCTGGCAGCTCTAACCCAGCTCTAACCCAGCTCCAACAGCTCTAACAGCTCCAACAGCTCTAACCCAGCTCTAACAGCTCCAACAGCTCTAACAGCTCCAACAGCTCTAAACCAGCTCTAACCCAGCTCTAATCCTGCTCTAACAACTCCAACAGCTCTAACCCAGCTCCAACAGCTCTAACCCAGCTCTGGCAGCTCTAACCCAGCTCTAACCCAGCTCCAACAGCTCCAGGTTTTCCTGGCACTTGGGCAAGACCTCAAAGTAGGCTTGGGCTAAAAGGGTCCTTCCAGTCGGGGTGCTCAGAGAGCCAGGACAAGTGTGGGTGAGCAGCGCAGAAATCTTTTCAGAAATCCCATTTATTCCTTGGGATACACTGATGCAAAATGCTAGCACAAAGCCCATTTCCCCAAAAGGCACTTATAAATCAGATTCATGCCACGATGAACAAACACAGAAGATTGTAAAAATCACCCGAATGTGTGAAACTTATGAAAGTCCCAAAGAAATGAAAGGAAGATCTGACTGCAATAACAGTTCAGTCAGCTCTGCTAAGTGCACTGCCTGCAGCAAATAGGCAGTTGCCAATATTTATGTTATTGCTCTCTCTCTCTCTTATTCTTCTGGGTAAGCCTACCCATCACTCCAGACTGACACCAGCAGTAAAACCCCCAAATCTGAGTGAAACTGAGATTCACTGCAGCCAGCTCTATTTATTACCTCTGGCTGTTAACAAATCACCTGCTCCACGCTTTGATTCACTATCTTTGTAGGCACGTAACATGGGTTGACTGGTTTCCAATTCCCCTGGCCCCCCTTTTTAAAAATAAATACTCCTGTTCCTTTCCCAGCCCGCTGGGACACGCGAGAGCTCTCCAAGATAATCAGGAACACAAGTGATTGCTTCCCTGAGTTCCCCAGGTTTGCCTGGGTAAATGTCACAAGTCTTCCTGCCTTTGATTAGCATCTCATTTCATTTAAATATTTATTGATCTTTTATCTGCCTGTTTTGGTGTGGGCTCCTGGCACCTTGCTGCAGAGATGGGAGTGCCCAGCAGCAGAGCAGGTGGCCAGAGCCACACAGAAACAAGCAGGAACAAGGCAGGAACAAGCTTCAGCAGCCTGGAAATTCTCTTTGTAAGGCAAGCAGGGGCTGGGATTTCTCTGATGAGAGATAAGGAGGCCATTGACAGCTTCTCAGGTCACCTCTATTGCATTTTTAACTCCCTGGATGTTGCAAATATTTTTTCTACTGTCAACAGCCCCTCAGTTAAACATAAAAGAAGATCTTTTGGGCAGTGCTTTCCAATCACTCAAACGTGGCTGCAACTTCATTCCAGCTGTCCTGTCCATGTGTGAGGCAGAAATCATGTCCAGCAGTGTTTCCAGAGGAAGTTTCCACACTTTTTTCCTCTCACATTCCACACTAACTTAGGAAGTTACAGGTGTGCAGCTGTGAGTATCTTGGTTTTACTTAATTTCAACAAAGAAATGAATGGAGTGGATTTTGGTATTACGCAAGGATTATTAACAAGCAAAAGGATTTAATTTTCTGTGCAGGCTCTTGGCCCTTGCTGTTGGAGAGCAGAAGTGTCCAGCAGGAAGGGCAGCAAAGGGAGGGATTGCACTGAGGTTTTGCCTCCATGGCTTTGCCTTCTTTTGGTTCAGGAAATGCCATCAAATGAACTGCAGATTCCAGGATGAGCAGGGACACCCCACACGTGCTCAGCAGCGTGCTGTGTCTCTGACCAGCCCAGATCTCCCCTGGAATTCCTTCTGCAGTAGCCTGAAAGTGCTCCTGGCCCTTGGATCTAAAGGCACAAATGGAAAAATGTGACTGAATCCTGATGGTTAACTGCACACCCTGGGACACTGGATTTTCTTACGTACTGTTCATTTCAATCTAAAGACATTTTAATTAATAGAATTTTTTAAAAAGGCTTTTTATGTTCTACAGGCCTGTAATTTCAGGTCTATGAAAATATCTGCTTGCATATGAAACAAGAGCAGAAATAAGAAGAGATCTTGACCTTTTGGACTTTGATTGCCAAAGCACCATGAGATGAAGATCATGGAACCACAGAATGGTTTGGGTTGGAAGAGACCTTAATGACCACCTGGTTCCACCCCTCTGCATTATCCTAAGGCTCAATGTGCAATTAAGACATCACACCATGTCCTTTTGCTTCATACTCACTGGTGTCTTAGTTATCAGGGATCACTAATGTGAGCTTTGCTCGAGTGAGGTCAGTGTTGTGGTCCTTGGGTGTCCAAACAATTTTTCTTAACCTTGACATTATTTATGAGACTGTAAAAGGCCACAACTCCAGGTCAAAGTAGTGTAAAAATCATTTCTCTTTCCTCTCTGAAAATTAAAAATATAAGAAAATTTATTTTTTCCTTGTAGGAGTGTGAGAACAGACACTGCCCTCTCTGCTCCCCAGTGTGATCCCACCCCACAGAGCTGACCCAGGGCATGGCCAGGGGCTCACAGGTGACCCTGCCTGGCTCTGCACCAGGGCCAGCCCAGGGCGAGGGTGTCCCTGCAGTTACACATTGCAGACACTTAAACCAGTTCTACTTTAGCAAAATTACCCCTTCCCTCCATTCTGAGGCTCTGAGGCTGAGCAGGCTGTCCAGGGGTGCTGTATCTGTCCTCACTGATGCCCAAACCTATTTGTAATGAAATCCCAGTGAGTCCTGGTGTGTCAGATCCTGCAGCACCCAGGCACACATTTCTGTGTCCAGCCAAATCAAAATGTAGGACAGCAATCCAAGCCAAATGTGCCCCCAGCCCCAGAGCCCAGAATGCCAAGCTCAGGAAAGGCAATTTAAAATGATGGCAGTTCTCCACCTCAACAGACTCATTTTCTAATTCAGACCAACAAAAGGCTCTTTCCTGATTTGTTTAGATGCTGTAATTGCAGAAGTCGCTGGCAAATCAAGCGTGAAAGTGCAAAGGTGTGGGCAAAAGTCTTTCTATTGGAGAAACCCCATGATAAGTGATCTACTTGCAGTGCAGCCTGGCTTTTTTTATTAGAGTATTTACCATTAACTCTATCCCTAGTGGCCAATTACTGTCCTTTTTATGTCTTTTTATTGTGAGACGCAGAGAACACTGTGCAAACAAACCCCGTCTGATTTTCCTCAGCAATTATTCCTGGGATCACTGGCCTTTCTTTTCCTGTGTGTTTGCAGAACCCCGTGGAGCTCCGTGGAACCCCGCAGCTCCCTGGGGCTCCCTGGTGCTGCTCTGGCCAGCATCAGCCCTGTCCTGAATCCTTTGCTCCGGATCAGCCCGGCCTGAGCTCAGTCCAGCTGGTGGGTGCATCCCCACCTCCACCAGGAGTTCCTGGATTTGCGCTATTAAAGTCTTTTCCACCAGTTTGTTTTCCCCCAGTATTGTGAGCCACGGGCGGGACAGTCCTAGAAGGAGGTGCAAATCGTGTGGCACATCCTCTTCTAAGTTGCATCAGTTTGGTGGCAGGTGCTGCAGGAGCAGTAAGATCTAAACAGACCTTTGGTTATCAGTGACAATGTACTGTGGTGAAAGAAAACTCTGTTACAGAGTCCTTTAAAACCGGCCTGATAGGTATTAAACTAAAACCTAAAAACCCTATTTCTTGGTGCTGGTATGTCCTTCCTGCTGGGCTGCAGGCTGTTGGAGGTGCAGTTCTGTGAGCACCTGGGGCACAGAGCTCTGACACAGGGCTGGTGCCACCCTTGCTCTCAGGGATGGGACTCAAATATTCACACTCAAGGGCTGCTTTGGCAGATCCACCCTGACCTCATTCTAGTCTACATTCACATATGTTATTTTTGGGTTCCCAATTCTGACCTTGGTGATGGCGGGTCGTGCAGAAATACTTTGTAAAGACGATTGCATATACATGAAGACAAATATAAAGTGCTGCAGCTGTTTGTCAGGCTGATCTGGCTTTTTATACAGCATCTATCAACTGGTACCCTGATTTTTTGTTTTATCTTAGCAGAAGGTATTTTTTATGCTAACCAGCACTCCAGCATAGATAAAAAGGACAGTGTCCAGCCCAGCCCCCCTGCCCAAGCCCCCTAAAACCCCAAACCCACAAAGGAATCCCACCCCTGCATATCACCATAGTTACCTGACAAAAACCCCACCATGTGCTCAGGGAGGCTGTTACTGGTGAGGAGGTCTTGATGTGCTGAGATACCTTGTGGATTTAATGTGCACTTATGAACTATTCATGTTCAAAATAAAAATACATAAAGAATGGCAAAATGCAGCCCCAAAAGCATTTCCCATTATGAAGTATCCAGCATTTCAGTGCTCCTGTAATGTCTGGGCTCACAGATTGCAGGTCTATTATTTACAATAGCAAATGGAATTTAGAAAAACATTCCAGAAGGAAATATGCCTTTTGCAGTGTATTGTTTCAAAATGATCAATTACTAACATGCATTTCAAGTCTATGAATTTATTTACTGTTGTCTTGAAAAGCTCTTGAAGATGGACCAAGAAAAGCAATCTGGTGTTTGTACCCCCGGGGAGATTTTGCCAAAGTGCAAATGGTACCAAAACCAGTGGGGCCACAGGACCAGGGCAGTGATTGCCCCCTGTGCTGGCACACCTGAGGCATTTCCTGGGGCCAGTTCTGGGCTCTCTGAGTCCTCCCTGCTGGCACCAGCACTGCTCATGGCCGTGATGGCCACAGGAGCACCTGGAATCTCCATGGTCCTGTGTGGGAAATGGATCTGTGGAGCGTTCTAAGGGTTTGATAGAGGGTTTATACCTTCTGTGTATTTGTATGCAAATTTTGAGATAAGAAATGTTGGTTTAGAAATGTTACAGAACAGGATAGATATTGTTGAGAGAGAAATGGAGCTATAAAAATTTTAAATTATGGTTTTGTAAATAGGAGTCCTGCTTTGAGCCTCCTGGAGCATCCCGTAATCCCTAATCTGGGTCTCCTGGGGCAGGGACAGGGTGTTGCTGGTGGTGCGTGCACAAGGAATGTGTCCTCGGTGCCACCCCGTACCTGGCACCCTGTGTGCCACCTGTGGGCATTTCCCAGCTGTGCCATCGTGTCCCCTCCTGCAGCGCCACATGCCACAGCTCACAGGGATGGAGCTTGGAAGGGCACTCAGGAAACAGCACTGCTCTGGTTCTGTATCACAGCCTTGCTGCAAACTTGGGGCTTTACTGTGGCTTGGCAAAAACGTAAACAGCAGCAAGCAAGCACACCTCTAACAAAACTGAATTCTCCTGAGTGCAGCCTGAAATCCCAGTCAGCAATGGGAGGTCAGCTGGAGCTATAGAACTAAAAACAAAAGCCATCTGAAATGTCTAAATATCGACTCTGCTTCCTGCCAGTGGCATCAGGAATTCTCCTCTCCCACCCCAGAGCCCAGGACTGCCATGTCAGACGTGGGTAGAGCACAGCTCTGGTAATTAAAAATGGCATTCCTGCTACAGCTCTTGTAACTGAGAAGTACTTAAAAGGAGCTAAAAATCAGACTGAAGCTGTTCCATTGTTTTTCTTCTCATGTTGGTGCTGAAAATCTGGCAAGTCATTAAAGGTAAGGAGATGTTGCATCAAAGCCTGTGTCCATTGCTCGTTGAATCTATTGAAAAATAAAGTGCACATTAAAGAGTTTTAACTTTATCCTAGGAAAAAATATTTTTTTGGCAATGTGAAAAAATGTTCCTGCAGCCTTTAATCTTTTCCTGTTTTACTCAACCAGGCCTGCAGCAACTGCTGGTGGCTGAACCACCTCTTACTGCGAAAGAGGAATATGCAAATCCCCCACTGATCAATACTTTTACTGGAACAAAAATCTCTAAAGCTTACAATCAATTTAAAATATAATCCAATCCTTTTAATTTGATAAAGGGCCCTTTTGCCCATCCTTCACGCAGGTACCTGTTCTGTGTTCCAGTAAGGATCCATCAGCCCTGGGTGGCTCTGGGGTGGGGGAGGCTTCCCAGCAAGGGCCCAGCTCCTCTCCTCTCCTCTCCTCTCCTCTCCTCTCCTCTCCTCTCCTCTCCTCTCCTCTCCTCTCCTCTCCTCTCCTCTCCTCTCCTCTCCTCTCCTCTCCTCTCCTCTCCTCTCCTCTCCTCTCCTCTCCTCTCCTCTCCTCTCCTCTCCTCTCCTCTCCTCTCCTCTCCTCTCCTCTCCTCTCCTCTCCTCTCCTCTCCTCTCCTCTCCTCTCCTCTCCTCTCCTCTCCTCTCCATAAATACGAGAGTGAATTCACATCAAGTGTCTCACAAATCAATGCTGACTTTCTGTTTTCCCTTTGTTTCCTTGCAAGGACCTGCAGTTGGTTCCCTTGTTTATTTGGTGTTTTCCTGGAAATGGAGCTGGGTTCCTGCAGGTTGTGGCTCTTCTGGCGACCTTTTGTGCCTGTGCAGGACTGCTTCCAGGGAGAGCACCAGAGGGCAATTGAACCTCAGCCTGAGCCAGGTGTGTGAGCACATCACCTCCTGCTCCTTCCGACTGATGGTCAGAGACAGTGGCAAGGAAAGTTTTCTGTAATTTTCCACTTCCCATCACTCTGAGACTTAAAAGCTGATGAGGTCAAATGGCTTCTCTTACCAAACACTGGATTAAGAGTTAAGCAAGTCAGAATTATTTACTTCAGATCTGTGCAGATATGAAAGAATGATCTTGCCAAAGTTTGAAACACATTCTGCCAATCAGGTAACAAAAACTGAGTTGAGAACTCTGCTGCCATGTCATAGCACAGCACTTGTTTGTGCAGCCTGGGAGCCCAGTGCAAGGGTGGGGTGGGATGGGGGGAGCATTTCAATGCAAATCCCAGAAACTCCAGGGTCAAATTCAAGTTGTTTTCTGATTTCCATTTTTTATGCAGCTTGAATAAACCTAAACAGAGGATTTTCAGGGAGGTCTTTGCTGCTGCAGGCCCTGGTAATGTGTCCCAGAGGAGCAGGAGAGCTGTGGAGGCTTCCCTGGGATCCTGTCCTGCCCTGTGCCAGCTGTGCCCACCATGGGCACAGGGGCAGGGAGCAGCAGAGGTGCTGCACACCATGAGGAGGTGGGAGAGGGTAGGTTTGGGCAGGAGGCAGGAAGGGCTGCAGTGCTGGGTGTGCCCTGGCAGCAGCTTTGAGCAGGAGACAGGGCTGGAGTGCTGGGTGCCTGCTGTGCCCTGACACCATCAAAGGGATGCTCCATGCAGGGCTCTGCACACCAGGGATGCTCCATCCAGGGCTCTGCACACCAGGATGCTCCATGCAGGGCTCTCTGCACACCAGGGATGCTCCATGCAGGGCTCTGCACACCAGGATGCTCCATCCAGGGCTCTGCACACCAGGGATGCTCCATGCAGGGCTCTCTGCACACCAGGGATGCTCCTCTGGGGCTCTGCACACCAGGGATGCTCCATCCAGGGCTCTGCACACCAGGGATACTCCCCTGGGTCTCTGCACACCAGGATGCTCCATGCAGGGCTCTGCACACCAGGATGCTCCATGCAGGGCTCTGCACACCAGGGATGCTCCTCTGGGGCTCTGCGCACCAGGGATGCTCCATCCAGGGCTCTGCACACCAGGATGCTCCATGCAGGGCTCTGCACACCAGGGATGCTCCATGCAGGGCTCTCTGCAGGGCTGTCTCTGTCCCTCCCTGGGCTGGGGCACTTTGCTGCTCCCTCCTCCCTCAGCTGGGTGTAGGGAGTGAGGTTAACCAGGTGTGTTTGTGTGTGACTGAATCCCAGTATTTCCTGGAGGTTCTGTAAGTGAGGAAAAACCTACCGTGGAATGCATTAGATTACAAGATTTGAGTGTTCTTATCTGTCCTGTAATTCTTTCTCCCTCTGATAATGGCAACATATTTAAGAACCCAAAGAGACTTAACTAAAATTGCATCTTTTGTTGATAGGCACTTAAATAGTCTGCTTGCTTTTTTTCTTTTCTTTTTTTTTTTTTTTTTTAAGAAGAACCTATGTGGATGAATTATACTCGAGTTGCAATCAATAGTTCTGGGGAAAACAGATATTGGCTTTTGGAGCCAGGGCTCATTAGTTGGGTTCAAGAAAGAGGTTGTATCCTTGGTGTAAGAAACCTGCACAGAGAAGATGCAGGATCCCATCTCTCTGGTTCAGAAATTGCTTCCAGATTTTGGGATAGGTTTCCCACATGCATACACCCCCTGCGCATGTGTGCCAGGCTGGACACACTGAAGCTGCAGCACACCCTTGCACTGTGGGCAGTGTTAATTGAATGTTAATTCCCAGCACATTCTAGTGCACAAGTCTCCACTTTTTCTGCCCCATACTTTGTCCACTCTCTTTTCTGCCCCACTCTTTGGCCACAGCTGCAGTGATGACATTCTGGGTACTGTGAGGCAGGAAAATGTGATGTCCTACCAGTAAACCAGAGACAAACATCCAGGTATGTAGGAATCCCAGAATCCCAGCCTGGTTTGGGTTGAAGGGCCCCAGATCCCATCCATTCCCACCCCTGCCATGGCAGGGACACCTCCCACTGCCCCAGGGTGCCCCAATGTCCAACCTGGCTTTGGGCACGGCCAGGGATCCAGGGCAGCCGCAGATGCTCTATTCCAGCTGCTGGCCGGGCTCTGCTGCGGGTGCTGAGGCCGAAGGAGAGGAGGAGGAGTCCATGGGAGCCAGAGCAGGGGCTGATCCCCCAGGCACAGAATGTTTGCTGAAGCGTCAATATCAGCCTGCGAACACATCCACAAACACTCCGGGTGCTGTGCCACGGGGTGGGTAACCCGGCAGTGTTTGGGTTTGGCTTTAAAAGCCACGGCACTCTGCCTTCCCTTGGCAACTGCGACGCCCGGAGAAACTCCTTCACATTCAACAGCTCCAAACGTGTTGACACACATCAAACCCTGATCCGGGCTGGGTTTAAGTGACACATGTCATCTGACTGGAGGGTTCATGCATTTGCCAGTGTGAACACAAAAAGGCTCAGCGTGTCTGAGGAGAAGCAGAAATCAGATCTGTGACAACAAAATTTGCTTGCAGATAATTAATCACGTTTGTAAATAAGCGAGGCCATATTTCCATCCCTTTTGTTTCTCCTTAGGATCTACAGGTCAGCTCTTGCTGTGACAATATTAGCAGCAAGCAGATTTGCCAGTCACAGGCTGCAGAAGCGGCTGGGGATGTGTTTGGGTGCCCAGACAGACGTGTTTGTGCTAGAAGGGCTCCCAGCCCCGGGGCTCTGGCGAGCACAGAGGGCCAAGGGTCTCCACGAGGGTCAGGCTGCAGAGCCAGAGCTGTAAATACCCAGAGCAAGCTGTCTGCTGTGCTGAGGAATGAACCAAACCCTCCAGACAAATACTCAGGAGCCTCAAGCTGCAGGAGGGTGGATTTAGATGGGATATTGTGAATGAGGAATTGTTCCCTGGCAGGGTGGGATGGGATACTGGGAATTGGGAATTGTTCCTGGCAGGGTGGGATGGGAATTGGGAATTGTTCCTGGCAGGGTGGGATGGGATATTGGGAATTAGGAATTGTTCCCTGGCAGGGTGGGATGGGAATTAGGAATTGTTCCTGGCAGGGTGGGCAGCCCTGGCACAGGTGCCCAGATTTGCTGTGGCTGCCCCTGGATCCCTGGCAGTGCCCAAGGCCAGGCTGGACACTGGGACACCCTGGGACAGTGGGAGGTGTCCCAGCCATGGCAGGGATTGATGATGTTTAAGGTGTCTCCCAACCCAAACCAGTCTGTGATTCTGTGGTTCTGTATGATATACAATAAAGGATAGCTGGCCTGCACCAAACCACAAAAACCTTGGACAGAAGCAATAGGACTTGAGTGGATCAGCTCCATTTGTTCTTTCCACTGCACCCCCACCAACCCACTGTCAATGGAGGGTGCACACTTCTAAAATACACATATATATGCATCTTCCTGGTGGTGATTAAATTACTGTAAGTGTTTTCAGGTGTTCCTCATAAAATGGTGACTGTTTTCAGGTGCTCCTCCAAGAGCCAGCTGGGATGGTTGCCCTTCCCAGTGGGGCCATGTGCAGCAGCTTTGGCCTCTCCTGAGCAGCTGCAGGGCTGCAGCAGCATCCTGCTCCAGGCCTTCAGGAGCATCTCCCATCTCAAGTTTCAGTATTAATATTAATGAATTGGGAAATTATAATTTTTCTTCAAGATCTTTTTTGGCTTTATTTCTTCAAATATATTTAATTTGCTGTATTTCAAGAGTTTACTTGTGAAGCCTGAGAGTCTGTCAGTCATGCCTCATTTTCCTAATTTTCACTGGGGAAAGGCAGAGCTCCAGACCCAGTGGGGCTGCAGGGATGGCCCAGCAAAGACAACTTTCCTTTGAGTGCAGAAGGAAACACTGACTCATGAGTTACACGTGGGGGATTCCTGGCCACCTGGTCCATATTATAGCATTGCATGTGCTATTTTTGCTTTTATTTCAATGTGTATTTCCAAAAGCGAATCATGAAAGCTAAAAGAAGAAGAAGAAGACATCAGGGCTGTGTTGTGACTGAGATTTTACACACATAAAAGCCCTTAAGCACTGCTGTGTAAAACCCATTGGTTTCACTTCACAGGGGATGTGACAAGATTTGCTCTGGCTTTTGATCCCCATCCGACTGTCCCCTCCCAGTGCTCTGCCAGACCCAGGGCTGAACTCAGCCTCTGTCTCAAGGCCAAATTTAATCAGGTTCTGTCAGTTCAGACACCTCTGTCATCAGCCGTCCCTCAGACTCCCTCTTCAGAGGGTTTCTGCACAAAAATCACACAGGTTTCTTTCTACCATAACAGCTCATTCCTAGAGATTTTATGGACCTGGGTTGAAAGAATTTTGAATTTATAGCAAAAGATCAAGGACATTTGCAAGGCACCATTGCAGGCCTGCTGTGAGGGCATTTAGTCACAGAGAGTGTTTGTGCCCAGCAGGGAAGGGCTGCTCTGCAGATCAGTGCTTCCAGGAAAATCCAGCCCCAATAGCCATGGAAATGGAAATGAAAAATAGTCTGAATTTCCTGATTATGTGATATAACGCCTAATGTTATATTTATACATGGGGCATTGGTTGGTGTTTTGGGCAATGGTGGATGTGTGGATCCCTCATGGTTTTCCTGCCTGTTCCCCCTTCTCTGCAAGGGGAACTGTTGTGCTGCTGGACTGAGGGGACTTTGGGCAGGGCCTGGAGGGACAGCACACAGGGACAGGGCACAGGGAATGGCTGCCACTGCCAGAGGGCAGGGATGGATGGGACACTGGGGAGAAATCCACTCCAATCCACTCAAATCCAATCCTCCCCACTCCTGTGAGTGTGGGGAGATCCTGGAATAGAATTCCCAGAGAAGCTGTGGATGCCCCTGGATCCCTGGATCCACTCCCATGCCTGGCAGTGCCCAAGGCCAGGCTGGATGGGGCTGGGGGCGCCCCGGGACAGTGAGAGGTGTCTCTGCCCATGGCAGGGGGGTGGGATGGGATGAGCTTTAGGGTGCCTCCCAACCCAAACCTGTCTGTGATCCTACACCAGCCGTGGGAGAGCATAAATCATCAGCGGCCTCTTTTGCTCCTGTTCCATTTGCCGGCCTAACCCAGCCCTGAGCCGTTTTGCAGTGGCTGGCAGCTCAGGCCACATGAGCACTGTGGTGGGCTGTGGGCTGTGGGCTGTGGGCTGTGGGCTGTGGGGTGTGGGGTGTGGGCTGTGGGCTGTGGGCTGTGGGATGTTTGGTTTGGGATGTTTGGTTTGGGATATGGGGTGTGGGCTGTGGGACTGCCCAGGACCTGGTCCCTGTAGAGTCACAGCACTGCGTCCACCTGAGAGTCTGGCAGAGCAGGATTGTTTGAAGTCACATTTGGAGAGTTGCCAGCTTGTTACCTGGGCTCTGGTCAGGCTGCAGAAGAGGTGATGCTGGAGAGAAACTGCTGGAAAAAAAAAAATAGTGAAGTTTTTAAGTGAAAGATGTCAAAAGAGACAGGAGAGATCTGCAGGTGGCAGCTGGGTGCTCTCCGGCCGGGATAACCTCGTAGCACTCATCAGACAGCCTGAGAGCAGCTTTTAATGAAAAATTCATACTGTTTTCCAGAGAAAATAAATTTCCTTTCTTCGGAGCTCTTGTTTGCTTTCTGAGCCATTATCTACAGCTGCACTGAGTCACCTCTGCAGCAGCATCAGGCCCTGCTGGGCTCTGCTGTGCTGGGGCTGCCCCAGCCCTGCTCCTCATGGAGAGCAGAGAACTGAGGCATGTGCTCAGCCTCACTGGGACACAGCACAGAGAGCGCGGAGCTGGGCCCCACCACACTGCCCAGCCCAGTCAGTCCATGTGCACTGCCCAGCCCAGTCCATGGTCACTGCCCAGTCTGTGTGCCCAGTCCACGGTCACTGCCCAGCCAGTCCATGTGCACTGCCCAGTCTGTGTGCCCAGTCCATGGTCACTGCCTAGCCAGTCCATGGTCACTGCCCAGTCTGTGTGCCCAGTCCATGGTCACTGCCCAGCCCAGTCCATGGTCACTGCCCAGCCAGTCCATGGTCACTGCCTAGCCAGTCCATGGTCACTGCCCAGTCTGTGTGCCCAGTCCATGGTCACTGCCCAGCCCAGTCCATGGTCACTGCCCAGTCTGTGTGCCCAGCCATGTGCACTGCCCAGTCTGTGTGCCCAGTCCATGGTCACTGCCCAGCCAGTCCATGGTCACTGCCCAGTCTGTGTGCCCAGTCCATGGTCACTGCTCAGCCCAGTCCATGGTCACTGCTCAGCCCAGTCCATGTGCACTGCCCAGTCTGTGTGCCCAGTCCATGGTCACTGCCCAGCCCAGTCCATGGTCACTGCCCAGTCTGTGTGCCCAGTCCATGGTCACTGCCCAGCCCAGTCCATGGTCACCGCCCAGTCTGTGTGACCAGTCCATGGTCACTGCTCAGCCCACTCCACTGTCCCTGGCCAGCCCACCCCACGGTCACCGTCCATCCCCTCTGCCGGCGCCCTGGCGGTCCCTGCAGGATCCGAGCAGTGATGGATTACCCGGAGCCCGCTCCACCCCCGTGTCACGGCGTGATGAATGGCCTCTGTCTGCAATTAGGCACCGGGACAATGGAGGGCATCTGAGCTCCGAATTAGGAGCGCTGTCAAACGCGGGGAGCTGTGACAATTAGCTGGTGATTGGAGTGATTTACCCAGGAATAACCTTAGTGGCGGTGTCACAGAGACATTCCATGAATCTCTCAAGAAGGCATCTACATCGTCCTTCCATGCCAGCTTGGCCGTGTGTATCAGTGATGCTGGGTCCCTTTCTCACTCCCTCCCAGCTCTCTCCTGGGACCAATGGTTTTGATGTCTTTATTTAATTTTTTTTTAATAAAATATCCTATTCAAATGGCAAAGCAAACCCAGAAAAGAAACTTATTTCTTCTTTTCTTTTTTTTTTTTCCCCTGTGCTCACACTTTTCATCAGTAAATATTTTCTCAGCCTGGAATAAATTCACACTGGATTCATGAGAAATGATCTCCTCATCCACAAAGAGATGCTAATGGCTGAAGATCAAAAGAGCAAAAGGTTCAGCCTGGGACACATTGGTGTTGAGAGAAGACCTTGAGCCCTCTCCAGGAGTATCAGCAATTTACTGACTTTTGTTCTTCTCAACAAGCCTGACAGGGCCACACAGGAGATTCCTGCCAGAGTAAACAAATTCTATCTGAAAAATACAGGCGGGAGAGAGGCTTTCCATGAAGGTACCAACGAGCATTTTGTGTTGAAGGGTGAAGGGGATTGCTCAGGGAGCATCCCCTGGCCAGTTAGGTGTCCCCAAGGCAGCCAGGGCATCCTGGTGGCATTGGGTGCCAGGAAATGGGCTGACCATAGTCATGGGGAAAAGGAATGATGGAGGGTGCTCGTTAAAATCCTCCTGCTGAAGGAGAATTTTAGACACCTCGTCCTGCTGTTCAGGATGGTGAGAGAACCTCAGGCAGGGGTTTTGTGGAGCACATGTGGTCCTTTGGGAATGACCTTTGGAGGTTTGTCACTACCACTTGCACGCACTGAAATAAAATGTATTTTGTTTGTTTAAAGTTGCAGCCATTTGGATTTTGAAAATATTATTCAAAAATTTTTTCCAAGCCAGATTTCTTTTGACAATTATATCAAGAGGATTTGGCTGGTGCCAAGTTTTGGGTTTTTGTAGCTAATTCTCAATTGTGCTTCGCAGGCTTTGGTTTGCTGACAACCATCTGTTTCAACCCAACATTCTTCCTTAAAGTCAGCCCAAAAGAAATTAAAATATCAAAAGGAAATATTTCAGAGGGACTGAGAAGGAAGCAAAACCCAGGGATGCTGGAGCTGTAAGCTGCTTTTGAATTTGATTTTAAGTCGCTTTTGCAGCCAGTTTGCCTGGAGACAGCTCAGGCAGGAGCACCCGCTGGCCCCGTGGGCTGGAGTGGCTCTCAGGGGCACCAGCACTCAGAAAGTTGTGCAAGCCCTGCTGGGCTTGGCTCTCCACCCGAGAACCCTGGGGAGGCTGGTTTTGTCTCCAATGGCTTTTGCAGCTGTCCAGCTGTCCCGTGCTGCCCCTGAGCCCTGGTACCTGCAAGACTGCTCTTGCAGCACAGGGGACATCCCTCCAGGCTGTTCCCCTCTCTGGGGAGGAGATCCTGGCTTGGCTTCTTGGCTGCACCAGCTCTGGCCACTCCCTGTCTGTGATCAACTCACCCCGTGACTAAATTAACCATTTGCAATTAAAGCGGTGCTAAAAGCAGATGGGAAATATTAATTAAATGTTACAGTTGGCCTCCTGTAGCCTTTTGGTATGGAACATGAGCTGAATACATAAATCAGATGGAGGAAAAGGCATTTCTACAGTCCACCACACCCCCAACCCGAGGTGCTGGAGGACTTGAGCTGGCAGGGGGATGAGCAGGGTCCATTTGGTGTGGGCATGAAACTGCTCCCACTGCTCCTGCCCCATCCCAGGGAGCTCCAGGCCCTGCTGGATCCTCCTGCCTCATCCCAGTGAGCTCCAGGCCCTGCTGGATCCTCCTGCCTCATTCCAGGGAGCTCCAGGCCCTGCTGGGTCCTCCTGTTCCATCCCAGCCCTGCTGGGTCCTCCTGCCCCATCCCAGTGAGCTCCAGGCCCTGCTGGATCCTCCTGCCCCATCCCAGCCCTCCTGGATCCTCCTGCTGGATCCCAGTGAGCTCCAGGCCCTGCTGGATCCTCCTGTTCCATCCCAGTGAGCTCCAGGCCCTGCTGGATCCTCCTGCCTCATTCCAGGGAGCTCCAGGCCCTGCTGGATCCCCCTGCTGGATCCCAGTTTGCTCCCAGCCCTGCTGGATCCCCACACCATCCCTCACACGAGGGGAGCAGCCCCACACAGCCCAGCCCAGGCGCTGTTCCACTGCTAGGATGCTCAGTGCACAACCAGGGTGTGTGGGAGCAACCAAGAGCAAATTCAGACCAGTCTGGCCTTCAAATAAAATGCCCAGGGTACCTCAACATTATAATTTAATATTCTTATGGACCTCCTGATGGAATTTTACTGCCATGGATTGGATTTTTCCTGTTTTGGTGAGGACCAACTGTCCATACATAGCAATAATAAAACCAAACAGAGAATATTTATCAATACAGCTCAACAAAGACTCCTGTGCTCCACAGAAGAAGAATTAATGATGGTTGGGAATTCAGAGTCACAAAATGGAGACTGTGGGAGACGAGCTGCTCAGAGGAGAGTGAAGGAGAGGGACTCAACAAAAGGAGTGTGCTGTCCTGACAGATAAAGCTGGAGCCTTTGTCAGCAGCCCCAGGACAAAGCTGAACTTCACTGTCAACACTTTGCCTCTGCACTTGGAAAAACAAAAGCAGGGCAAGATGAACAACACTGCCTCTAATCAGTGTGAAACTGCATTTTAATGGAATTACAGCAAATTTTAACTCAAACAGAAAAGTCCTAATCCTGTAATGCTTTAATTTCCCTTCTAATATATTTGCAGTATTCGCAAACACTGAGGTACTTACACTGTTTAATCAATTTCATGAGAATTTGTGGAACTTTGATAGTGTTTTGTTGTTTCTGAGCAAAGGAGCAGATTGCAGATGCCAGAGATGGCTGTGATAGCATCACAGTGCAGCCCTGCTGTGCCTGGAGGGCTGGCTGTGGCTGTGGCCAGGGGACACCCTGTGCTGGTGGCATGTCACATCCCCCTGCTTCATCCTCGTGTTCCTGAGCTGCAGCATGGCCCAGGGCAGCCTGGGCACAAACAGGTGTGACTGGGGCCACCAGGTGTAAAAGGGACCAGCAGGTGTGACTGGGGACCTGCAGGTGTAACAGGGACCAGCAGGTGTGACTGGGGACCAGCAGGTGTGACTGGGGCCACCAGGTGTAACAAGGACCAGCAGGTGTAACTGGGGACCTGCAGGTGTGACAGGGACCAGCAGGTGTGACTGGGGACCTGCAGGTGTAACAGGGACCAGCAGGTGTGACAGGGACCGGCAGGTGTGACTGGGGCCAGCAGGTGTTTGAGATTTTTTCCAGTGCGTCTGTGCATGGGATAAATAGCAGGGAATGCATCCTTCCTTCCAATAGCCTCTGCAGAGTAAGATGCTAAATTTAGGGACTAAATTATTCATGATGTGATTTTCTCTCGATCTTAATCTTTGACTCTCCTGTGCCAGACAGCAGAACTCTCGCTGGAAAACATTTTTCAGGGCTGCTTCTCCTGCACACAGAAATGTACCTGCAGAGACACCTGGAGTGGGAGACACCTGCTTGGCTGAGGGAGCCGGGCAGGGGCTGCAGAATCCCTGAGGGGCTGGGCAGGGGCTGCAGAATCCCTGAGGAGCCGGGCAGGGGCTGCAGAATCCCTGAGGGAGCTGGGCAGGGGCTCACCTGGAGCAAAGGAGGCTCAGGGGCCCTTGTGGCTCTGCACAGCTCCTGACAGGTGTGAGTGCAGCTCTGGGAAGGGGCTATACCTGAGAGGGGAAAGGTTCATTCAGTGCAGCACAGTGAGAAATGCCTCTGGAATTGGTGCTTTGCAGAACTGGCAGCTCTCCTCTGGGGCAGCTCTCTGCTTCTCTCTTGCTCTGCTGCACCCAGCGCTGGTGTTTCCCTGACCCTTGGTCGGGTCCTGTTCGTTTGTTTGTTTGCTTCTTCTCATGCTAGAAGCTTTGAGAACTCTGAGAAGCACCTGTGCACTCCTGCTGCACCACTGTCTAATGATTTGGGATGTGGCACAGCTTCTCTGGTAGTGTGGAAATCGTGTCGTGTTTGATAAACTGAAGGTTTAGCTGTGTGAGTCAACAGATTTAATTACTTGGGTAATAAAGTGTTCTGCAAGGGTTTCTGACTCACCCCCTTCTTGCTTTAGAATGTGTGAGGACTACAGGGAGCCTGTGCTGGCAGGGGTCCTGCACTGGGCACAAGGGGCTTTTCAGGAAGTCAGAAAGCCATGAGAGACTATGGGTATTTTTAACACATTTCTCTAATATCCTGAGCTTTCCCTTCTCTTCCTGTTTTTGGTTTGGGTTGTTTCCTCTCTATATTCTCTCTGATTGAAGAAAAGGCATTTTTCACTCAAGGCGTCTGTGCCACCTTCCTCCCTGTCTAGGTGCAGATGCCTGAGGTGGAGGCTCGCTCCTGACATCCCGAGGAGCACACAAACTCTTCCAGAAGTTCCATTGAAAATCCAAGCTGTCCCCTCATTCTCACAGGGGTTTTTACCCACTGCCTTCCTTTCTAGTCCCCCCCTGCTCTGCACACACCCTGCAGGTATATTATTTCCACTAATGTAGCTTAATCTTCAGTCTCAAACTGCACTGTGCTGGTTTTTCATTGTACCTGTGCTCTCCCTACAAAATGTGGGATGGCTGTTAGCACAACAGGGAGAGAAAAGCTCCGTGAACATCCAAAGAGAATTTGAACAGAAAAGTGGATTCTGAGGTGCATCCAGCTCCCACCAGCCCCTGAAAAAGAGCCAGCACCTCGCAGGGTCTGACTGGAATTGCAAACTTTCCATCTCAAGGTTCTTTTGGCTGATAAGCTGATAGCAGCTGATAACAGCATTAGGGGCACATCCATCATCTGGTGTTTTCTCCCCACGTTCACAGACACCCAGATAGGGCAGTGCCTCAGAGCTGTGGATGGTTGGTGTGAGCACTATTGTACATGTGTGTTTAACACACACCTGCTGCACGGGGCCTCCTTCCAATGATCCGTCTTTGCTGTATTTACAGCACTGACGCTTTTTAATCCTTCTGCTTCTTATTCATCTTTGCTCAATTTGCAGCAGTGACAGCTTTTAATACTGCAGCTTCTTTTCCTGCAGCCGGCAGTGATGGGTCTCTTGTCTGACTGGGATGAAACTCCTCGGGAGTGATGAGCAAAGCTCAGCTCCCCTCACCAGCACAGAGATCTCCATGCAAGGATCTTCCTGAGGCAGGTAATGAAGAAATATGGGGCTGTTTGTGCATGCAGCTGCACCAGCACAGATGACTCACCCCGTGATCAGGAGTCACTGGAAGGAAGGAGCCGCCTTCAAATGAAGCAGGGTATCAATGTAAATTTAAAACAGGAAAAGCAGTGGGACATGTTGGTCCCAGACCTGCTATTGACTCCATGAGGAGCAAGATGAGACTCATTATGTACCCAATTAACCAGCCCAGCGCAGGGGCTGCTGCAGGGCACAGGGAAGGGGCAGCTCTCATCCCAGGGACTGGCACTGCGGCCGCTGCCAGGGCACCCACTTGGGCTCCCGTGGCCTCTGGGGAAAGGCTTGGGCCAAGCGTACCTCAGTCTGGCATTGAGGGCAAGATCAGCCTTCATGCAAGTTTTAAATGTGCAGAAAAGTAATGTAACTGTAGATGAGTGTAATGTGATGTGTGGAGAGGCTGATGGACAATGACACTGGAGACATGAGAGGTGAGGAGGAGGAGGAAGGGTGGTGGCTGCACACCCCAGCCATCTGCTCAAGCTCCTCTGGGAAATCCTGAATGCTGACACGTCCTCCTTTCACACCTCACACACTGCTCTGCCCAGCCAGGGTCTGCCTGCCTCAACTGACGCTTTTTAGATCAAATTTAACCAAGAAACAACAATTACACAATTGTGCTCGTTTCCAGTACAACACACCCAAAGCTGGGAGGGCTGAGGTGACTTGTCAGTCCCCTGTGGATTTGCCATTTTGGTTTTGAATCAGCAGCACAGAGATGTAGTTGCGGGTGTAGTTTTAAGACATGAATGTACTGAGGTCTCTTGCAAACCAGCAACAGAACCAGGAGCATGTTCTTGCCTGTGGAATGACCCAAAAAAGGGTTTGGGAGGCACAGGTTAATGCCAGCACCAGAGAGGGACTCGTCTCTTACCATCATCCTCAATTTCCCATTCAGTTTTATAATCCTGCCTAATGGGCTCTGAGCATTCAGGAAGTGACAGAGTTACATAACACTGGAAGCAGCTCGTGGATAAATGGGTCTGAAACTCCTGAAGCGAAAAAGAGGAGTTTTTGCTCTGCTGCTGGCCTGATCTCCAGCTTCCTGAAGCAGCTCTTAATTCTGCTCCTTTATTCAATTAGCTCTGAATGACAAGGAATGCTCCAGAACAGGCCTCAGTATTTGGAAATTATACTTATTCATACAAGTTGCAGCGATAAATATCTTGTCAATTAATCTGAGATGTATGAGGGCACACACAGGAGTGACTGATGGTTGAGTATCAAACACACCAGTGTTATCAGCCTCTGTCTCACACCATGATAAATGGGGGAATGTGAATTGGTGAGATACCATCACAATTTTATTTATTGTTTGGTGCCATGTCCTGTCCTGGTAATGGAGTTTTAAACAAATTGCAGTTTGCTCGTTGGCATGGGCGATGTGCAGCAGCCCCAGTGCTCCTGCTCAGAGTCCCACTGAGGTGTTCTCAAATACCCATACTGAGACAGAAATGATAAAAGTATTCAGGAATGTCAAATGAAAGAAACTGGAAGGTTAAAAAAAAAGTTTTAATGAATTCTGTTGTGCTAATGGAAGTATCACCAGGTAAATGCATTCGGCTCAGGCACTTGAGAGCTTCAAGGACAAGTTCAGGTAGAATTTATGGAGTTTTTGTTTTGAATTTAATCTCGCTAATTATTTTAATAATTAAAAATGTTCTGCCAAAGCAGGTTGTAATTAGCTAATTATTTGCTCTGTTTATGTTTCCTGCTTACTTATGCATTTTTATTATTCTCCTAAACTTGAGGAGAAACTCTTCAGGAGTGTTGGTGTCTCCGTGCCGAGGTGTCTGGTGGGAGGAGGCTGGGGCACCCAGGGTTTGTGTTTTGGGGACCAAGTCCTGTCCTGTCCCAGGAGCCCCTGCCCAGCCACAGCCCTGAGCGCAGCAGCTCTGCCCTGGCTCCTGCTCAGGCCAGGCTCTGGCTGTGCCATGGGACAGCTCAGCTGCGTGGGGCTATGGACACTGAGTTCTGAGCACTGAGCACAGGTGCCCAGAGCAGCCCTGCATCCCTGGCAGTGCCCCAGGCCAGGCTCTGGCTGTGCCATGGGACAGCTCAGCTGCGTGGGGCTATGGACACTGAGCACTGAGCACAGGGTGCCCACCCTGGATCCCTGGCAGTGCCCCAGGCCAGGCTGGACACTGGGGCTGGAGCACCTGGGACAGTGGGAGGTGTCCCTGCCATGGCAGGGGTGGAATGGGATGATCTTGAAGGTCCCCTCCAAACCAAACCAGGCCATTTTATGATTTCCTTCCACAGGACCCCTTCCCTAACCAGGGCAGGAGACATTTCCTGATGGAGCGCGCTGCTCCCTTCCAGCTCTGTGAAAAGTCTCCATGCATTATCTGTCCCACACAGCTCCTGCTGGCAGTGCGAGCCGGACATTGCCTTGATGGAGAAGATAACAGAGAAGAAGCGTCTCTCCAGCTTCCCTCCTTATCTCCATCCCTGCTGCTGCTGCTCCTGCAGCCAGCACAGCCAGCCCAGCCTGCCCTGTCCGTTTGTCCTGCTGTAAGGGCTGCACAAACACAGGAAAACCACAGCTCCCTGCCCATGCTGTGCACTCAGGGCTGGAGGGAGCTGGGGGTGACCCCTCAGGATAGTGCAGAGCTCCCACAGCCCCTCTCCTGGTCAGGAACCAGAGAAGGAAGACTGGGAAAAAAAGGAATGAATTTCTGGAGAAAACAGCATGAAATAATGAGAAGAAATGTCTCCATATACAGGAAGCTTTAGGACATTTATTGCTAATATATAAAAAAGATAGTCCAACATGGATAAATGACAGCTTTGATGAGCCTTTATTGCACAATTCTTCGCGCCTCATTAAATATGAAGAATAAAAGAAGAGCAGAGGACTCCAAAGGCAAATCTGCAGCCACCGCTAATGAATGATGAGGAGTGTGAAGGCAAAGGACAGGTTTGGACACATCTGAGTCACCGCTGTCACAACAAGCACTTGTGCCTCGTGGGAAGGGAGCACAGAGTGAGGGAGGAAGGAGCTCAGGCAGGAGGGAAGAGCCTTGAAGGAGGAAGAGGCACAGGCAGGAGGGGAGATCCTTCCTCCTTGCTTTGGGGAGGGGAGCCAGGCTGGCACTTGAACTCCCTGAGAGGCAAAATCAGACACAGGCACCTCCAGCAGCAGAGGAGGTGCTCTTTGACTTCATGGAATCCCTTATGGTTTGGCCTTGGAGGGACCTCGAAGCCCATCATTTTCAAACCCCCTGCCATGGGCAGAGACACCTTTCACTGTCCCAGGTTGCTCTGAGCCTGGTTCAGCCTGGCCTTGGACACTGCCAGGGATGGGGTATCCCTTTGAACCCCTTCCCAAGGGAACAGTCCCTGTTATCACCACTGCAGAATATTTTGCCTACCCCAGTGTAGTCTCTCCAGCTACACCTCAAGAGTTTCATTTTTAATGCAGGTGTTTTTCCCTGCATGTGGAGTTCATCTGTTTATTTGCTTGAGGAGATTAGAAAAGTCCCAAGGGAGCATGTGTTCCTACTCATACCCATTTCCTACCCTGAATCACATTACCAACACTTTCTGTAGCCTTCCTGGAGTTTAAAATTAAACCAGAACATGAATATTGATACCAGCACCTTTCTCCTCACCGCACAGACAGCTCACATCCCCACCTGTGGGGATGATGATGAGGAAGGCAGCACAGCTGAGGCGATGGTGGCTGTCAGGTGGCTCTGCCCCTGAGGTGAGGGCTGGCTGTGGTGGCTGTGCCAGGCCCCTGTGCTGTGCTGTGCTGTGCTGTGCCCATCCCATCCCATCCCATCCCATC
The DNA here is from genome assembly GCF_047830755.1 of Zonotrichia albicollis. Lineage (NCBI taxonomy): Eukaryota > Metazoa > Chordata > Aves > Passeriformes > Passerellidae > Zonotrichia > Zonotrichia albicollis. The sequence continues at coordinate 676,617 of NC_133826.1, forward strand.
CCATCCCATCCCATCCCATCCCATCCCATCCCATCCCATCCCATCCCATTATCCCATCCCACCAAAGGGGTTTTGCCTGGGCACTGCTGGCTGGTGTCTGGGTTAATGAGCTCACCCACAGGCCCGTTCAGCTCCCTCTTGGTGGCTGCTTTTGTTCTTGTTCCTAATGACCCTAAAGCAGGGACTGCTGTTCACATGCTCAGCAGCTCCAGCCTGACCAGGGTGTGGGGCACAGGAGCCTTCCTGACAAAAGGCTCATCCTCACCTCCAGCTCTGCACACCCCCGTGCACGCTGTGGTTTCCCCATTCCCACTGCTGCCCATTGCTTCTTTGCCACTGGTTCCATCCTCTGCCTTAACCCTGAGATCCCTCTGGCTGTGCATGTGGCAAACACGTCCCTTTGGACACTGTCCTGGAGCCCCCAGTGTCCAGCTGGATCCCAGGGATGTGGGGACACTGCCCTGCAGGACCACCAGCGTTTCCCAATGCTTTCCCTCCACCTTCCCACCCTCAGTGTGAAAAACACGTATTTTATGACCGGCTTTTCACAAATATTAAAATGAATATTATATGTGTTGTGTTAGAAAGTTATGCTGTGTTAATTTTCTTAAGTAGTGTGTTAAATATAGTTGTAGGTTATAACGTAATGTTAAAATAGAAACTATGCCATGTAAAATACTTTTTTAAAGAAAGGACTCACACTGAGATAGCGGCCACAGGACACCTGAATCTTTCAGAGAAAAAGAATTTATTGCCCCATTATCAGAAGAAATGAACTTCTTCCCGCCTCACTCAGCCCTGAAGATCCCATCAGGATTTGGAGGAAGAAGCTGGCACTGCCCAGACAGAATCCTGTGTTTGAATGGAATTTATGCATCATGTATGAGGTCTATGAATATACAACAGGTTATTGTTTTTAAGGGTTAATCCTCTGTTAACGTGGGGCCTTTTTCAGGCTTATTTTGCCCAGAAGGAGGCACCCGGACTGTCCATAACTCTTTGTCCCTATTGCCTTATATTGTCCTAATCCAAATTTCCAAATTATTATCACTCCAATTATATTACTATTTTAATAACCATTTAATAACTGTTAAACTTCTAAAATTTTAAAAACAAGTGGTTGGCATGTTTCACACTCAGCCCCCAGCCCCATGGGCGCAGCACACCCCTGAGCCAAACCTGCCTAACCCAGGCACTGCTTTCTCCTCAAGGTAAGGAATTATCTCCTGCAATTATTTTCTCTCATCTGACGAATTGCTGTGGCAATGTGCAGGGAATTGCTTTAGCAGATAAATGGACCCGGCCTCTTCTGAGGGAGGAAATCGTGGTACACACCTAAATAGGTGTTCCCCCTTTATCTCCATTGCTGCCTGCCCTCGGCTATCTGATGGGCTTCCACTGCTCATTTCACACTCCTCCTCCTCCTCCACAGCCTGCTATCCAAGTTTGTTTTGAACATTCCTCTGATAATCTGGTGTAGCCCTCTCTTCAAGGGAGGGAAGAAAGGAACTCCTGATTTTCCACCAGCTACTGTGGGCTCTGAAGCCATTGAGATAATTCTGCTCGCTGAGGCTCTGCCTTTGTTCTCAAACAGCTGGCTAAGGATTAGATTCCCCAAACACAGAGCATTTCCAGGAGGGCAGGAAACAGCATCTACAGCATCCATGGTGTGGGGCTGGGAGGCAGACTCACTGCAGCATGGAGGTCTGGAAAACCCATAAATTCATCAGGCAGTTGGGGGTATCCCTGCTAATTATCTCCCCTGATAAGATTGGTGTTAGACCTTCCAGGGCCCAGCAGGGAGCTGTGGGAGCTGGAGATGCTTGTTCGGGCTGGAAAAGCCTGAGCACTCATTAAAGACAAAATAACACCAATATTGTTCTTCTGCAAAGGATGCCAGTCAGTGAATGCTGGGGGGGACATGGGGAATGCTCATCACACACCCATCTCAAATTACTGCTCTGTGTGCACTCTGGGTTAACTCCGTGGTGTGAGCAGCATTCCCACAGCCCCACTGAAGGAGCAGCTGATGTGAGGCTACAAAACCACACCGAAATTCAATTGCTGCTGCATTAGGCTTTCTGACATTAGGACTTGCACTATAAATTCTAATTCTGTATTCTGTCAGTAAGTAACAAATGCTGAATTATCTCCTGCCTTAGCCATACACCACTGGAATCCATTTCAAGTGCTAAAGGATGTTTTAATAGAGGCAGCTTTTCCAGCCGCGTTTCTGAGCCCCAGCCAGCGGCGGCAGGACGAGCGCTGCCAATCAAAGGAGAGCGTCCTGGCTCCTCGGCAAGGAAAGGTTAATTGGATGTACAGTGTGAAAGGATGCGGAGCGTGAGGCGCGTGTGGCAGGTTTGTTCCGCTGCAAGGCGGGTGTCCCACCCTCTGCCCTGCAGACACCGTCCTGTTCTCATGGACCCCGCCGGGACAGCGCGCTCGCCGCATCATCGGCATCGCTGAAACGTCGCAGCCAAAACATCTCACGGATCCAGTGCTCTGATTTCAGCCAAAACATCTCATGGATCCAGAGCTCTGATCTCAGCAGAGGGCAGGCATCTGAGGCAGCTCTCATCTGCAGTTATTTCCCTACAATGCTCTGAAGGAAGAGCCTGGATGTGCTCTGATAAAGGGGTCAGCCCTGCTGGGAGGACAGTCCCTTCCCGGCCATGCTGTCCCCTCGCCTGACCCGGGCTGGGTGGGGAAAAAGCGCCCCTCTGCCACGGAGAGCTTGTGCTGTGCAGCCTCGCCAGCCTCCCAGGATTGCCTCCTCTTCCTCCTGGAGCAGGGAGCCCCGCAGCTCGGGCCATGCTCTGTGGTGGGCAGTGCCTGTGCCAGGCTGGGAGAGGCTCCTCGTGCCCCTGCTGCCATGGCCACATCCCATCGCGGGTATCACATCCCACTGCATCCCACCACGGGCACCACATCCCATCACGGGCATCACATCCCACCACATCCCATCACGGACACCACATCCCACTGCATCCCACCATGGGCACCACATCCCACCACGGGCACCACATCCCACCATGTCCCAACACGGACACCACATCCCACCACGGGCACCACATCCCACCATGTCCTACTGTCACAGACATGTTTTCTGAAAAATCCTTTCCTTAGGATTGTTCCTCCTGAGAAGCTGGGAGGCCTCAGGAACAAAATGCAAACAATGATTATCTGCTGCTGTGGAATGCAACAGGTGCATCTGGGATTGGGCTCATGTGGTTGTTTCTAATTAATGGCCAATCACAGTCCAGCTGGCTCAGACTCTCTGGTCAGTCACAAGATTTTATTATCATTCCTTTTCCTTTCCTTTCAAGCCTTCGGATGAAATCCTTTCTTCTATTCTTTTAGTATAGTTTTAAATATAATATATATGATAAGATAATAAATCAGCCTTCTGAACCATGGAGTCAGATCCTCATCTCTCCCCTCATCCTGGGACCCCTGTGAACACCTCCACATCCCACCACAGGTACCACATCCCACCATGTCTCACCATATCCCACCTCCCAGCCCCACAGCCCTCCCTGTCCCACCACGACCCACAGCAGCTCGGCCTTCCAGCCCGTGGGGGGATGGCACACAGGGCACACAGGGATTGCCAAGCCATCCAGGTGAGGTGCCTCTCCATGGCACCTGCTGAGAACCACAACCAAATGAGTGGTTAATGAGCACAGCCCCACATTTACATAAAACAAGGTGCCCTGCAGCAGGGGCGGGAATTTCATCTCGGTGTATCAAAGATTTTGCTGTGGAAAAAGCCCATCCTGCTTTTCAAAGGCCTTTAATGTATCCTTAGAGCTTTGTCTCCTTCAGAGAGTCTTCCAAACTCCTTTTGTTTAGTCTTTTGTTGCTAATTAACCCTCCTGAGCTGTTTGCTCTGCTCTAGAGGCCTGACCTTTCATTGAAGACATCTTATATTTTAAAGCTCCGATTAAAATATTTCTTTTATGTGCTTTTTCAACAGACAAAAACATTTTAGCAGAAACAAAAAATATACTCTTAAATATTTGCTAATATGTATACTTTTGCCACAATATTTTATTAACTACACAAACAAAAAATGTATTTGATTAAAAAAATTGGAATTTCAGTGCTTATTTTTAAGTGTTTGCTTGCCACAGCAGTATCACCATGGGCTGCAGCTGGCCCCAGGTGCTCTGTGCTGTGGGTGCCCACAGCAAATGCCCACGGAGAGGATGCAGAGCCAAGGCAGCAGCTCCAGGCTGATGAGGGGAGGTCAGTGAGGGGAGACACATGGTGGAGTTTCTTGGTTTCCACACACCACAGGCAGCACACAATGGCATAAGGCGAGCACGTAATCACCAGACATACTCTGTAGGTACTTTTACCATATTTCAAAGGGTTTCTGAGTCACTTGTTACTACTCCTTTAATATTGCAGGGCAAGTGATGGATGCATTTCAGGGATGTGAGTAAAGGAGCTGGGATGTCAGCATGGCTGGGTACTGGACAGGCACCCAGCTTTTGGATTTTACCAAAGCCTTCCTCTTGCATGGCTGCTTCTCTCCGTTTGGAAGCTCCCCTGTCCTCAGCTGTGCCCACCTGCACTGCCCTGGAGTGCTGAGTGCTGCAGCACTCACAAGTGCTGGAATTCTGGCTGCTCCTTGGCACAGCAGAAGAGCTGCTCGTGTTGGGGGCTTAGGGCCAGAGGCTCCTCGGGGAGAAAGGCCTTGTTTGGAGAAGAACACAGATTTCTGCCAGCTTTGGCAGACAGGAGCACCTTCAGCAGCTGAGGGGATGTGCTGCTCTGCACCTGTGCTGCTCTGCACCTGTGCTGCCCATTTATGTCCCTGAGCTACCGCTGGCATTGCTGTTCATTCTGCTTACAGAAACACTTGTGCCTGCTTCTGTATGGGACTGCATTGTCGTTTACTTACTCATGATTTAAAATATATTTTTATTTCATACATTGCTGAAAGTGCCTTCAGGCACGAAGTTCTTCCCTTTCTTTCGCAATACCTTCCCAGCCAAGCATAATTGCTTCAAAACAATTTATCACAAACCACTCACTCCTCCTGGAGAGGTGCCCAGTGTCCCAGCAGGGCAGAAACATTTCAGGCTGTTAACCCCTCTTGAGAGAGGCTGCATCCTCATTAACAGCTGCAAGTTGCACCAGCAGAGGTTTAGATCACATACTAAGAAATGTTTTTGCATGGAAAAGGTAGTAAAGCACTGGCACAGGCTGCCCGGGGCAGTGGGGGAGTCACTATCCATGGAAGTGTTCAGAAACCTGTGGGTGTAGCACTTGAGAATGTGATTTAACAGTGAACATGGGCTGGTGGTTGGAGATGATGATCTCAGAGGGCTCTTCCAACCTTAACAACAATGAGATTCCGTGTTTCTGTGAAGCATTTGCACTTGGGGAAGCCCTGCCCTCCTGATCACGGGCTCTCCAGAGCAGGTGGGCAGTGTCACCAGCAGCACACCCCTGTGTGACAGACACAGGCTCTGACCCCAAACCTTACCAGCAATGAGGTTCCATGTTTCTGTGATGCAGAACAACAATGAGATTCCATGTTTCTGTGAAGCATTGTCCCTGTCCTCCTGATCATGGGCTCTCCAGAGCAGGTGGGCAGTGTCACCAGCAGCACACCCCTGTGTGACAGCCACAGGCTCTGACCCTGCAGTGACATGCACACAGGGACCACTCTCAGTGAGCATCAGCCTCCTGTCCTCGTCACTGGGAGCAGCACTTGGGGACAGGCATGGCACAGGCTCTGGAGGTGCTCCCCAGCCAGAATCACAGAATAATGAGGTTGGAAGAGACCTCCAAGATCATCGAGTCCAATCTATGCCCTAACACCTCAACTATAGCACCCATGTCCAGTGTTTATTTAAACATATCCAGAGATGATGATTCTACCACCTCCATGGGAAGAGCATTTCAGTGCTTTATTATTCTTTTGGTGAAAAATTTCTTCCTAATATCCAACCTCTACCTTCCCTGCGGTAGCTGGAGGCTGTGTCCTCTGGTTCTGTCAGTGCTGCCTGGTGGGAGAGACCGACCCCACCTGTCCCCAGCCTCCCTTCAGGGAGGTGTAGAGAGCAATAAGGTCACCCCTAAGACAGCAATAATGTCACCTCTAAGAGAGCAATAAGGTCACCCCTAAGAAAGCAGTAAGGTCACCTCTAAGGGAGCAATAGGATCACCTCTGAGCCTCCTCTTCTCCAGGCTGGGCATCCCCAGCTCCTTCAATCGTTCCCCACAGGGTCTGTGTTCCCAGCCCCTCACCAGCCTCCTCTGGATGCACCCGAGCATCCCAACACCTTCCCAAACCGAGGGCTCGCCCTCAGGAGCTCTCTGTGTGCCCAGCAGCGCTGCTCCTGCCAGCCCAGGGACAGCAAACCCTCCGGCCAGCGAGGGAGGCAAAGGAGATCAGAGGAGTCAAGCGCAGTGCAGATGTTTTCCCCAGCACAGCCTGTTTGGGAGCTGAAGAACTGACTTTCCTTTCATCCATTTTAATGCTGCAGGGCAGGTGAGCCACGGCCTGGCTCTGCTGTCGGTGCTTTGTCATCCCCACACTGCAATTTCAGATTCAGGATGGGAGAGTCCTGCCCGTGCCAGATCCTGGGCGAGACTGGGAGGGCACAGAGCTCACAGGCTGTGAGCTGGGGTCCAGGGCACCCCCTCCTCGCTCCCCCACACACGTGCGAGTTTCTCAGCATTAAATTAACCTTACACACACACGATCCTGTGCTCATGCAGGGCAACAAGAGCACAGGATAGTCTGGTGTGTAAGGTTAATCTTATGCTGAGAAACTCACCCAATTGGGCAACTGGCTCTTCGTAAATAAAGGCAAGGTCCCTCCACTCCCCATCCCCAGCTACAAGGCTGAGGGAAGAAAAAGGTAGTCTTGGTAAGGGAAACCTGCCAGAAGTTTCCCTTGTATTGGTTTTTCAGCTTTCCTACAAGAACACCCAATTCTTGTTTAGCTCAAAACCTTAGAACACCATCAAAGGAGGCTGTGGGGCAGCACCTGCAAGGCTTGAGGCAGAAACTGCCCTCCAGCATCCCAGTCTGGCCTGATGGATCCTCTGACCAGGGCTACGGTGGGAGCATCAAAGGGCCTGGGTGGGTGCTGCTCTCCTTGCACAAGGCAAGGAATGGAGGGGCTGCTGTGCTGAGCACCCTTCCCCTCTCTCTCAGATGAGGGGAATCCTCAGGAGAGCATGGCAGCACGACCCTGTTACCCCATTCTGTGATTCTGCCTTTTCCCGGTGTATTTATGCCATATCATTTCCTCATGTAGCTCTTCTTTCAGCACCTGGCAGTACAAGCAACAGGTGAAAGCCAGTGAAATTCTTTCTGTGATTAAAGCCCTGATATTGCAGGGAACATAAAGCACAGGCACAGAATGTCAGCTACTCCTTAAACATCATTTCATGATCATAATGCTGTCATTAGGAGTGTGTTTCAAGTCTATGTCTAACAGCTCAGGGACTGTCACCTGTAACAAATTCCTGCCTGGGACTTGTTTAAATCTAACAGCCTGCCTCCCTAGATCATGTTGGATCAGCCAGTGCACACCACTCCCGGAATTAGGTTTGTATGGGGAAGGATTAGCTTTGTATAACATAACATTACATTTTGTTGTTCTGAGCTATACTAAATGTAAATCATGTCTCCGGCACAGCAATAATTCAAACAGGAAATGCAAAAGGAAAGACATCAATATGAAAAAGGAAGATAGGCTGTACAGGAACACAGTACGTCTGGAGCTGGTTTTGAAAGTCAAATACACGCCTTTATTTGCAATGCTCGGAGGCTGTTCAGTTACCCAATGAATTTCTGTGAAATAATGTCATATCTGCACCTTTATGAACGGCTCAGCTGGAGGAGAATGGGAATGAGGCAGCAGCCACTCAGAGCTGGCACGGGAGCACCCTCAAAAGCAGCACTGCCCTTCCAGCTGGACAGAAACACAGAAATCTGGGAGATCATAAAAGTTCCCTTTGCAGAAAGGACTGAAGGAAGTGCTTGCTAATGTCTCAGAAACAAGTAATGCAACTCTGTGTTTTAATAGTGCTTTATAAAAACTGAATTACAATGGAATTAAAATGCAGCACAGGGACAGAACACTTTGCCTCCTTGCCTGCAGCAGAGCGGCAAAGCCTTCAGGCCCAGGACATTTCTCCAAGTGAGGGCTTCCTGTGTGGTGAGGACACAGACTGTGAGCAACGTGCTTGTCTTTCTCCTTGCTGCTGCTTGTCCTGGGCAGATGAGGCGTGTTTGGGTTAGGTGCCACAGCCCCTGTGGCACCAGCAGAGCTCTGTGTGAGAGCTCTCTGCTCGAGCTACAGCACAGCTTCAGCTTCCAGAGAGCTCTGTCAGGGCAGCGCTGGCCATGGGCCCAGCAGGACCTGTTGCTTGGTGGAGCAATAGCCATTCCCAAGTGTCCTGCTGCACTACAGCGCGTGTGTTTCTGCAGAGAAGGCTCTGCTTACTGGAACACAAAACCTCCCAGTAATTACCAGAAAAGCTGACTCACTCCTAAAGGCTTCTCTGTAAGAGCCAGGATGGAGCTTGGCAGGGCTCAGGCTGAGGAAACAGCTCTGGTGCTGCCTCATTACTGATGGGGCTTCCTAGATCCCTGAAATCACCGTGGCTCTCTCCTTTAATATTCCATGGCATGAGCTGGGCACTCCCACGCGGTGCTGGGAGCAGAGTGCCCAGGGCTGGGTGTCACAGGAATAATGGGGCAGGCCACAAGGTGGGATGGTAACAAATGCCTCCATGCATGCGGGAGCCCGGGCTGTGGAAAATGATTTATGAGATTAATATGGCACTCGAGTTGTGTGGGGTTTAGATTATCTGAACCGAGGCTCTCTGGGCTTGGGAAGGAGCTGGTCCTGCAATGAGCCCAGCAGCATTCTGCTAGTGCTGGTCTGAATTTCCACACTGCACCTCGTGGGACTTTGGTGTGTATTACGGGTTTGTTAAATTTCACCTCTGAGCCAGAGCTGGTGGGATGTGGGTGGAGGAACCCACTTTGGGAGCTGCTCCTGCAGCTCTTGTCCCAGAGAGGAAAACAGAAAAGCAGCCTAATGCCACCTGTAGCCATGAAATGATGGGAAAGAAGAGAATCACAGTCAGCTTCTGCAGCTGGTAAATTTTGACTTTGTTAGGAAAAGTTTAAAACTAAGTTTTGTTATTCCCTGATCTGATACAGGGGACTTCAGAGGTGAAATCTCTCTGTGGTGGGGTAGAACCACCCTCCATAAGAGCCAGCCAGCCTCCCATCTATATCAGACCTAAACTCAGATGCATTATTTAGGCTTTGAAAGAAGCTGATTGTTTTCCTGCAACTTGAAACGAAGGCAGGGAGTGTTATTCCCCTGTTTGCAGACCAAAGCTGTCAGAGCAGATGGCAGAGCAGTGGGGGAGGCTGTGGGCAGCTGCTCTCCCCTGAACCGGAGGGACAGCAGAAGGTGGGCGTCCGTCCGCAGAGCGGAGCCGTGCAGGACTCCAGGTGGGGATGAACTAGAGACGGGCTGGAACCAGGCCACAGTGAGAATTTCACTGCACGCTTCTTGTGTTTCCTGACTGGGCTCTAGTGACCAGGAGTGGTTCTGGAGGAAATGAAAAGCTGGTACCTGTTGGGGCGAGCTGTTGGGTGAGAAACTGCGTCCGAAGAGTCCTGGGTGGAACAAACTGCGTCATGAGCAGGGGGACAGCGTCTGCATCCCCCTTCTGCAGCCTGGAGGAGTCAGCGATTGCCTCAGCAATGATTTATCACTTGGGGACACTGCACAGACCAGGCACGGTCAGACTGTGCTGGGCCCACCTCCTCCTGCTGCTGCTGAATGCAGGATGAGAGGCAGGGGCACTCAGGAACAGCAGCCCAGGTGTGCTGGGGATGTCGGGGGATTTGAACTGGGGATGTCAGGGGGTTTGCTGTGTTTGACCTCTCTAAGCCAACAGCAGCCAGAGCAGCCAGCCTGTCCAGTCCTGTGCCCTCAGTAACCAGCAGGGCTGGTTTACCTGCAGCCCTCAGTAACCAGCAGTGCTGGTTTACCTGCAGCCCTCAGTAACCAGCAGTGCTGGTTTACCTGCAGCCCTCAGTATCCAGCAGGGCTGGTTTACCTGCAGCCCTCAGTAACCAGCAGTGCTGGTTTACCTGCAGCCCTCAGGAACCAGCCCACTCTGGGAGAGGTGAGCTCTGAGCTCACCTGAAACACCAGGGCTTCTCAGGCCTCAGCTTGTTTTGGCCACGTTTGTCAGAATTCTGCATTTCTGGCTTTACAGGAGTCAGCAAACAGGAACTGATGGAATAACTTGTCAGAGCTAAGACAACCAGCATCCTTGACTAAAAAAAAACCCCTTTGTCAGTAGATAAAGAAAATACACAACATTGAACGGATCTTCTTACTGTTTGGCTCAAGAGTCCACTGTCACACTTGAGAGGAAGCCAGCACAACAAACATCTGCCATTTCTGTGCTGCTGCTCTCGTAAGGTCCCACACAACGTCCTGTTATCCCTTTCTGCAGACTTGGCTGAGCATTTCAGACCATCTTAAATTCCGTTTTATTTTGAAGGATTAAAGCAAGTCAGAACTTCAGTTCAGGATGCGCAGGAATTTTAGGGGACTGTGAAATAAGATATGTGGAAGGCAGCTTTTTGTAATACACCAGAGAAAAATATTCATATTAAAAAACGAGATGAATAAATGTGAATTCAAATCCAAGTTTGTGGAGTTGCTTTTTTTTTTTTTTTTTTTTAATTCAGCTTCAACTTTTGAAGGTGATCCAAGCAGACAAGCATTATCTCTTGCTGCAGTACATCTCCTCTGTGCCCACCCTCAGCTGGCTTTGCTTTTTTTGCAAAAAGCAAACCAGACATGGGAATCAAATGCCTGTTGGCCAGGGAATATCTCCATGTACAATTCTGAGTACATTCTGCTGCAACAACAGGGCCCAGGGGTGGCTGTGTGCCCCCATTGCTGTCCTGCCCCCAGGGAGCTCTGTCAGTGCCCATTTCCTACTGGAAACATCAAATATCACCAAACCTGGGGCACTGGGGAGCCTTGGCAATCGCCTCCCTCTCCCTCACTCACACCCACTGCCAAACTCTGTTTTTTGGGATCTCATTTGTAAAGATCCGCATCCAAAGCAATTTCATAATAAAATGAAGGACGTGCCAGTTCTCCAGGATTTTTTTCCCTCCAGACATAGAATATCAAATGCAATCAGGGCTGTTTAACCTCAAAAGTGGTGCTGATCAGCAGTAAGCGTATTTTTACCTTTTTAGCACTTTGAATTTAATTATGTAGCTGCATTGCACACGCTGTCCAAGTTTGATGCCAACTGATTTGGGTCATTTGGCTGGACCATCTGAAATGCTGGCTTGATTCTGGGGCTGTTGCACCACTGACATCTGCCTGGGATTGTAAAACATAAAAATTACTTCTTTTTATTGCTTTTCTTGCCAGAGCCTCTCCAGCCTGGTGCAAACGGATTCCTGGATCCTAAAGATGGGAACATCCCTGGATTTGCTTAGAACTACTTGTGTGAGTTTTAATCCTTAATTGAGTTCAGTTGTAAAACCTTCGTATGACCTTTTTATGAATTAGGTGCAGACAAGTAGGAAATGTTTTGCATTATCACTTAAAAGTACCCTTCCTGCTGTACCTTACTCCCACAAATAATTAGAGAGGAAAGTGGTAATTATATGAATCAATTGATAGCAGCATTTGGCTCAGACAATGCTCAAAAAGAAACTATAATTTAAGCTTAACGTGTACTATAAAGTTGACGAAAGAAATGGAAATTTATGTAAATTCAAATAGACGATTTATAAGGTTACAGACTACGTGGGATGCACATGTTTGTGACTGTTCTTTAGGTTCAGCTATTTAGGGTGCCATTCCAGACTGAACCAGCGCTTTCCTTTGGATTCCACCCCCTTAAAATTTAAAAGCTTTTCAGTTTGAGGAGGATAAGCCGGCTGTTTGGGATCAGATGGAAACTTTCCACTTCTCCCACCGCTCATCCCAGGAAGGAGGACGCCGTCCCCGGGTGCTCTGTGAGTGGCAGTGGCCAGGACGGGGATGCCAGAGGTGCCACTGCATCCTGCGCTCCCCAGGGCTCATTTGCACAATTAAACACCAGGAGCCTTTAGAGAAGCAGAGCAGTTTCTGACAGCCAGGGCACCCATTTGCTGTGTGCTAAAATTGCACATTTCCTCTCTCAGGGGCTCTAGGTTGGTGACACCTGTAATTATGGGTGCCAGCCTGACAGTGAGGAAGGACAGAGCCCTCAGTGAGGGCAGTGATGGGGTTTGTGGTGGGCTGTCAGTCTTTTAATGAAAAATCCTTTCTTTAGGATTCCTGAGAAGCTGGGAGGCCTCAGGAACAAAATGCAAACAATGGTTATCTGCTGCTGTGGAATGCAACAGGTGCATCTGTGATTGGGCTCATGGGGTTGTTTCTAATTAATGGCCAATCACAGTCAGCTGGCTCAGACAGAGAGCCGAGACACAAACCTTTGTTATCATTCTTTTTCTTTCCATTCTTAGCTTAGCCAGCCTTCTGATGAAATCCCTTCTTCTATTCTCTAAGTATAGTTTTAATATAATGTATATAACAAAATAATAAATCAGCCCTCTGAACCATGGACTCAGATCCTCGTCTCTCCCTCATCCAAGAAGCCCTGTGAACACGGTCACAGTGGGCTCAGCCCTGAGTGAGGATTTGGAGCTGAGACTTTCCCTGGACACTCATTCCCTGTTACATTCATTCTCAAATGTGAGAATGAAGTGCTTTGAAAACAGGGTGAGAACCAGCGCGGTGCCTCCTGAAGCACACCCTATTCTGTAGCATTTTCAGTTGCACTGATGCCACTTCAGCAGCAAACATCACTTTTCATTTCCATTTGTTTTCCAGGAGCAGCAGAAGCCCAAGGAGGGGTGGGTGGGCTCTATTTTCTGTACAGCAATTCCCACACTCAGTCCCACTCTTATTCAAACTTGCAGGAAACTCCCACTCGCTGAGGACTGGGTGCTCAGGCTGTAAATTCCCACTGTGGAGGTGGTTTTGCCTGTTGACATCACTGTACCAGACCAAGGCAGAATTCAGCTCTGAAAAGCCTAAATTTTGGGTTGAAGGGAGTCAGAAAAACATCACCCATGCTTTGAATACAACTTGAGTTTTAAGGTTGGTGACAAGAAAAAAGATCACCAAAAGCTGTGTTTGAGAATTGCTGACCACTGGTAATCATTTTATGTGTGTTTTATAGCTGTGTTTGGAATCAGTTTATAGAATATGTCTGCCAATTCAGAGAAATCCCAGCCCAAATTAGGATTTTGGTCTGGAAAACCAGACCTTGGCCCTTTAAGGGCTGACAGGAAAACTAACTTCATGTGTTTTTAAAACAACTTCGTGAAACTCATTCTTTAATCTGCCAATTTCCATTTTCATAAAAGTCCTTTCTCCACAGCTATTAAACATATTTTAAATATAATTTAAAAAATGTAATAACCTTTGTCATCTGTTCTACAGCTTGCCTTCAGCCAGTGCACTACTTGTGAATACAGAATTTCAAATTAAATTTACTAATCTCATGGAAAAAGGACACTAGAAAATATTGCATTCACGGTTTATACTGGCACAGCAAGCTAAGAACAACTAATTCTATCAAGTAACAAAATAAATTATACATTCCCTCTCCTGGTTGAGCTGAAATACTGCACAAAATTATTGAAAAGCTTCTCAAGTAAAACCGAAGGAAAATCCCAATTAAGGGTTTGTTGCTGGTGGCGCTTGGAGCGGTGAGAGCTCCGCTCTCGAGGTGATGGGGATGGAGAATTGTTCCAGGAGAGGGGCCTGTCCTGGGCAGGAGGGGCAGGAGATCTGCTGGGGGCTGGGTGGGAATTCAGGAGGGTGGATTTGGACATAAACGACACCTAATTCTAGAAAATTCTAGAAAATGTCTCCCTGCTCTGTTCTCCATCGGCAGGGGTTGGGTTCGGCTTTTCAAGGGGGTGCTCATACTCCAGGGGATCTGGGAAATCTGGAGTGCCCAGCTTGGACCCTCCACCCCGAGCACAACCCTTTCAAACTGGAGTTTTCACCCATAGAACTGGGGTGGTGGTTTGAGTTCCTGCCAAATCAATGTGTGCAGGAATGCACTTCATCATTTAGAAATCTGGAGTGCCCAGCTTGGACCCTCCACCCTGAGCACAACCCTTCCAAACTGGAGTTTCAGGTGATTGTCACCTATAAAACTGGGCTGGTGTTGTGAGTTCCTGCCAAATCAATGTGTGCAGGAATGCACTACATCGTTTAACAAAAATCCAACTCTGTTTTGAGTTCCTACCAAATCAATGTGTGCAGGAATGCACTGCATCATTTAGAAATCTGGAGTGCCCAGCTTGGACCCTCCACCCTGAGCACAACCCTTCCAAACTGAAGTTTCAGGTGGTTGTCACCTGTAAAACTGGGGTGGTGGTTTGAGTTTCTACCAAATCAATGTGTGCAGGAAGGCACTACATCATTTAACAGAAATCCAACTCATCTGGCACATTTTGTCATTACAATAGGAAGGAAATGGAGCTCCCCCTGCAAAGAGACATTTCTAGGGATGCAGTGGGAAAGCAGAGCCCAGCAGCACCAGCCTCTCCTGCTGCTGTTCCAGCTGCACCTGGCTGTTTTCCTGTCCATGCTCCGAGTAAATTGCTCAGAAACCAGCCAGAAATAAACGGGGAGGAATCCCTGTGCTGCAAACAGCGTGCTTTCTTTTGTCTCCCCATCCAACCCGCACCTGTCTGGCCTCTGGCGCTGACCTCCGTTTAATTGGGACCAGGCTGCAGGGATCACTCCAAAGCAGCAGCTCTGGGTCTCTGCTGCCCACTGATTGTGAGGAGAGGGTGGTCTGGGGTGGAGCTGCCCTCTGCCCCTGCCAGGGCTCTCAGCAGAGCTCCAGAGGGAGCTGGAACAAAGCTCAGTGCCAGGAAACTGCACGGAGCTCGCCAGGGTGGGACTGGGAATGCAGGCCTCGGGGGCTCTGCTCTGCAGGGGAAGGGGGGATAGGGAATTCCTGCAGGAGGAGGGTGGTTGGAGGGAATTCCTGCAGGAGAGGGGTGGTCAGAAGGTATTCCTGCAGGAGAAGGGTGGGTATAGGGGATTCCTGGAGCAAAAGGAGGGATAGAGGGAATTCCTGCAGGAGAGGGGTGGTTAGAGGGAATTCCTGCAGGAGAAGGGTGGGTATAGGGGATTCCTGGAGCAAAAGGGTGGTTGGAGGGAATTCCTGCAGGAGAGGAGTGGTTGGAGGCAGTTTCCCAAGGAGAAGGATGGATAGAGGGAATTCCTGCAGGAGAAGGATGGTTGGAGGCAGTTTCCCAAGGAGAAGGATGTTTAGAAGCAGTTTGTCCAGCAGAAGGGT
Source organism: Zonotrichia albicollis (assembly GCF_047830755.1). Classification (NCBI taxonomy): domain Eukaryota; kingdom Metazoa; phylum Chordata; class Aves; order Passeriformes; family Passerellidae; genus Zonotrichia; species Zonotrichia albicollis. The sequence goes on from NC_133826.1 coordinate 692,031, forward strand.
GGTGGGAGGGAATTCCTGCAGGAGAAGGGTTAGAAGCAGTTTCCCAAGGAGAGGGATGGTTAGATGCAGTTTGTCCAGCAGAAGGGTGGTGGGAGGCTCTTCCCTGTCTCAGACCTTGTCCTGCCTGGCTCAGCCCTGTCCCCCTGCCCTGCACAGAGGTTTTGCTTTGGGAGGCTGCAGCTGCTGCCCCAGAGTGTGTCACTCGAGTGGGGGCCCTGCAGAACCCCCTGGCACCGTGTGCAGGCTCGGCCCTGCCTCGGTGCCACGGTGGAGCTCTCTCCTCCCCTGAGCCCCTGCTCAAATCAGCCTCTTTTGTGCCTCCCTGCTGCGGCCGCTGCGCTCACAGAAAGGATTTCTTGGATTCTTTTTTTCCCCAGAAAAGGTACTTGGAAAAAAAATGTTCTTTAATGAAATGTTTTGGGGTGTGTAATCAGAATTTTTTTAATGATTCATGTCATAAGTGCAAAGAATTTTGGCTAAAGTTGAAGGTAAGGGTTTTTTTAATCAGCAACATGCTCATTATTCACTTCCCACTCTCAGCCAAGACAAGAAAAACAGCAGCTTTCTGATGAAAAGAAGAGGATCCATCAGGTCCCACTCACTTTTCATGAACTAAGAACTGATGTCAGTGACTGTCAGATTTAAGTGATTTTCCCCATAAATCTCCTCTTTACTGGCAAAAAGGAATCATTGTTCCCTAACACTGCACAAGCTTTTTGTTCGGGTTTGCTGTGTATAAAATTTAATGAGAACAGGCACGGAACACATCAAGAGCTGAGCGTGTGTCAGTTAGGCACCGTGTGTTTGAAAACCTTTTCCTATAATTATCTCCATTTCCAGTTCCCACGCGGGAGGACGAGGGAAGGGGCTGTGTGCTCGCTCAACAATGGCTCCGGGAGCTGCAGGAGCTGCCACAGCGGGACCTGGAGGGAAGGAGCTCGCTCAGGGGCTTCAAAGTGAGGTGTGCCCAAAGCTGGTGGGGCTGCTCTTGGTTTGGGGAGATGGGCTGTTTATGGACTGGCTGTGCTGGCTGAAACCTTTTCTTCTATTCTTTTAGTATAGTTTTAATGTAATATATACCATAAAATAATAAATCGGCCTTCTGAACCATGGAGTCAGATCCTCATCCCTTCCCTCATCCTGGGACCCCTTTGAGCACCATCACACCCCTGCTTCCCAATCTCCTCCTCAGACAGGACTGTGAGCCTGGCTGGGCCTAATTCTAATCCCAGGCCTGGTCAATGCTTTACCCAAAGGATTATACAAGTGCAATTGAACCTCTCCACAAATCTGTCCTGCAGGATTAAGGATGGCAAACCAGATATATGCAAGAATGAATTAGTTATTTCAATTGATGGTTATAATTATTAGAATAAAGGACCTTAATCAGAATTATCTGCTACACAATATAGGTAGTTATAACTACAATTACAGCGCACTACTTATTAAATCAGTAATTCCAAAGGCGGCTTAATAATTATCAAGTAGATATTGAGGTTAGGCTGATGTCTGAGGGTAAATCTCTTTTGCTCAGCCTCCAGGAGTGACCTTGAGGGGTGTCCCGAGCCCAGGGAGGATCTCCAGGCACATTCCCAGGAGGGCAGAACACCCTGACATCCTCCCCATCCCTGGAAATGCCCAAGGCCGGGCTGGACACTGGGGCTGGAGCACCTGGGACAGGGTGAGGGGTCCCGCCATGCCAGGGGTGGCACTGGGTGGGATTTGAGGACCAAACCAAACCAAACCAAACCACTCTGTGATTTTAAATGTTCTTTCAATGGTAATGGGTGAGCGCTGCCCATGGACAGGTATTTTACAACTCCAAAATTCAGCTTTTGTGATTCATCACCTTAACTCTTATGAAAGTTCTTTTTGAAATGTCAAGATTTGTCATCTTAAAAGGCAGAAATCAATCAGCAAGTAAAAACAAGCACAAGGAAGTATTGTCATTTTTAATGACTTTTGAGGCAATTGGAAATTGTCTAACCCTTTTTCTTCTACAAAACTCTTGTTCTAGAAAGTTATCAGGGGGAAAAGAGAATTCCCATCTGTGTGAAAGCTTTTCCTCCAAATCCTGGAGACAGGGGGGTGTTCCCTTGCACACAGGGTGAAAATCCATCCTTTGCTGGAAATCCAGAAATCCGTCCAGAAATATGCTGTCATTTTTGGGTGGAAATGATGGGGACCATATTTCCACAGGATTGAAATAAAGTATTTTCTTCCCCATCTCCAATCCTAAAGCAAAGGGTAAATATTTCATCTGGTCCATGACTGCCTGCCCCGCTCCAGCTGCTAACAGCTGCATTAATAAATACACAAACCATGACCTCCCTGCAGTTCAACACTGAGCATGGAACTGGCATGAGCCACAGTGAGCCCAAAAGGTGCAGAGCCATTGATTTCTCGGCTCTAACCTCAGCACAGCCTGCTCAGGACTGGTGCTGGAGTGACTTTACAAGTGTTTACCAGAACTGTGCTTTAAGCTCAGCATTCAATTAATACAAAGAGAAAGAGGTCATGCCCATAATTTGTGTTTGGCACTGGGGAACTTGCAGATTGTCAATAGCATTTAAATTTTTTCTTTCCAATCTATTAAGGTGTTTAATTTCATTTTAACCTTAAAGAGTTAGGGCTGGTAGTAGCCACCAAAGCTAAATTAACACAGCTGTTTGCAGACATTAATTGCTGCGTCTGAATGGCAAAATAAAACAGAATGACAAAATGAGCCCTGATTTTGCCACCTCCCAGGTAGCATATCCAGAGCAGTGGTTCTGGAGCTGCGGGGTCACCTGCAATTAGCAGTGAGTGATCTTCATTAAGTGCCCTGTGCCACGTGAGGGGCAGCCCGTGGCCTCCTTGGTCCCTGATTCACTGCTCTCCATTTGAGCAGTGCCCACACCAAAGCAGAGGAGATTTCCCACAACGGGGCAGGGTGTGAGCACAACACAGCCCAGAGGGAAAATTATTGCAGCTGCGTGGGGATGCTGCTGTACAACGGCATTTCACTGGTGTCTCCTCCTGGCCACTCCTCATTGCACACAACAGAAACAAACCGGGGGAGGAAATGCCAGGTGAGGCATTTTGGAGAGCTCACCTGAGTGTTGTTTCTGGTTCTGTACCTTTGACAGAGGTGAGCGTGCCAGGCAGCCCTGCCTCCAAGGGGAGGCACGGCAGTAAACGATGCAAATTGGCAGGATTACAGGCTGTAATGAATCCAAAGAAGATTTGAAAATATAATTGGAAAAGGTGTCAAAGAAAAAAAATGGTTAGTCTGTTTTATCTGTTATTGGGGCTCGAGCTTACAAGCTATTAAGGAATTTGCCCTTGCCAAGGCAGAAGATGAAATGTCTCCCTGAGTGCTGTTTGTGCTCAGGAGCTGCAGCAGGGCTGAAGCAGAGCTGCTGTCACGGGCTCCTTTATTGTTCTTTAATTCCTAGGGGAAGGCAAAATCTGTTTCTTGGAAAATTCTTCTGCGCATTTTGATTTCTTCTCCATTGCCGTATGCTAATGGGGCTGGTGTGATGGGAAGGATGATTATGGAATGAACTGTCTGGAGCTGCCGAGCTCCTGCCTGCAGCAGGAACTGCAGCTGGGCACTGCTGTGGGATGGGACGGGGGCTCAGAGACCCTCCTTGGGATGGGACAGGGGCACAGAGCCCTCCTTGGGATGGGACAGGGGGTCAGCAGTGTGGGATGGGGACAGAGTGACCAGCGTGGGATGGGGACAGAGTGACCAGTGTGGGATGGGGACACAGTGACCAGTGTGGGATGGGGACAGAGTGACCAGTGTGGCCAGCAGCACCTCGCCCTGCCCAGGCACACCACGATGCCTTTGCCCCTTGGCAGGGCAGTACCTTTGGTGTGGATTGCAGGAGCTGAGGGTGCAGCAGCTCCAGGAACCATCACAGCAGCTGATGCTGCCCTGCAGGAATTATCCAGGGTCTGGTTTCTGTACCTGGCAGACCCACAGCCCCCGTGCCAGCTGGCAAAGCTGCTCTTCACCTCAGACCCTGGGAGCTGAGGATGAGCCTGGCTGCTGAGATCATCTCTGCTGGAGAAAAAGAGCCCTCAGCGAGGCCTTTGAAAGGAGAAGAGAAAAATAATTTTCTTGCAGCATGGCAAAGTGTGACTAAATGGAAACGCTGAAGGTCCTTAAATAATAAAATGAAAATGAAGCTTAAAAAGGTGTCGTGGAGGGTTGTGTACCAAATCACTCAGGTGCAGGCAGTGTACATTTCTTCTCGCAGCACAAAAGCATTTTAACTGATTAACATGCTCCAGTGACTCTTTTAACTCTGCTGCTCTCCAGCTCGGGCACGTTTTTCCAGCCAGGGCTGCACAGAGGTGCTGGGCTTAGGCAGGAAAACGGCAAAGAAACTCACATGGGGCTGAGCTGGTGCCCAGCAACAGCAGCAGCTCCTGCAGGCACACCCCGGTGCCTCATTCCCGCTGGTCTGGCTGCTCCACACGGGCAGTGCTGGTGGCAGGGACTGCACCAGGGGCTGTCCCCACCCGGCCTGGCACTGCTGCCCCTGGCACAGTCCAAGCTGCTGTTGAAGTCCAATTCCACTGGAATCCAGGAGAGACTGAGGCCTGTTTCATTAGGAAAACAGGAATGAGGTGAGGGGAATGTGCCCAGTGTGGGTCAGAGAATCCAGGGGAAACTGGGGCTTGTTCTGTTGGGCAAACAGGAATGAAGTGAGGTGGATGTCGGCAGTGTGGGTACAAGAATCCAGGGGAGTCTGAGGTCTGTTCCATCAGGAAAACATGAATAAAGTGGGGTGGATGTCTCCATGTGGGTCAGAGAATCCAGGGGAGCCTGAGGTCTGTTTCATTAGGAAAACACTAAATGAAGAGAAATGAAAGCACTAAATTAAAAACAGGAATGAAGTGAGGTGGATATCTCCATGTGGGTCAGAGAATCCAGAGGACCCTGAGGTCTGTTCCATTAGGAAAAGAGGAATGAGGTGAGATGGACGTCCTCAGTGTGGGTCTGAGAATCCAGGGGAAACTGGGGCTTGTTCCGTTAGGAAAACAGGAATGAAGTGAAATGAAAACACTAAATGAAGAACAGGAATGAAGTGACGTGGATGTCCCCAGTGTGCGTACAAGAATCCAGGGGAGCCTGAGGTCTGTTCCATTAGGAAAACATGAATAAAGTGAGGTGGATGTCTGCACTGTGGGTCCAAGAATCCAGGGGATCCTGAGGTCTGTTCCATTAGGAAAACATGAATAAAGTGAGGTGGATGTCTGCATTGTGGGTCCAAGAATCCAGGGGAGTCTGAGGTCTGTTCCATTAGGAAAACATGAATAAAGTGGCGTGGATGTCCCCATGTGGGTCCAAAGCAGAGGTGAAGCACTGGGGTCGCTGTGCTGGGCTCACCTGCGGGGTCTGCGCTCTGCTCACCTGCAGGCACTGCCGTGAGTGGGATTGGGTTTCTGGGCCTGTAAAAACAAACTGTATCCTATAAAAGGTGTGTCCTGTGGAATTATGGAATCACAGAATTGCAGAGACTGGAAAACCCCCCCGAGGCCATGGATCCCAGCCATTCCCCAGCACTGACCTGTCCCCACGGGTCTCTGTGCACTCAGTAGAAACAGCCCTCCCCAGAAATGGCACAAGCTTAAAACTGCTTCCCTCTGAGCTGGGAAAGGCACCAGCAAACCTTGCTGGTCTTTCCAAGCAGCTTTGGTAGGAATTATGTGGTCTGGTACAGCCATCTGGGGCTGACAGGCCATGCACCAGAATGTGGACAGCACATTGGAATTGGCTTTCCATTGATAATCCAGATCATCTTTAAGGACTTTTGATGATGTAGATAATTTTTGAGGTCCCTTCCAACCCTAATTATTCTACCATTGTATATTTTAGTTTTAAATCCCCGAGAGGAGAATAGTAATAGCCCTGATACGCTATTAAATAATGATAAATAAAGCAATTGAAAACAACCATCCAAAAAAAGGTATTTGATCACGGGAGGAAGAAATGTACCAAATAATTAAATTTCAAGAAAGGCTTTCAGGATCTCTGTTAGTGCCAGCCTTCCCTGTCCTCTAATGGGCTGTTTGTACAGGGGACAATGGGCAGCAGATAACTGTGGATAACCGTAGTGTTGATGCAGACATGGGGCTGCAAATGTTGCTGAAGTTGCTGAAGAAGCAGGAAAGAAACGTACATTCCTTATTTGAATGAGCTTTACCTTTTTATCAGGACAGCTGAGGAGTGTCTCCGAAATGCTGGGAGCCTGAGCAGCACCACAAATAGATGCCTGAGTCAAATGGAAATTAAGCTTTCTGCTGCATTTCTGCAATAATCCATCCAAAGAGAAGCAGAAGCTACAAACCATAATAACAATAGGAGAAATTATACAGCCCCACCGTTTTTCCAGCACTGCTGTTAGCAGAACACTAGATTGATGTTGTACCTATTTTTATTTTTGCTGCTGGAACAGCCTTTGTCACAGAGAGGAGGCTCACGAATTTCAATAGCTCCTATGTTTTGTGAAAAATGTGGAGTGCTGCACTCATCTGACCTTTTCAGAATGTTTCATTTCAATTGCCTGGCCACCCCAGTCCTTTGCAAGAGGTTGGGCTCCCCTTCTAATGGGAAGACAAGGAGTGCAATGGTCAACCATTCCAAATACTGAATATTAAAAAGGTCAACAGAGTATGGCACGGCAATGTGAAAATGAGACAATGCAATCCCAGATACCTCCTCGCAGTGGCAAAAATTGTAGCAAGAGCAGAAAATGTCACAACACGAATCCATTTCCAGGAGGGACGGGAGTGTGCTGTGTGCTGTGTGCCCTCGCCCAGTGAGTTAGCAGGGCTCAGGCTGTGCTCCTGTGCCTGCAGCCTGTCCCAGCCTCAGGGAACGGGGCTGCACAGCCATGGGCATTTGGGATCACACAACCACAGGGACGTGGGACAGCCTGGGCTGAAGGGACCCTGCAGCTCCTCTTGTTCCCACTCCCCACCGTGGGCAGGGACACGTTCCACCAGACCACAGATTCCCTCACAGGCCAGCTGTGTTTGTGGCAATGATGCTGTGAAGGACCACAGAAGCACAGCAAATGTGCAAATTCCACAATATTCTGTATTTCCTTGTCTGTGTGTGCTGTGCCATCCTGGGAAGCTCCCTTCCCTGCAGAGCGGAGGCAGAGGAGTGCACAGCTCGGTTTTTCCCATCTGCAGACAGAGTGAAAATGATTTTTTTAATGATTATAAGAAGAAAAAAGCCCCAATAAAATAAAATAAATATAATATAATATAATATAATATAATATAATATAATATAATATAATATAATTAATATAATATAATATAATATAATATAATTAATATAATATATATTATATATAATTATATATTATATATAATAATATATTATATAAAAATATATATAAGAAGAATAAAAATTTTTTAGGCTTATAAGAAGGAAAAATATAAAATATAAAAATATAAAATAATAAGATAATACAATAATATTTAATATAAGAGTGTATATATATATATAATATAAGAAGAATAAAATTTTTTTTAGGATTATAAGAAGAAAAAAAACAATCTGGGAAATAAATAAATAAATAAATAAATCTGGGGATGGGGGGGTAAGAGTAATTCTGAATGGCTGCAAACTGAAGAATTTTTACTGCAAATAGAGGAATAAAGCGTGAGTTTTTGTGTTTTGAGCCACTGGAGCTGGGGCTTGGCTGGCACAGGCCCAGCACAGCAGCTCCATCACTGGCCACAGCCAGGCAGGGCTCCTCAGCTTAGCACCTCTCTTGGTTTGCTTTCCTTCTCTCTTTGTCAACATTCGGCAGCTCTTCATTTTCCTTTTAAAACATTTGAGAACCCCAATGATATTTACAAATTCTCACTGGTAACATTTGTTGGGCTGATTGTAGCTGCACAAACACCGTTTCAAGCCTTTCCAGGGCCATGAAGATGTACTTCAGTAACTATTTATTTTGCCTTGAAGAGATAAGTCAGCGTGTGATAAAGGGAGATGTGAGGCCCCTGGCTGAAGGTGCCCTGGCTGGCAGGCACCAGCCAAAGGCTGCGAGGAATTGCTGCTTTCAGAAGTTCCAAACCCCTGAATTAACATAAATAAGCTTCTGTTGAAAGTAGGATTGCTCCCCAGCTGAGGCAGGAAGAATTAACTCGCAGGAATCCTGTCCAGCAATGGAAGTGTTTGGGGTTTTTCTGCATCCTCAGAGGAAGGAGCAGCATCACAGAGCAGAGCAAAGGAGCTGTCTCAGCCACATGGAGTTATTAATGGAGCAGAATCATATATGATTTTCATGGATTGAAAATCATATATCTAATCGAACCTATCTCTGGTATCCCCATATGCAAGTATAGTTTCAACCAAAACATTAGACCGTGACTCTAAAACTAGAAGTTAAACCCTTCTTACCTGCTGAGGAGAGGTAAAACGAACGAGAACTGCTCGCTCTTGTACCTGAGTATAAAACCTCAGTCTCCTCACTTTCAAAGGAAAATAGCAACCCAGCGGTCTTAGGAGCCACTCATCTTGGTGCAAACCCAAGTGAAAGCAATGGGCCTCTCACAAGTCCTAAACACATCCATACTCTTAACCCTAACAACCCTCTCCAGCACCATCCCATTTCCACTTCTATCCAACAACCTCAAGAACACCCCCAGCACAATCACAAACACAGTCAAAACCTCCTTCTTGCTCAGCCTAATCCAAATAACAACTTGCATCCACTCCGGAACAGAAAGCCTCACCTCCTTCTGAGAATGAAAATTCATTATAAATCCATCTAAGTCCCACAGAATCCCAGACTGCTTTGGGACTACAAATACCATAAAACCCCCATAATAATAAAATCCTGACTGAAAGAAGGGCTTGGCTCATCACCCAGTGGCACCCTCTCCCTGAGGGATGCAGGAGGAGTGTGTGCCTTCCCTGCAGGGACAGTCCTCACCCAGATCCCTTTGGTCCATTGCAGGGTTTATGGGACATGACCAACACGCCAGGCTCATTTGCAGGCTAATGTTCAGGAAATGCACATCCCCAGGCTGTGAGACAGGGCCAGCCTGGCAGGGGAATGGCACAGGAGGCTCTGAAACACACCTGGTGTGACTGCAAACCAGAGGAGTGCACCCACAGTGTGGATCTGAGGAGCTGAGTGCCCCTCGTGCTCACACCACGGGCTCCTTCCCTCTGACTGTGGCAGCAGAAAGTGTGGCACTGCTGAGTTATGCAGATTTCATTTATTCCCTAGGGATCCTTCCTATTCCTGATAGTTCCATCTCCCCTTTGATCCAGACTCGAGGCTGATGTTAACCAAGGGCTGTTCTTTCAAAAGCACAATTGCATTACTGACTCATCCTTCATTTCCTGTCACAATGATTGTGATAGTTATTTTCTCCATGGTAAATATTACGTGATTTTTTTTTTTCCCCTCTCCCAGGTATTTCCAGTTGCCTTTTTATTTTTTAATCTTCAAACTCTCGCGTCATCAGCCACCACTGGGCTCCCCTGAGAGCACGGAGCTGTTCAAGCAGCTTTGAGGGACTGCAGGAGAACAAGAACAGCCAGAGGTGTCCCTGGCATGGGGGCTGCCTGTGGGGATGGCTGGGGGCACCAGGGCAGGGCTGGGCTCACACTGGCACCAGAGCACGGCTGGGCTCACACTGGCACCAGAGCATGGATTGGCTCACACTGGCACCAGGGCAGGGCTGGGCTCACACTGGCACCAGGGCACGGCTGTCCCCAAGGAAAAGCGCCTCCCTGAGCTTCTGCCAGCTCTTTACAGGGCCCCAGGGTGGTGTGGGTTGGAAGGGGCCCCAAAGCCCACCTTGTTCCACCCCCTGTCTGACCTGGCATGTGACATTTGCAGGGATGGGGCAGCCACAGCTTTCCTGGGCCTCACCCCAGTGATTTCCCCTCAGAGGGAGGAATTTCTCACCAAAATCCCGCCTCAGCCTGCCCTCTGGAAGGGAAGCGTTTCCCCTTTCCCATCACCAGCTCCTGAAGAAAAGTCCCTCTCCAGCTCCCCTGCAGGCTCCCCTTGCCTCCAGCAAGAAATCTGAATTTTGGGCGGTTGGTTCAAGCTCCTCAGAGCCCCTTGAGAAGCCTTCAGATCAGGCCTTCCTAAACCATTCCCCTGCCTCTCTGCTGGGTGTTAATTATTACAGCTTGCAACTCAGGCATTCTATTCTCAGACACATCCCAGTTTTATTCTCAATACATCTGAATGGCAAATTATTCATTTGCTCTAATCACAGTAGGGTTAGGATCTTCAGCATGCCGGTGACAATATTAATTGCCTGGTGTGTGGTCTTCTGGAGAACAGAAGTCAGAAAGAATGATTCCACACCCCAAGTCATTAGGAGAAAGGCTCAATTCATTATCTGGGCGTTATTATTACTAATGACACAGTAATGGACTCCATACTAACAATAAATATCTTTCTACCAGCTCAGTGTTTTACTTAATAGCCCTTTTTAAGTGGCAGCTGAAGGCTTGTGCCCCCCAGCCTGTGCTGCCTCTCGTGGGAGCTGCTGCCTTCTCCAGAGCGAGTCCTGTGTCCTGCAGGGGGCTGAGGGGAGTTTGTATTAGCAGCTCCCATGGTTTTTGGTGATTTTTGGCCACGTCTGTGTGTTTGGGCAGCGGGTGTGCACTGAGCACTGGGCAGGGCAGGGGATGAGGCAGCCAGGGGCTGTCCTGCTGTCTATCCGGGCACACAGGACACACAGACAGACATCTCTGTACCTCTAGGGCAGCCCAAGGGCTGTCCTGCTGTCCATCCGGGCACACAGGACACACAGACAGACATCCCTGTACCTCCAGGGCACCCCAAGGGCTGTCCTGCTGTCCATCCGGGCACACAGGACACACAGACAGACATCCCTGTACCTCCAGGGCACCCCAAGGGCTGTCCTGCTGTCCATCCGGGCACACAGGACACACAGACATCCCTGTACAGCCCAGACTGCTCCACCTGCACCCCTGCTCTGGATGGACAGGGACAGGGATGGGGACAGGGACAGGGACAGGGACAGGGATGGGACAGGGATGGGGACGCAGGACAGGGACAGGGATGGGACAGGGACAGGGACAGGGGCACAGGACAGGGATGGGGAGAGGAACAGGGGACAGGGACAGGGACAGGGATGGGGACGCAGGACAGGGACAGGGACAGGGATGGGACAGGGACAGGGACAGGGACAGGGACAGGGATGGGGACACAGGACAGGGACAGGGATGGGACAGGGACAGGAATGGGACAGGGATGGGACAGGGACAGGGACAGGGATGGGACAGGGACAGGGACAGGGACAGGGACAGGGATGGGACAGGGACAGGGACAGGGACACAGGACAGGGATGGGGAGAGGAACAGGGGACAGGGACAGGGACAGGGACAGGGACAGGGACAGGGATGGGACAGGGACAGGGACAGGGACAGGAGCATGCCGAGGTGGGACAGGCTGAGCTCTACAGGTTTCCAAACAAGAAATGAATTCCCTCCCTCCTGGCATGTGGGAGTGTTTCATGGGGTGAGAGCCTCTGGGGCTGCCCTGTCACCAGGGCTGCCATCCACGGGATGGGCACTGAGGGCACTGCTGCAGGGCTGCACCCCAAACCTCTGTCCCCATCCCAGGGGGATCTGCTCTAGGAAAAACAACATTAAGAGCCATTTCCTCACAGTATCTTTTCATTTCTAGTCACAGGTATACCAGGACAGTTCTGGTGGTGCAGTGGAATACAAAATGATTTATTAATGGCAGGAAAATCTGCACCCTTGGATATATCCCAGAGCAAGTTTGCAGTTGGCAGGGTCATTACCAGCTGTTCTATTAGCGAGACCAGGAAAATAGATATTTTTACTTTAATTGAATTTCATATAAGTTGCAACCTGGCCTTTAACAAAGAGGCATCATTTGAATTTATCACAGAGCCAGGCACTGGCTTCAGGCTCTTGGATTTCGTCTGCAGTGCTGCTGAAGACATTTCACCCCAATTGCATTCTGGCTTTGAATGCAGAAACTTTAACTAGAAAATCAGCAGTTTTGCTGGGGTGTTTTTAGTTCAGCTCAGGCTGTGCCCAAGGTCTGAAATTTTGCTGTCCTGCAGCTGGAGGGGCAGCACAGGCTGCTCCGTGCAGGAGCCCCATCCTGGAGATGCTGGATTCTCATCTCCCCTGGGCTCCAGCCCAGCCCTGGCTCCCCCAGGGCTCCGTGTCCTCCCAGGCTGAAGGGAGGCAAAGGCCTGATTCCCTCTCAGGGAATTACAGCAGCTGACCTGGCACTTCTACTAACAAAATTATGCCGTAGAAAAGCAGGTTAGTGTTTTAAACATAGTGGAACTGTTTGTAATTTGTTTGTTTATAAAACAAATATCTGCTTGGTATGACATTACATTGTTGAATTACTTATTTACAGCTCCAAATACCTGTGTTATTAGTGCTGCCTGCTATTGCAAACACCAAATTAATGTTCACTTATTTCTCCACTTAGGTTGTGGAGATTGTGTTATGACTTCATCAATTGGCCGTGTTTTTCGGAGGAACTTATTTCAATCCAATTCCTGATGTCATGTTCCAGCCAAATGAAAGCAGAGGCCCCCATATTGCAGGTGAAATGTGTAATGCTGCGGCTCCGGAGTGACGCCTTAAACAATCAAGCTAAATCTGTCAGGGGACTTTTAATACACTGCACTGATGAAGCAAGAGTATTAAATTTATTCAACCATGAAGAAGGCTTTGATTATCCTACACCTCAGCTGTGCCAGTATGTGTTGACCATGAGTGAAAAAAAATAGGAGAAAATGAAATGTGATTAGTTCCTGATGGGCTGAAATTCCTTTAATGCGCATAACAGGGAGGGGAATTCATATTAACAGCTCCCATCAAGAATTTATTTTGCTCATATCTACTCCACAACACAATGAATCAGTGTCTCCAAAGGCTGATAACGTTCTTATCAATACCTGAATGGGAACAGGTGGGACGGCACAATTGTTGCTGGTGTATTGTCTGCATTCTGCACGGCTCCTGAGCCCTGGAAATGTGCCCCCCAATTTCACTCTGAAAACACAAGTGGCAGTGGTTTTTGACCATTTTTTTGTCAGTAGATTTGATTGAGCAGATTTGGAAAATTGATTAGGCTACAGAGTTTTAAAAATTATTTTCGAGCTGAAGCTTAACAAAAGCCTATTTTAAAGAACTCAAGAAAAAAAAGAAAAAAACTGTAATGAAGTGAGTGAGACATGATTATATGCAAAAGGCATTGTCAGCAGCTGGAAAAATTATGAGAAAGTTTAAAGGCTAATTATTAATCACCTGGCTTTGGCAGCACCACAGAACTCATCTCCCTGTGTCCTAGGGGGTGCTGGATTTGCAAAGCTGCAAATGGTACTTTATCTGAATTATTTTTAAGCAAGGCTCTGGCGCCCACACGCACAGCGCCGACATTTACAACTGAATTATTACAAGTCCATGTTTTACTCCTCTGCTGCCTCCGCACTTGCTTCCACCTGCTCATTGTCGGTGAGGGAGCGCAGGAATTCCAGCAGAATCCACAAAAAGTGAGAAACCGTGTTTCAGATGCTCAGCATTGGTAATTTGTGTGCATCACCTGTGGAGGGAGAAGCAGTGTGTTCACAGGGAGGCATGGACCAGAGGAGAAAATGAAATGGCCCTGCTGGGCTGGGGTGGGGTCTGGCTGCCCCTGCCTGCCCAGCCCAGCACAGGGGCTCCATGGACACCTGAAATCCTGAGCTCCAGCCTGGTTTGGGCTGGGAGGGACCTCAGAGCCACCCAGTGCCACCCCTGCCATCCCAGGGACACCTCCCACTGCCCCAGGGTGTCCCAGTGTCCAGCCTGGCCCCGGGCACTGCCAGGGGCTGCCACAGCTGCTCTGGGAATTCTATTCCAGGGCCTGCCCACCCTGCCTGGAACAATTTCTAATTCCCAATATCCCATCCCACCCTCCAGGGAACAATTCCCAATTCCCAATAACCCATCCATCCCTGCCCTCTGGCAGTGGGAGCCATTCCCTCTGCCCTGTCACCACATGCCCTTGTAGCATTGTCCCTGTGAAATCTGGGGTTTCAGCTACGGATGCTGGTTTGATGCCAGGCAGTGGGGTTTAACCTGGATGGGGGCTGGTTTATGCCCAGCAGTGGGGTTTCAGCTCTGGGGGCTGGTTTGATGCCCAGCACTGGGGTTTCAGTGGGATGGGTGCAGTTTTTATGCCCAGCAGTGGGGTTTCAGTGGCATGAATGCAGTTTTTATGCCCAGCAGTGGGGTCTCAGCGGGACGGGTGCAGTTTTTATGCCCAGCAGTGGGGTTTAACCTGGATGGGGGCTGGTTTATGCCCAGCAGTGAGGTTTCAGCTCTGGGTGCTGGTTTGATGCCCAGCAGTGGGGTTTCAGTGGCATGAATGCAGTTTTTATGCCCAGCACTGGGGTTTCAGTGGGATGAATGCAGTTTTTATGCCCAGCAGTGGGGTTTAACCAGCATGAGTGCTGTTTTTATGCCAGCCCTGCAGCCCCAGCCGGCTGCTCCCCCTGATGCCGTGTCTGACAGATGTGGGAGCTGAGAGCTGGAGTGCTCCAGTGGCACTCCTGCTGACGATGATAAATGCAGTCCTCATCTGGCAACTTCAAGGTTCGCTTTTTTTCATTTGAAGAGGAACATGCATATGGTTAAAACCACAGCATTAATAATCCTTCCCTGCGAGCAAGATTGATACACGCAGCATAAATCCTCCTGCAGGAGCGTGGCTGCTGGTAGGCACAGAGAGCTTCTCCTGCCATCAATATTGGGGCTGAGCATAGAAGCCCAAGTGAGATTTTTGCTTTCCCTTTCAGAGGTTGTGAAAAACCCCAATCACTTGTTTTTAATATTTTAAAAGTTTAATAGCAATAAAATGGTTATAAAAATAGTAATGCAATTAGAGTAATAATAATTAGGACAAATTGAATTAGGACAATATGAGATAATAGAGACAAAGAGTTTTGGATGTCCGGGTACCTTTTCTGGGCAGCATGAGCCCAAAAAAGGACACCCATTAACAGAGGATTAACCCTTAAAAGCAACAGCCTGTTGCATATTCATACACCTCATCCATGATGCATACATTCCATTCAAACACAGGATTCTGTCTGGGCAGTGCCAGCTTCTTCCTTCTAATCCTGACAGCACCTTCGAGGCAGGAAGAAGTTCATTCCTTCTGATAAGAGGGCAATAAATTCTCTTTCTCTGAAAGATTCAGGTGTCCTGTGGCTGCTATCTGGTGCGAGTGCCTCATTCCTTTCTTAATGAAACCCCACTAACATAGTTTTCATTTTAACTACAAAAGTTGCCTTTTAATTACGAGACTACATTTACCATACTATTAAAATGTTAATACAGCACTACTAATCAATACACCAAAACACATTTGGTAAATATCTGCATAGAGCCATAGAATATGCACTTTCCACAGAGGTGCTGCCTGCAGGCGCTGGGCAGCCGTGCCCCAGCAGCAGAGCAGTCAGAGATGTGCCACGGGATGAGGGGAGGCACAAAGTGCTGCTCACAGCTCTGGGCTCCACGCAGGGCTTGGAGGGGCTGGGGTCTCAGCAGCAGCAGTGAACACCCACCCTGTCACAGACGTCTTTTCATGAAAATCCTTTCCTTAGGATTTTTCCTCCTGAGAAGCTGGGAGGCCTCAGGAACAAAATGCAAACAATGGTTATCTGCTGCTGTGGGATGCAACAGGTGCATCTGTGATTGGGCTCATGTGGCTGTTTCTAATTAATGGCCAATCACAGTCAGCTGGCTCAGACAGAGAGCTGAGCCACAAACCTTTGTTATCACTCTTTGCTATTCTATTCTTAGCTAACCTTCTGATGAAACCTTTTCTTCTATTCTTTTAGTATAGTTTTAATGTAATATATCTAATAAAATAATAAATCAAGCCATCTGCAATACAGAGTCAGATCCTCGTCTCTCCCCCCCACCCAAGAACCCCCGTGACCACGGTCACACTGGGGCAGGACGAGCCCCAGTGCCAGGGCAGGTCTGTGCAGCTGCTGTCCCCTGTGTCCCCCTGGATAAACACCAGCAGGGATGTGCTGAGCAGCCTCTGGGACTCGTGTCAGCTGCAGGGAACCCTGTAAATATTTCACTAGGATTCAGACAAAAGCAGAGACGAAAAAGTGAGAGATCCACAGTGCCACAGAGGAATATTTGCTGATGGAGAGGCAGGCAGCTTTTTTTAAAAACTATGGGGGACATCATTTGCAACTCGTTCCCGAGAAGAGAGAAGTCCCATGACAGATTTCAAATCTTTGGCACAGCTTTATAACTTTATCAAAGAGAGGCATCAAAGCGAGAACTTTGTTCTGGAAAAAAAAAAGGCAGGAAAATAATCTATAGAAACCACAACAAAATATAAGATCAGGGTAATCATGTTGTACCATCAAAAAGGTGCCATTTTTGTGCCTTTTGTGATGTTTCCTTTGTGACAGTTTGGTCTCAATGGCACGGTGAAAATAACTCGCCTGTCTTGTGATTGACAGGAAATTTAAATTCTTGCAAGCAAATGCCAGCAGGAAAACAATCTCAGCCCACATATTGCACACCTTAACGTGGTACTGGATTGAACCATCCTCCTTGGGAGTTAATGGGTAATTGGACCCATATGGCACCCAAAAAAGTGCAAATTTGGGTTTTCAGCAGAAGAAGTCACCTGGGAAACTGTCTACATTTAGTTACTTATCAATATTCAATGCTATTGCCAAGGCAGGATATAGGCATAAGATGGAAACTTGAGAGCTTGGATAACACAGGCCAAGAAATGCAGCACGAGAGAATTTAACTGCAGCAGCCTCTCCTCGTATTGACCCAGCCATCATAACAGAAATAATGTCAGCTGTTTTCTGCATTGCCAGCACTGAGCAGTCCCGGGATCAACACTGTTAGCCCTGCTGCCTTCTATTGTCCTTTCCCCCCTCTATGTGTTTGATTAAAAACCGTATCAGTATTTTTCTCTGCCCCCTTTTTTTCCCTTATTTATTTCTGTGAAATCTCTTTTCCATCAGTTATCTCCGGGTGACGCTTTCATCCAGAGGTGTTTTCCCTGGTGATGTCAGGGAAGGAGGGATGCTGGGACGCTGCTGGGAGCTCAGCTGGGCAGGTTAATGCCACAAGGCCCAGCAAGGTCACAGGTGGGCAGCTCTCCCAGGCTCAGGGCTCAGCAGCTCTGTGGAGCACCTGGGGAACGAGGAAGGCTCCTTGGAGAGCAGGATGTGACCCACTGCTGTGGTGCAGGACCAGCAGGAAGGAGCTGGTGCCACCACAGGCCTGGATCCAGAGCAGGGTGATGCTGCTGTTGGCATCTCAGGAGGGAGGGTCAGCCTCTGTGCTTTGCTTCCTGACCATGAGAGGGAAAAGAGGAAAGGAGCAAAGCTGCATTCATAGCAGCTCCTGGCTGGTTATCATCACCCAGCTTGGCCATAGCTCCTGTGCACCCCTGGAGCATCAGCAGAGAGAGCCCTGATCCTCATTTCCTCAAGAATCACTAAGAATCCTTGTCACACACATCTTTTTATGAAAAATCCTTTCCTTAGGATTGTTCCTCCTGAGAAGCTGGGAGGCCTCAGGAATAAAATGTAAACAATGGTTATCTGCTGCTGTGGAATGCAACAGGTGCATCTGGGATTGGTCTCATGGGGTTGTTTCTTATTAATGGCCAATCACAGTCAGCTGGCTCGGACACAGAGCCAAGACAGAGCCTTTGCTATGATTCTTTGCTATTCTATTCTTAGCTAGCCTTCTGAGATGAAACCTTTTCTTCTATTCTTTTAGTATAGTTAAAATGTAATATACATAATAAAATAATAAATCAAGCCTTCTGAAACATGGAGTCAGATCCTCGTCTCTTCCCTCATCCAATAACCCCTGTGAACACTGTCACAAATCCTCATTTCCCAAAGAATCACACAATCTCCAAGGCTGGAAAGCCTTTTCAGACCATGGAGTACAGCCATTCCCTAGCTCTGCCAGGGCCACCAGTGCTGCATGTGCCCAGGTGCCACACACTCATTATCTGCGAGCAAACCCCTTCCCTGCCAGGGAGCATCCCCTCCCTCTGAGCCCCAGGTAAAGCTAATCCTCAGGCAGGTGTCTCCTCCCTGCTGCTGGCAGGGAGTGTTTTCTGCACCTCCATCCTCTCTTTGCAAAGTCACATAACCTTGGCAAAAGGTAATTTATTTGTTTTATTTTGCTTTGAGACAGCTTTGTCCAGGCACGGCGGCCCCAATTTTAATTGATTATACTGCAATTTCCCCCAGCTTCTCCAGCAAATATGATGCAGTGCTGCACCTCCAGCACCTGAGCAGGAACCTGCTCCAAAGACCTTATCATTCCCGTTTTTCACACATTCTTTTTGTGCCATGTGTGTTTGGCATTTCACTCTTATCTCATCTCCCAGCCTGCTGCAACAAACCAGTATTTCTTAACAAGAGCCATTCTCAGTCTCAGAGCTAATAAAAAGTCTGTTTCTCACAAGGAGGCTGCTGGCCCTTCCTTTTCTCTGATGAAAGCTGTTATTGTTTTGCAGCTGCAGCAAACAGAGAGCGTTTTTGCCCGTGCTTTAGTCAGTCTGTCACTGATGAGAGGCCTGTTCAGCACACACAGGCAGCACATCACAACACTCGCAAGGAAACGATGACTTTGCTCTGCTCGGAGCTCTGCCTGCCTGGGGACGCACCCATCAGCTCCCTGGGCAGGCACAGCCAGCCCCAGAGGTGCCCTTGGGCACTCCTGCAGCTGGGAGGGAGCATCCAACCTCCCACAGCACAGCTGGCACAGCTGGCACAGCTGGCACAGCTGGCACAGCTGGCACTGCCCAGCCAGCCCTGGCAGGGCTCAAAAAGCGTGGGGAGGTGGCACCAGGGGACGTGGTGTGATGTGACCATGGTGGTGTTGCTGGGCTGGGGTCAGGCTGACCTCAGAGGGCTTTTCCAGCCCCAGGAACCGATTGCACTCACTGACCTCAGATACTGCAGCGACTGTGATGGGACTCACTGACCTCAGAGGGCTTTTCCAGCCACGGGGACAGATTGATTGGACTCACTGACCTCAGAGGCCTTTCCAGCCCCAAAACTGGGATGGGACTCACTGACCTCAGATACTGCAGGGACTATAATGGGACTTGCTGCTCTCAGAGGCTTTTCCAGCCTCAGGACTGGGATTGTGATTGAGCTCACTGACCTCAGAGGGCCTTTCCATTCCCAGGCCTGGGATTGGACTCATTGACCTCAGAGGCTTTTCCAGCCCCAGGGACTGGGATTGGATCACTGATCTCAGAGGGCTTTTCCAGCCATGGGGACTGATTGATTGGACTCACTGACCTCAGAGGTCTTTTCCAGCCCCAGGACTGGGATTCCATGTTGGTGCCCAGCCAGAGGTGCCGGACAGAGCCCCAGCCTGGCACCACAGGGAAGGTGGCTCCTCAGAGACTCCTGGAGCAAACAGGGCTGAGCTGCAGGCCCCGTGGTGCTGTTGGACCCCCCAGCAGTGTGTGGGGCTTTTCTCACCCCCTTTCCCTGCCCGTGTCCTGACACAGGTGTGGCACGGCAGGGGTGGCACCGGGACACTCATGGATTATTCCTACACACACTCACACCTGTGTGGGACTGCAGAGCTGAGTGGAAAAGCCGCCCCATGGAATGCCCTCTGTAAATAGAAGTGGGTTTCCTCTGGAGTGGCAGCAGTACCAATGTTTTGTACACACACACACGTTGTTGGGAAGGTTTTGCTGTTCACACACAGCTCTCGTGTCCGTGCCAGCAGCTGTTGATGTCAAAACCCTGTGACTTGGTTCTCCTTATGCCAAGCCCCTGTTTTAGATAAAATTCCAATAAATAATGTCATTTCTCTACTCATTTATTTTAGCAAATAATTTTAGGGATGACTGAATCCCATGCACAGCACACTGCCTCAATGCAATGGGACTAATTAAGAGATTTCCCATCTAAAAGTGTTCAAACGCATTACAGGACCAACTTTAGGTATCTCCATCTCTTGGAGAATTTTGCTCTCCTTAGCAGGTCCTTGGGGACAGCTGCTCTGCAGAGCTGCCTTCCCCAGCCCTGGGAAAAGGCAAATGCTGGCAGTTCCAAGGGGAGGGCTGGGGACAGGGTCACTCAGGGCAGTGGAGCTCCCTGGCTCCCCTTACCTGTGAGGGGCAGCCAGTCAGCCCCTGGACAGGTGTGCCCTGCCCTGTGCTGCCCAGAAGTGCTGACAGATGCTGGGCTCTGCCTGTGCCTCAGCTGCAGCTCATTCAGGGGATTTGGGCACTTCAAAGCTCTCTGCTGGGTATTTTCTCCATGCTAGCTGCATTTGAAAGGCAAATGATTTTTCAAGGCGAAATTCTATTGTCATTTAAATCAGGTTTGTTTTAAAACATCAAATAGAGTTCAATGAAATTTTGGTTTTAAAACACTGAAATCAAGTATTTCAGTCAAGCGACGCATTTTGTTTCAACAGTTTAAAAGGAATGTTTTTGATCTTCCATTCCCAAAGAGCTTGTCCAAGCAAAGCCATTAGTGCTTACACTTACAAAAATAAAGACTTTTGAAGATTATCATCATGACAACATTTCAATTTCATTAACACAAAACAGTTTTACTAATTCAAAATGACTTTAAATTGTGCTAGAAATTTTTATTTCTTTTCATTTCAATTTGCAGATGGAAAATTAATGCATTGAAAAGGAAACAGATCCTGCAGATACATAGGAATTATCATTTGTTAAACCCAAACCAAATTTTGCTTCAAAGTCAGAGATGATTCAAAACATTAGCACTAATTAGAGTAAAACCTGGGGATCCAAAGCAGCTATGCTCAAATAATTTAATTTACAATATTACTAAAATCATTAGGCTGATAATAAATGGGAGCCCAATGGGCACTGAGCAGGAGCAGAGAAGGGATGTTGTTAGATTTGAGTGGATGCCTGTAGGAAAGCCCTCCTGGTGGGGCACTGCCTGTGCCTGCAGAGTCTGGCTGTGGGAGGTGGTGCCTTCTCGGAATCCCTGCTGGGCAGGATGACCCTGAGATGGGTTGAAGTCCCTTTCCCCAGCCCAGCAGCCAAAGAAGGAGTCAGGATTCCTCTGTTCTGGTTGTCAAGGTTGTTTATTTTTCTGTTATCTATAACATTCTTTCCCTGGCCTGCTGAGGTCTGTCCAGCAGGGCAGTCTGAGGCACTCTGCCTGCCATTGAGCTGGTGTCAATATTTTGTACTAAAAACTACCTGTGCTTTATTTACAATAATTTCCCAATGCCTATCACCTATGTTAGACAGTCTGGCTCTACTTTAATCCAACCCAAAAGTGCCAGCATCACCCAGAAGATGGAGGCTAGGAAGAAGAAGGAGAAAGAAGGAGAAAACACACCCAAATTCCTCCATCTTAGGACCCCGAGTCCCCATTCTAAAAACCCAAAATTTCTACTTTTCACCCTGTGATAAACTAACTATTATTCTACTTAAACTCTCTTGACTTGTAATTCTTCATTCAAAGCTGGTAATTTGCTCCATGGGTCATGATCAAAGGCACAGGGTGGCCTTGGGCTCTGTGCTGAGGTCTGTGAGCCCCCTGGCAGGGGCTGGAGCCCTCTAGGGCAGCCAGAGGGATGTGCTGGGTTCTGACAGTGCCTGGCTCACTGCAGGGGTGGACAGAGGAGCACCAGGCTCCCTTGCACAGCAGCTCAGGGCTTTTCCAGCTGCTGGAAGCAATCC
Organism: Zonotrichia albicollis; assembly: GCF_047830755.1. Classification (NCBI taxonomy): domain Eukaryota; kingdom Metazoa; phylum Chordata; class Aves; order Passeriformes; family Passerellidae; genus Zonotrichia; species Zonotrichia albicollis. The sequence goes on from NC_133826.1 coordinate 713,801, forward strand.
CAGCTTGCTAAAGCATCCATGGCAGGTGTGTGCTGGAGGCTCCTCCTGCTCGGGGCTGGAGGCTCCTCACTGCTCAGGTGATGGCACCTGTCTGTCCCTGCCTGCCCAGGGAGCCATGAACCACCTGGGACTGATGTCAGGAGATGATCCTGGCCTCTGCCTGGAATCCTGCTGCCCACAGAAGGTGACAGCTGCTGATGGAACGGCAGCATGGGATGACCAGCGCCAGCTGTGGGCTGTCAGCTGGGATAACTGTAGGGCTCAGAGGGTCTAATTTCAACTGGAAATGATTTTATATGGGAAAACCGTGAGCAACAGGGTTATAACAGCAGCTTTTAAGAGCTTATAACCGCAGCTGACAAATGTGACCACATCACTTCATGTTTGCTTCTGCTTAACTGACTCTTCACCTTGCTTCCTCTTACACTGTTGGACTCACATTTCACTTTACATCTCCCAAATTCCTGCACAAGAGCTGCTCCCAATGTTTGCCTTCTGCAGGGAGAGAGAATCCCCAGCTGATGCTGCTCTCTGCAAACAGCAGCTCACTGCCTGGGTTAAAGCTCTAAAATAGGTGAGCACAATGCCCATGGCAATGCCAAATACACCCGGAATGTGCTGCAGCTGGAATTGCCACAGGATGGACATGCACCATCCTCTGACCACACTGCTCAGCCTCGCAGTAAATTCTGTACTTTTGGAAGTTCAGTGCAGTGGAATTTTACAATGTCCCATGCAGGTGTGCTGCTGGAAATCAGAAGTGCCACTGCAGGGCTGGCTTGGGTGCTGGCAGCTCCCTGCTCAGAGAGGGGCTCAGAGGGGCTTCAGCAGGGCATGGCCAGCATGGCACAGAGCCCCCTTCCCCTGGCACAGCTCTGTGTGCCCCTCCCAGCCTGCCTGCAGCCTCCTCTGACTGCAGGACAGCTGCAGGGGGAAGAAAGGAACACCCCTGAGAGTGTCACCCTTGTCAGCTGGGGACACTGGAAAAGGCTTGCACCTCACTGGGACTGTCCATGTGGTTCAGTTGGGCAAGAGGAGAACTTTGATTATACAGCAATGTGAGCTCAGGAGCTCTCAAAGTGAGCAGCAAGGCAGCCTTCACCACGTTTCCTCTCCTGAGTGCCCAGCCCTTTATTTTTCTCTCATGGCTCCTTAGCTAACATGACGTTAATTGTGATTGGAAAATGATTGAGCCTGCGAATTGTGAGACTGCTCTCACTGCAAAATACAGCAAGTGCTGCTCTGATTAGATTGCTCTTTTCTTTCATTGCTGAACAACTTGAAGCTTAAAAAGAATTTAGAAGTGAATAATATTTGTGCTGAGAGACTCTTCCTGGCACACGGGTGAATACATGTATGAGAGACAAGCCTGCTCTTACTGACACCCAGAGCGAGCCCTGGCTTTGTGTCCAGAGAGGGGCAATGGAGCTGGGGAAGGGCCTCAGTTCTCTGGCTTGAGAAGCAATCACAGAGGAATCCCAGGATCATTTGAGTTGGAAAAGCCCCCCCCAGACCATAAAGTCCCAGCTCTGCCCAATTCCCACCTTGTCCCCAGCCCAGAGCTCTGAGTGCCACCTCCAGGGATGGGCACTCCAACCCTCCCTGGGCAGTTCCAGTGCCTGAGCCCCCTTTCCATGGGGAAACTCCTGCTGTGCCCACCCTAAGCTCTCCTGGCCCAGCCTGAGTCCATTCCCTCTGCTCCTGTCCCTGTTCCCTGGAGCAGATCCCAAACCCCTCCTGGCAGGAGCTGTGCAGAGCCACAAGGGCCCCTGAGCCTCCTTTTCCCTAGGCTGAGCCCCTGCCCAGCTCCCTCAGGGATTCTGCAGCCCCTGCCCAGCTCCCTCAGCCTCTCCTGGGGCTCCAGACCCCTCCCCATCTCCATTCCCTCCTCTGGAAGTGATCCAGCCCCTCTGCATGTTGCACAGAAGGCTTTTTACTATTTTAAAGCTAATTAAAGTTGGATGAGCACAATTATTTACTATCCAGAGGGTGAAAACCAGTAAAGCTCCATTTCACTGCAGAGCACTATGGCAGGTGACCAGGCAGTGCATAGCAGGGAGATGAATTTGATTTTTTAATAGCAATTTTGTTAGTGAATGACAGTGTCAGGAAGGGAGAGGCTTCCAGAGGAGGCAGAAATGTTGTGTTACCCCCTCGGTTTCCAGTGCATGATGAAGCTCTGAGACCACTTTTAACAATAAGAGTCATGATTATGCCTTGTCCTTTATTTGGTGCAGAATCTTGGTATAGAGTCCCCAGCCCATGGCCTTGAGATTTGCTCAGGACAGGAGGGGAAGGAGCAGGGACCCAGCAGGGACAGAGGGACAGAGGGACAGAGGGACAGCCACAGCCCGTCCTCCAGCCATCCCTATGGGCATGTGTAGGAGCATCAGGGGTAAGTCGGTTGGGACGGATGGAAACGAGAGATCTCTAGGCCAGGGCTGGAACTTGGGGTTTATTGCAAAGGGCCTGGGTGCAGGGCCCTGCTGGGATTTGGGGTTCATTGCACAGGGCCTGGGTGCAGGGCCCTGCTGGATTTGGGGTTCATTGCAAAGGGCCTGAGTGCAGGGCCCTGCTGGGATTTGGGGTTCATTGCACAGGGCCTGGTGCAGGGCCCTGCTGGGAGCTGCCAAACACAGCTCAGAGAAGTAAAGAGAGAAGAGAGGGGAGAGAGGATGAGAGGGTAAGGGAGTAAAAGGGTAAGAGAGTAAAAGGGGTAAGAGCATAGAAAAGTAAGAGCTAAGAGACAAGAGCTAAGAGAGCAAAGTTCCTGTTCCAATACAATAAATCTTTTTCTGAGTTGAATATTCTCATTCTCACTAACCAATCCAGTACAATACACAGATCCTACAGCATTTCCATACAGTCTATAAGAATCACTACATTACCACACTGTGTTACATTTTAAACCCTAAAAACTCCTCTTTGGGCCCTTCTGCCAAGCTGTAGGGTCTGCTCTGACCCTTGGGCCTGTCTGCAAGCAGAGGGTGTTGTTCCATCAAAGGGGGATCACCTTCAGCTAGCCACACCATTGTTTTCCAGTTGTTCAGTAACTGAGGGATCTCAAAGCTTGCTTTCATTTCAATCTCACTTGTAGTTTCCATATTCTCACAATCTTTTGCCAGGCAATCATATTGATAAGGCTTTCATGTTCCATCTTCCCCAGCAGGGATGGGGTGCAGCACCCTGGGCTCCTGCCCAGCCCCAGAGCTCAGCAGCTCTGAGCAGGGGATTCCAGCAGGCAAAACCTGTGCCCTGTGCCCAGACCCAGAGCACAACCCACCTGGAAAACTGGCAGCTAATCCCATCCTAAACCCTCTGCCCACAGTGGGACTCACTGCCTGGCAGGGCACATCTGCTGCAGTGTGAATCACCAGGAGCTGCCCCAAAACTCTGCTCAGAAAAATTAATAACTCGGCTTTCAAGTCCTCTTTCTAGAGCCTGCACAACTGCAATTGAAATGATAATTTTAAGAATTAAAATACAGCGGAGGAACAGCAATGACTTTATCAAATTATAAGTACAGAGCATGTGTTTTCCTTCAACCTTTATAGTGAAAATTATTTTCATATTAAAAAAAAATCAAAGAACTGATACTGTATTCCTGGGGTTTTAAAGAAGTAATGAGCAGTAAACTCCAGCAATTATTCCAATACATTATTAAATGTCAGTGTTAAACAGCTGCACACTCTGAAAAGGAAGAGGCATCAATTCAGGGAGGAAACTTTGGGCTGATTTCACACTCCTTCCCTGTGATGCCTGGATAATTTTATGCACAGCATCACCAATAAAAGTGGAGTTTTCTTGATATCTATTTGACTATGTGCTTAACTGAAAAGCTTTAATACCACCTCGTGTGTTAATTCAAGCAGTAAAACCCCCTTTTGTGCTCCTAAATGATACAAAATCAGATCTATTATCACATTTCAGACGTGATATTCACTGACACAAAAGGATTTGTGTTGCTTTACCCATCCACTACCTCAGAGTTTGCAGTTGTCTTTATCCCCAGCAACAATTACTCCAGCAAGGGCAGCTTTAGTGAAATGTCACACTTTAAACCCAAGAAACAAGATCAAATATCCAAAGTGAAACTGCCCAGATCCTTTGGAGGGTCAGGGGGAAAGATACCTTTGAGGTTTTCTGTCAAGTGCTTTATTATTTCTGATAATCACAGTGGCAACATGTTTTATTCATTATATTTATATCCCAGTGAGTATATTGTTATTCCTACTTACAATGTGACACGTTAAACCCTACACTAACTCAAACCAAAAACGCAATGAATTCTGATCCAGTACAAAATCTTAGCAATTAACAGAAACTCTATTTCTTCCCAATACAAATACAGTTCTTATTTTACTCCTAATTCCTACTTTGCTGCCATTTCCCATCCAGCTGTGCACGAGGATGCTCCCCCTGCACACCCAGCTGTGGGAGCTGCTGGGGTGAGCACACCCAGCTGGCCTCTCAGGGGTTTTACAGCATTGGGTGGGAGCGTGGCTCCAGAGCTGTGCTGCTCCATCAAGGCACCGACAGAGAAACCTCCACTAATCTCAGGATCTCTGCTGCTCACAGTGGCTCTGAGATATGCACAGGTCTCTTTTCCCAGCCTGGCAGTTGAAGAAGGAGTCAGGATTCTTCTGTTCTCCTTCTCAAGGTTGTTCATGATTTCTTATCTATAAAATTCTTTCTCCAGCCTGCCCAGGTCTGTCTGTCAGGATAGACAGAGGCACTCTGCCCACCCTTGGGGCAGTATTATGTTTTTATACTAAAACCTACGTGTGCATTATTTACAATAACTTCCCAATACCTATCACCTGTGTTAGACAGTCTGTCTCTACTTTAAAACAATCCAAATGTACCAACATCACACAGACCATGGAGGCCAAGAAGAAGAAGGAAAAAGGACAGGGCACACCCAGATTCCTCCATCTTGGGACCCCGGGCCCCCATTCTAACAACCTCAAAAATCTATTTTTCACCCCATGACAAACTATGATTCTACTTAAACTTCCTTGACTTGTTATTCTTTATATAAAGGTTGTGATTTGCTCCATGGGTCAAAATCAAAGTCACAGGTGTGTTGGGCTCTGTGTCAGGGTCTCTGAGCCCCTGGGCAGGGCTGGAGCCCCCCAGGACAGCCAGAGGGATGTCCTGGGTTCCCACACACTAAAATGGGGTAAGTGTTATGAAATTGTTGTCTGAGGGAGCACAGATCTCCTGAAAGGAGGTGATGGTGAGGCTGGGGCTCTTCTCCTGGGGCACAGGAGACAGGACAAGGAGAAACAGCTGCAAGCTGCACCAGGGGAGGGTCAGGGTGGGTATCTGAGAATATTTCTTCACCAAAAGGGTGGTCAGGCTCTGGAACAGACTGCCCACCGTCCCTGGAGGGGCTGAGAGAACACCCAGGAGGGGCACTCTGTAACCAGGGTTGGTGGTTATTTCACAGTGCTGATGGGTCAGAGGCTGAGGGTGCTGGAGGAGTTCCCAGCCTCAGTGATGTGTGGGGCACCCAGGGGTGCCACCTGCCAACAGGACAGGCAGCTCTCAGAGTGGCACAGGGACACTTTGTCTCAGGACTCACTCATCAATTAAGGAGAAATCTCCAACACCCCCAGAACTGGGTGGTAGCTGAGATCCTGGCGATCACAGCCTGCTGGTGATAACAGGTGTTGTGAAGATGAAGTCCAGGCTTTGTAATGTAAACAAATCATTAAAATTGTGGAAACAGTTTGAATCCATTTCGTACAAACATCCTGAAGTCCTTCAGAGGTCACTCATTCTATGGTGTGATCAGGAAAGGAAGTGATAGTGCCTCAGAAATACCAGGCAAAGAACCTTCAACTGACCTACAGGAAAACCACAGAGATTTTAATGGAAAAAAATGGGATAAAGGGAAAACAAATAGCACGAGGGGTAGAAACTCAGAATAATATTAAGGCAATAAGACAAATCAGCATCTAGCAAGAATCACAACAGCAAAAATTACTTTTCTAATTAATAAACTGAGGAAGTGTAATATAAATAAAGCCAGTCAGGGAGGGTGTACTGGAAATTGATCCTGTCAAGCCGAATTGACATCTCCTTTTAATGAGGTGATGAGCTTGGTTGATAAAGGTAATAGTGTTGTGGTAATGGGTGTCTGTACAGCATCTGAATTGCAGCACATCCCGTTTTAATTAAGCAAGCAGAACAATGTAGGGTGCAGGCAATAAACAAGCCGAGCGCTAACGAGGTGTGTGCGTGGCTCTGCCGGGGCTCTGTGGGTCCCAAACCCCTCCCTGCACACGCTCTGTCTGCCTGGGGACAGCACTCCCATTGCCAAGGTCCTTCCCAGCCTGCTCCCCCGGGTCACAGCATTTGGGCAGCCTTTGTCACTGCAGACAGCAGGAGAAAAGCTTCGCTGTGCCCTCTCCATCTCAGACACCACTGTTGTGCACAGCTTCTCCTTTCATTGCTTTTTTTTTCCCAAAGCAATGTGTGCTCTCTGCCTCTGGTTGTTTGAACCACATTTCCCCAAGTCCAGAGGATTTGTGATGTTTATCCCCTGTTGATTTTAACAGCAGAGGTTCCACTCTCTTATTCCTTCAGTCTTTGCTCTGCAGGTCATTCATGCCCCAGCCATGCCCTGGACACTGGAGCTGTGTGCTGGGGAAGAAGTGGGGTCCCAGGAGGAGGCTGCTGCTCCAGGGCACAGAATGCCAGCACTGTGCTCTGCTTTCCTGACCTGCCCCGGTGCCACTGTTCCATGGCTTCTGCTTTTCTGAGCTGCCCCAGCACCACTGCCCCATGGCTTCTTCTGCTTTTCTGAGCTGCCCCAGCACCACTGCCCCATGGCTTCTCCCACCCCTCCTGACACCTGCACTGATTTCTCCTGAACTCCTGCACCCCGGAATCTTCAGCATCTCAGTGCTCTCAGCCATCTGCAATTTGCTCTTTGCTCAGGAGCCAGGAGCTGCCTTCCCCTCTGCCGCCCTGGAGAACCCTCCTGGGGCCACCGGTGAGGGGGCACTGCTGGGGTGGGTGCTGGTTTGGGTACCAGTGCTGTGGGTTTGGCAGGGGCAGGTCCCCACAGCACAGGGATGGGATTGTTCTGGGGCACAGGACCCCTGGAACAGCATCCCCTGACACAGAACCCCCTGGCACAGAACCCCCTGACACAGAAACCCTGACAGGCACAGGATCCCCTGACACAGACACCTCTGGCTCAGGACCCCTGATGCACCCAGAGGGGCCTTGGGGCTGGCTGCTGACAAGGGCAGGGAACAGTGTTGAACATTTTCCCCAGGAGAGGAGCCCAGCACTGAGCACAGAGAGGAAGCAGGAGAGCTTCCAGTGAGTGGGAACACGCTGTGGATGGTTCCTCCCTCCCTGCTTTGCTTTGTTTCGTTTCAGGCAGTGACCCTTGTCTGACAGCACTGCTCTGCCCCTGGAAGGCACTGAACACACACAGTGCTCACGTGGTGATTTTGGTAGTGTACAATATCCTTAATAACATATTCATTTGGTGTTTGATTGATGTGAAGTTATTTCATCTTCTGGCTGGCTGTTTTCAGATGATGAGTATGAATCAGAATCTATGATTATGGCAATCCATTAGACATACCCCAGCCTTCTGTCTCTCCCATTCTGAAGGCTTTCTTAACACACTCACACATATATTTATAAATACACATGTGGCACTGTGTATTTATTTAATTGAATATATGTATTAACTTGCATTTAATTTAATATGTGTGTATTTATGTAGATATAAATGCACAGAAGCACTGGTGCCAGAGCAGCCCTGCAGAAATCCACAGGGAACAACAAACTCAGGGCAAGGGGGGGATCCTGCCCCTCTGCCCTGCTCAGGTGAGACCCCACCTGCAGAGCTGGCCCAGCCCTGGGCCCAGCTCAGGAGGGACCTGGAGCTGCTGCAGAGAGCCCAGAGGAGGTTCCAGGATGAGCAGAGGGATGGAGCAGCTCTGCTGGGAGGAAAGGCTGGCACAGCTGGGATTCTTCACCTGGAGAGGAGAAGCTTTGGGCTGAGCTCAGTGTGGCCTGGAGGAGCTGCAGGAGAGATGGAGAGAGACTTTGGACAGGGATGGAGGGAGAGGACACAGGGAATGGCTTCTACTGCCAGAAAGTAGGTTTAAATTCGATAGAAGGAAGGAATTGTTCCCTGGCAGGGTAGACAGGCCCTGGCACAGGTGCCCAGATTTGCTGTGGCTGCCCCTGGATCCCTGGCAGTGCCCAAGGCCAGGCTGGACACTGGGGCTGGAGCACCTGGGACAGTGGGAGGTGTTGGGAGGGTTGGGACTGGATGGACTTTCAGGTTCCCCCCACCAAGGCCATGCTGTGATTCTGTGATCCAGTGCAGAATGTCAAGTAGGGAGGTATGGGAAGCACTGGGAATATGCAGAAAGGTTTAATTCCATCCACAGCACATGTGACTCTACAATAAAATCAAAGTGCTGCAGAAGGCGGGTAAGAAATTGGGATGTGCAGTGCTGTAAGAGGACATAACTGCCCTTAGCACCAAAATGCACTTTACAGCCATGCTGCAGTGAAGATAGCCAGCCCAGGATTTGTGGGAGAGGAGCAGCAAGTCCTCAGAGCTCCTTTAGTCCTGATCTGCAGAGACACTTCTGGAAACCTGACTGCATTCCAGGCTCGGCATCTAAAATCTGGAACACCCCAAACCACAGCTGATCTTGGTAAACGCTGTCCTTAAGGACTCTGGCAAGAATTAGGAACAGTGTGAAGGTCTAATTTTCTGAATGACGGAGTAAATCATAACTGGAGGCAGTTGCTTAATTAAGGCTGTGCAGCTAAATGACTTCTCAATGTTCTGGCAGTTCCAAGAACGCCAGAAGTCATTTCAGGTCAAACAAAACAGTTCATTTAACCCAGAGCAAGCTCATGATGCTTCATGGCCACTAACATGATTTTGTTATCAAAACCCCAATATTCCCTTTCCAGCTACATTTTCCTGGGGCAGGATGGTGGGGAGGCTGAGCCAGGGTCAGGGTAGTCCCTGGTTTGTGCCACACACTTGCAAAAAAGGGAGATGACAGAGACTCCTCCTGGGAAAACAGGCAATGAGATATAAGTAATGACTGATTTCTTGTTATTAAGTCATTATTTATGACTTTTCAGGAAGAAAAATGTGCAAGGGCTTCTAGTTGAAATATTGAAGGAAATTAAACAAATAAGTGACATCCAATTTTGGATTCCCTAAAGCATCAGAGATGTGTTTGGCTCTTGCACTCACCCACCTGCCACCCCTCAATCATCCATCCATGGATCCATGGATCCATCTATCCATCCATCCATCCATCCATCCATCCATCCATCCATCCATCATCCATCCATCATCCATCCATCCATCCATCCATCCATCCATCATCCATCCGTCATCCATCCATCCATCTATCCATCATCCATCCATCCATCCATGCATCCATCATCCATCCATCCATCTATCCATCCATCCATCCATCCATCTATCCATCATCCATCCATCCATCCTCCATCCATCCATCCATCCATCATCCATCCATCCATCCATCCATCCATCCATCCATCCATCCATCCATCTATCCATCATCCATCCATCCATCCTCCATCCATCCATCCATCCATCCATCCATCCATCCATCCATCCATCCATCATCCATCCATCCATCCATCCATCCATCCATCCATCCATCCATCCATCCATCCATCCCCTCGTGGAGCACCCCTGCTCCACTCCAGTGTCTCCAGTTGCTCCTGTGTCCCCCTCCTGCCATCCAGCAGCCCAGGAGCAGTGTCCGAGCTGTCCCCAGAGCCAGCCCCTCCAGCAGTGCCTGCTCCACGCTCAGGAGCTCAGGGGGGCTGAGGAAGAGCTCCAGGTTTCCATGGGAGCAGCTGCAGGAGCCGAGCTCGCAGGGCGCTGCGCGGATGTTGGGGTTCGCACCTGCAGGGCTGAGAGCTCCTCTGCAGAGCTGCTGCCAGCTGGGACCAGCAAAACCAGCAGCAGGAAAACCACAGTGCTCTGCTGGGAGAGCTCCCCATTCCTCACCCAGCCTCTGCTCCCTGCCCAGGATCACTTTGTGTTTTTCCCCTCAGTGACGCCATGTGATTGACCTCACCTCCAGGGAACTGCTCCCTCAGAGAGCAGACAGTCTGTCATCGACTTTAAATAACTCTGAGCACTGTACCAAAATGGCATGTGTTGCTATAAATAGATCTCACACCTTTCCAACAGTCAAAGGCTCCATTTTTTAAGAGCTTTGCTTCTTTTTTTCCTCCAAAAATCGGTGATCTGAAGGTCAATTTTAATTTCCTGTGTGCATCAAATGAACTCATCCCCTCTCAACCAGTCACTCGTGGCTGCAGGGCGGAACAACATAATTCTATTTCCACCCTAATTCAGCAAACTTATTTTTCACGAGCTTAAGTCTCATTGACTTCAGTGGACACTGAGCATTACCTTAAATTATTAATGCAGTTAAGTCATGGACCGAAATGAAACCCTGGTCAGGAATATTGAGAGCCACTTGCATGAACCCTCAGTTATGGAGGAATCAGTGCAAATCGTGGGTGTCATGGAAACAGAATGGTTTTCTCAGTGTTTTACAGGGGTGGGGATTTTTGGTGCATTTGGAAAGAGAAGCAAAAGGAGTCTGAGGGATGAGGGCACGAGGTTAATTTTGTGAGCTTAGTGAACACCTTTGACAAAACAAAGGACTCCCCACAAAAATTAAATGTACAGCCAAAAAGCTGAATTTATGGTACGTGACAGGAATGTGATTACTCAAGATAAGAATAAATAAAATTTTAGAATATTTCAGTGTTTCTGAGATGTAGCATTGTGAACTCCATGCATTCCACGTTTTTGGGAATCACGTGCTGAGTGCGTGCTCACACACAAACACTTCCTCGCTCCTTTTTTTTTTATGTACTCACATGACAGCACTGAAATAAAATTTCAAATTCACATATCTTTACTACATCAAACTTGAAACTGCACCTAAAGGATGGCTGTGACAGATTAATGGCAGCAGCACTTGTGGTGAGGATATGAAAAGTGATATTCTCGCCTGTATCCCATGTGCATATTTATATGGAGAATGCCATAAATATCCTTTGGAGATGCTGGCTCGTCTGCACGGCTGCTCTTCCCAGGCCACACAAAATGGATTTACATCACATCCCAGTCTCCTTCTCACCCCCAGCCTGTGCAGCAAAGATGCCCATGGCTTGTGTGGCTGCACCCCACCCCCAGAAGCCACTTGGAGTTTTCATGATTTTTACCTTTTGCATGAAAAGACGAACGTGCTGCTCTGCAGCAGGCAGGAGAGACCCTCAGTTTTGGGCAGTAAGCTCTTCTGGTCATTTGTTCACTTCTCAAGCAGCAGGGTTTTGTCACAAACTCATTTTCCAAAGCACTCCCTATATATTAGTCTTAAATTTAACCTGCAGAATCTAAAACAGACTAATTTGACAAAATTAAGGTACGAAAAAAGAGAGAAGTAGAAAGAAAAACAGCTTCAAGGTATGTGTGAGTTAACCTCAGCCATTTCCCACTTTAACTTAAAACCTCATTTAGCTCCTAGACTTGTCACATCAGCGTGACCTCAATTAAACCCACTTATTCCTCTTACGGAGCCCCTCTGCGCTCGCCTCTTTGTTTTACAATGCAAGCTGAGAGAGGACAAAGAATAATTCCAATTATTCCCCATGTGTGTGCCGGAGGATTAGGGGTGGCATATGGCCTGGTGGAGGGTGTCTGGAGGAACAGGGCCAGCAAAGGGGGTCTGGAGAGCCTCTCCCTGTCCTGTGCCAGGTGCCAGAGCCTGGGCTGAAATGGATCTCAGTGAGGAGAGGGAGCAGCGTGGCCTGGGCGGCAGAGCTGGGCTCTGGGACAGGGCTGTGAGGCTCTTGTCACCCAGGCTGAGGCCAGACCCGCCCTGCTGCTCCTGTTCTGTCAGGTACCAAACCCCAGCAGCATCCCACCTCCATCACTGCCACAAACACCCAGCAGAAGAGATGCAGTCTCTTTGCCCACCAAGAGAATAAATTCAGTGTCTGTCAGTGGCGTGTCACAGCACACACTCCACAATATTTAATTTTTAAACAGGTTTTCTGCATGAAAACATTTTACTTCTAATAGTGTATTTTTACCCTGATTTCCTCATTAGGTGTGCTGAAAAACAGCAGCTCTGACACTGCCCTAGTATAGAAGACACTGCAATGACACCAGCAAATCTGAAAGGTTTTTAGAAGCCACCCCAAAGCAGCCTCTTTTAATATAAACCAGCAGAGACCCACCAACAGAGTCATTGTGATTTATGCTGGCTGCAGTCCTGGCCCACACTATTTAATGGCTTTTATTAAATATTTAATTATCCTTTTGAATACTTTCCTTGATCTCTGCCCTTTTCTCCTGGGACAGGTTCCCAGACAGGCAGCACTGACACCACTTCTATAAGAATATTAAATGTTTATAGTGATTTTTATACGGGATGATCTCAAAGTGCTTAACGCAGGGAAAGGCTTAGTCACCTCACCTTTGAAATGGAACACATCCTCCTGGCTGCTGGGAAAACATTATTTACTGCAAGTTTTTCAGGTCAGAGCTGAGAGTGAGGGGGAAATGCATCCCGAGAGCCAGAGGTGAGTCATTCAGGGCAGGACAGCGAGGTCAGGCTCGTGCCCACTGCAGGGAGGTGCCACATTGCCCTGAAATGCAGAGCTGCAGCTCACCTGGCTCCTGCTCTGCCCCCAGCCACAGGGGCCCAGCAGCACAGGGTGTGCTGAGAGGTCCAGGATGTGCACAGGGCCCAGTCCCAGCACAGAATGTACTGAGAGATCCAGAATGTGCACAGGGTGCAGTCTCAGGATGTGCTGAGAGATCCAGAATGTGCAGAGGGTCCAGTCCCAGGGTTCTGGGTTGGAAGGACCCACAGGGATCACTGGGGCGGCTCCTGGACCTGACTCAGGGTCATTTGCACTCTTATGGGTTGGACTCAGTCTGAGGCTAAACGATGCAATCCCCTAAATGGGTGGTTTTCCTCCTTTTCAGCTGTAATTTACTGCTTTGAGTTTAACTGGGATGTTTTATTTCTTTTTCTATGCAATTGAACATCTTCCAAGAGTGCCCAATTAAAGAAGAAATATTTTTCTGCGGGCTCAAACTGCAGTGACTGCAGTGTCTGAGAGAGGCTTCCCTGGGAACACCAGTGGGCTCCGCAGGGGCCATCCCTGCCACTTGGACCTGATGATCCTCCTGGGTCCCTCCCAGCTCAGAATTATCTGTGATTGGGGGTCAGAAGGCACCTTTAGGGGTCACTTAGTCCCAACCTCCCTGCCAGGGGCAGTTCTTGGCTCACCCTGGTTTTCCATAGATTGTTCCAGAAACCCAAGGAGTCACTTTAGGAGCTGAAATGCAATCTGGCTCCTGGAATGTCCTCATATTTTATTTAAGCCACAAAATGGATCTTAATTTTTGATATGCACAATGCATATTGATAGGCCAGGATGCTGAGGAGAAATTGCCTTCTGTTTTCTGCCAGGAGGCCTCTGGGCAGGGGCTGGGGGTGGGTGTGGGAGGGCGTTTGTGGGACCCTCCAGCTGGGCACAAACCCTCCTGCAGCTGTGGGGACACTCACTCCTTGTGCCATCACCATGGGGACATTCACTCCTTGCACCATCACCAGGGGCATGGCACAGGAACGCTGTCACACTTGTCCTCTGAGATCCCTGGACTCAGGAGCCCCTGGGATTCAGGACAAGCTGAATGACTGAATCATGAAATCCTTGAGGTCTGAAAAGACTCCCAAGATGTTCAAGTCCATTCTTTGACAAACCCCCCCATGCCCACTGAGCCCTGTCACACAGTGACAGCCTGCTTGCTCCTGTCCCAACCCGGGGCTGGTGGCCCTGCCATTGGCCAGGGCAGCCCTCACTGTGCTTGGCCACCCTTTCAGACCCAGAGCTGCCCTGGTTGTGCAGGTGCTGCTGCTTTAATTGTGCCCCATGCAGCACAAGGGTGACATCCCAGCCCAGCTGCACAAGGGTGACATCCCAGCTGCAGCACAAGGGTGACACCCCAGTCCAGCTGCAGGCTCAGAGCTGGGGTGCCTGGAGCCCTCACCCTGTTCCCATGGTGTGATGCTGTTCACAGGGATCTTATGTTGAAGGAAGAGACGAGGATCTGACTCCATGTTTCAGAAGGCTGATTTATTATTTTATGATATATAATACATCAAAACTATACTAAAGGAATAGAAGAAAGGATTTCATCAGAAGGCTAGCTAACCTAAGAATAGAATGGGATGATAACAAAGGTTTGTGGCTTGGACAGAGAGTCTGAGCCAGCTGGCTGTGATAGGCCATTAATTCCAAACATCCACATGAGATCAATCACAGCTGCGCCTGTTGCATTCCACAGCAGCAGATAACCATTGTTTGCATTTTGTTCCTGAGGCCTCTCAGCCTCTCAGGAGGAAAAATCCTAAGGAAAGGATTTTCCATAACAGATGTCTGTGACACCATGGCTGCCAGCAGTCAGTGCTGGCAGTGTCACTTCTGGACCTGCAGCATCCACGTCAGGAACATGGGCAGAGCACGTGGGGAGAGCCACGGGACCCCAGGCTGTGCTCCCACTCAGGAGCAAACGGGCTGTGCTCCCAGAGGGAGGGTGCTGAAGGAATCCCAGTCAGGGCTGCACCCTGAAGATCAATGGAAACACACTTATTGCCTTCCACACAGCCCTGAGCTCTGGCTCTGTACAGACACAAACACGTATTTACTGCGCTGAATAAACTCATCAATTATTCTCTAACTGCAAGAAACTATTAGGTGTGAAATCATGAGAGAGTTATTAAATGGGGCTGGCTAATGTTTACAGAAGGGGTGGAACATTCTGTACCCTGTGATGTAGAAATACAGAAGATATTGATATTTAGGAATCGTAATAAAAAACTTTCAAGGGAGCAGCAGCACGGCTGCAGTAACAGACTGAAGATGTTGGAGAAGCTTCAGCTTTCCTGGAGGGGCTGACAGAGGGCTGGCATGATTTATGGGCTTTAGAGCATGGTGAGCAGGCTGAGGAACCCAGGCTCTGTGCACCCCTTCAGTTCTGCCTGGGCTGAGAGGATTGTGGCCTTCCAGGGCTGAAGGGGCTGACAAGGAACAGCGAGAGAGAGGATTTACAGGGGCTGGGGTGCCAGGAGCAGGGGGAATGGCTGGCCTCTGCCAGGGGACAGGGAGGGAGGGGATGCTGGGGACAAATCCTTCCCTGTGAGGGTGGGCAGGCCCTGGCACAGGTGCCCAGATTTGCTGTGGCTGCCCCTGGATCCCTGGCAGTGTCCAAGACCAGGCTGGACACTGGGGCTGGAGCACCTGGGACAGGGGAAGGTGTCCCTGCCATGGCCGGGTGGCGCTGGGTGGGCACTCTAACACAAATCATTCTGGGATTCCCTGATTCTGTGATCATTCTGTGAGCCAGCACTGCCCAAATGGCCTATCCAGGCTCTGCTGTTCCAAGAGAAGTTTCTCTCAGGTATTTTTCAGAACTGAGCCCTCCCTCCTGTGCCCGTGCGTGTTGCGCAGCGCTCGGCTCAGCCAGGCAGGGAAAATGCAGTTCAGCCAAGGACATGTTCCTGTGCTTTAACATCTCTCATTTTCCCCCGTCCCCAGCCTCTCCTCGTGTTCTCTCTAATCTTTCTCCAACTCTCATGACTTTCACTTTCAGGAAAGACTAATTTAGCTGAGGAACACTCTTGTCAAAGGAAGGAGAGGGGAGATGGAACAGCCAGTCATAAAGGGGGAATTACCCACGTCCAATTTGTAATGACTGTACTTAAGGTGCACTTAAAGACAATGGCAGCACCTTCATTGCTCTGTTATTGCTTCTTACAGCAACGTGCCCCATTACTGGCAAATAAATCCCACAATCCCACTGTATAATGATTGTGTTTTTTCTTTCACGAATATTGTAAAAAAATACACTAAAAAACTATGAAAAATGTTGCCAAAAACTGCAAATAGCAAAATAATTCTACATCCAAGACTAGTGAGTTGTTCATCTTGGAAATATGAAGAGACCTTGAAGGCTTTTAATCAGCACTGGAGTGTTTGTCACAGGACAGGGATTTAGCAATGGAGCAGTGCCTTAAGGATTGAGTGTTTTCCTTTGATCTGTTCCAATTCACCCCATCTCTTATTTCAGTTTCTTGTTCATTTTTAATTTAAATGTGTTCTTGACAGAAGTGTTAAAGTGTCATAGAAATAAATGGCTGCTGGTACATTTTTAAATTTATGTTTGCTTTGCAGGAGCTGTTGGCAGGCTCCAGGATGGCCCCATGCCTGTGGGATCCATCAGTGATCACAGAGAGCTGCTGGGGCCTTCCACACCATCAGGTACTGGCCTGCAGCTGCACAGGGAACTGGGAGTTGCTCCTGGCAGGGTGGGCAGGCTGGGATAGAATTCCCAGAGCAGCTGTGGCTGCCCCTGGATCCCTGGCCATGCCCAAGGCCAGGCTGGACACTGGGGCTGGAGCACCAGGGACAGTGGGAGGTGTCCCTGCCATGGCAGGGGTGCAATGGATGGAATTTGAGGTCCCTGTGAGCCCAAACCATTCTGGGATTCTCTGGTTCTGTAACTGAAATTCAGGAGGAAGGCCTGCCCTTCCCAGGATTTCTGTGTTTCCTCATGCAATTTTCTTCACTGGATTTGCTCACTCACTTTCTGGACAGAGCTTATCACAAGACACTCCTGCACCCCTGTAATGTACCCTGGGTACCAGGAGGATTTTGGCAGCAGGAGTGCAGAGGGATCAGGAGGGGGATCAGGATAATTCTGTGTATGTGCATTACCCAAAAGCAGGAGAGCACAGGTCTGGGTGCCAGTAGGAGCTGCAAAGCTCCAGCCACCCCTTGGCATCCGCAGGCTGGTAACAGGGATGGGGCTGAGCCCAGGCTGAGCATCCCTCCCTGGGGCCTGGTGGCTGCTGTGCCATCATGGGGATGTGCTGACAGCACTGGCCCAGCTCTGGGCACGGGGACAAACCAGGGCCCAGCTCCTCTCTGCCCTGCTCTGCTGGCACCCCTCACTCACGGGTCATGGCTCACTTATAGGTGGCATTTCTATTGTGATGATCTGAGGCACTGTGGCTCCATTGAACTAGGAATAATTTTTTTTTTGTGTTGCTAATTTAAGTCTATTTTTGACACCTCTATCCTTGCAGCTTGGTTTACTTGTTTATTGTTTTGGTGTTCTTCATTGGCTTTGTTTTTGGGGACATGGGCATCTACATGGCAGATTTTTACAGACAGCTTTTCTGCTTTGGTAGCGATGTCTTATTAATTATTAGCAGCCTAAATTGGTTTTTTTTACGCTGCTAATTAGCTTCTTCCTGCCTCTCTAGCCATCTACTTTGCTGGTCTAGCCCCACAGAGCATTGGCTACTATCTATGAATCAGTGTAGAGGTAGAGTTTTGGCTACTTCTTTCTTTTAGCAATGTTTACCCTTTTAGCAAGGCTCCACCAAGGCTGGCAAATGCCAAAGCCAGTTTGGCGTTCCCAGCCAAGAGGGAGTGCAGGAACCAGCACACAGCACAGCAGAGCAGTGATGGTATTTGCGCTGTGAGGGATGAAATGAATTTCATTGCGAGTGGTTGGACATGTGGGCTGTAATTGGGGAACTCTGAGGCAGAGATCTCAGCTGTATCTCTCCACGCAGTCAGTGCAGCCCAATTCTCTGACAAATGAGGAACAGCACCGCTTCCCACAGCTGCAAGGGCACCAGCAATTGAGAGTGTGACTGTATTTACATACGCTTTTCCCTCTGAGTGAGGGATTTATCAACAGAGAGGTGATTTCTGTGGGGGTTTGCAGCGTGCTTATCATGGGGAGGACCGAGGCGCCAGCAGAGGCTGTGAAGGCAGAGTTCTGCTGTTTCTGTCACAGAGCAGAGGGGGAGCAAACCTTGGCCACAAAATCCTGGGCAAGGCAAAAAACGTCAAGAGCCAAGTCCAGGGTTTGTGTGGAGGGCAGGGCCGCCCCAGGGAGGGTGGGCTGTGAGCCTGCTCCAGGGGCTGGGGCCTGGTGCTGGAGCCAAAGGTACCAAGTGCAGGCCCTCCTCATGCCCAGGACACTCTGCTTGTCTCACTGCCACTGGGGCTGCTGAAGGAGTGACCGGGGATGGGATGGTGGGGATGGAGACCAGAGATCTCTGCAGCCAGGTCTGGGTCTTGCAGTTTATTGCACAGGGCCTGGGTGCAGGGCCCTGCTGGGAGCTGCCAGCCACAGCTCAGAGCAGGCCCGAGAGGAGAGAGGGGGAGAGAGGGTGAGAGGGTAAGAGCATAAAAGGGTAAGAGAGTAAAAGGATAAGATAGCAAAGTTCCCGTTAAATACAATAAATCTTCTTCTGTGTTGAATATTCTCATTCTCACTAATCAATCTAGTACAAGACACAAATCCTATAGCATTTACATACAGCCTATAAGAATCATTACATTACCACACTGTGTTACATTTTAAACCCTAAAAACTCCTCTTTGGCCCTTCTGCCAAGCTGTAGGGTCTGCTCTGACCCTTGGGCCTGTCTGCAAGCAGAGGATGTTGCTCCATCAAAGGGGGATCACCTTCAGCTGGCCACACCATTGTTTTCCAGTTGTTCAGTAACTGAGGGATTTCAAAGCTTGCTTTCATTTCAATCTCACTTACAGTTTCCATATTCTCACAATTTTTTGCCAGACAATCACATTTATAAGGCTTTCCTGTCTCATCTTCCCCAACAGCTGCCCAGTTCACCTGGGTGGAGAAGGGACAAAGAGGGAGCTGGGAAATGCCCTCATGCCTGAGGACATATGGGGGGAGCTCAGACCCTGCTCAGGCTCTGCCTCCTCCAGGTCTGAGAGCTGCCAAACCCCACCCAGGTGCTGCTTGGTCATACCCAAAATCCCCTCAGATCTACAGGCCTGGGAATGAGATTCTGGCTTGCTTGGCATCATGGATGTGGTGCCTTCCTGAGGGGCAGTAAAACACAGGTTGGCATTTGGGAGGCTGGCCTGGAATAAGAATTTCAAAAGTATTTGTATTCTTAAACTCATAAAGTGTCAAGGGATGCCGCTGCCACGGTCTCTATCCAAGCACTTTTTAGCCTGAAACGTAATGAAATGTAAAAGAAAGGAAATGAGAAAATGTGAGGAGTGTGATTTGCCTATTGTTGTGTAGCTCGTATCTACAAATTGCTTAGCACAATCCTGTTAGTTACTCCAGGAATGTGAGTGTGCATGAATTTTACCTGGTTATTATTATTTCTAGCAGAAGTCAGCCCTGCCACATGCAGAGCCTGTGAGCCCCAGGTGATCATCATTAGTAGATCAAATCCCAGCACTCTGAGCAGCATATTAACACCACAATTTTCAGGAACAGCTCTAATAACACTTTCTGACAGCCAGAGCAGCCATAAAGTGCTGCGGCTCACACCCCGATAAACTGCTTCCCAAAGTGTTTTATGGAATATTCATCACTCTGAGGAGCCAGTGCAGCTCTCAGGATGCTATTATCCATCCTTTCCTGTGATCCTCTGCAGGCAGGGGGGTTGGTTCCCTCTGGCTGGGGCTCTGGGCAGCACCCCTGCCCTGTCTGGCAGAGCTCAGGGATGCCAAGGAAGGGTGCATTTGAGCTGCAGAGCCCCAGCTCCATTGGGGAGCAGCTGCTGAGCACCAGGCAGGGTCTGAGCAGAGCTGCACAGACAGCACCCCAAACACGGACTGAGAGAGAACAGGACAGGAGCAGAGGGGCTGGGACAGGCTGTGGAGGTGCATCCCCTGAGGGCAGGTTTCTCCATGCCACAGACATGTTTTGTGAAAAATCCTTTTGTTAGGAT
Source organism: Zonotrichia albicollis (assembly GCF_047830755.1). Lineage (NCBI taxonomy): Eukaryota > Metazoa > Chordata > Aves > Passeriformes > Passerellidae > Zonotrichia > Zonotrichia albicollis. The sequence continues at coordinate 733,675 of NC_133826.1, forward strand.
CTTTTTCCCTGAGAAGCTAAGAGGCCTCAGGAACAAAGTGTAAGCAATGATTATCTGCTGCTGTGGAATGCAACAGGTGCATCTGGGATTGGTCTCATATGGTTGTTTCTAATTAATGGCCAATCACAGTCAGCTGGCTCGGACTCTCTGGTCAGTCACAAGATTTTATTATCATTCCTTTCCTTTCAAGCCTCCTAATGAGAACCTTTTCTTCTATTCTTTTAGTAAGTTCTAATATATCATTTTCTTTTAATACAATATATATCATAAAATAATAAATCAGCCTTCTGAAACATGGAGTCAATATTCTCATCTCTTCCCTCATCCTGGCACCCCTGTGAACACCACCACATCTCCACAGGTTACCACAGTATCCCAGACAGGTTTGGCTTGGGAGAGGCCTCCAAACACATCTCATTCCACCTGCTGTGGGCAGCTTCCCCTTCCACCCTCCCAGGCTGCTCCAAGCCCCATCCAGCCAGACCTTGATCATCTCAGGACAGCAGAAAGGGAGGGATTCCCAGCCCAGCTCCCTCCCTGGGCAGGGTTTGTGAGGATGCAGGTTTCCCCTGCAGCTACCACGGCTCACACAGTGCCATCAGCTGTCCTCACGCTGTCACACCTTCCCTGCAGCCCAGGTGGGGATGTGGCAGCCCTGGCACAGCCCTGGCACAGCCCTGCCACTGCCTGGACACAGGGGACTTGTGCTTCCCTGTCCCCTGGATCCCATTCCCTTCACTGTCCTCCTGCTGCTGAATTCCTGCCAGTGGTTTCCACCCCACACTCCCACCCAAAGCCAGGGCTTCCCACCGTGGGTGCTCCCAGGCCTGGCAGGAGGGCTGATGGACAGCTGTCCATCAAAGGTATTGCCCCCTGTTTCTCTGCTGCACTGAGTGGCTCCTCCTTGTGTTCCCCAGAGGGTTCCACAAGGTATGAAAGGCTTTTATTCCTTCTAGGTTACTTTCATGTGCCTGTGGGAATATCTCTCTGAAGGCATGAGAAGTCAGAACTGAAATCAGTCCTTTAATAAAAAGGAATTTAAATTAAAATAAATCTAAATAAATAAAATATTACATTAAAATGAAATCTGTAAAATGTTGATTATATCTCCCTGAAGCCCTGGCAGGCAGCTCAGAGAGCTGCAGAGCTCGTGGTGTGGTGACCAGCTCCAGCCCCACTGGAGGCACAGTTGTGTTTCCTGGCAGCACTTTTTGCCAGCTGCAGTGAAATGCTCAGCTGGTTTTGCTAAAATCCAAGGAGCTGGAGTGTCAGCTTTCCCCTGAGCTCAGGGACACGTGCAGGGCTTTCCCCCTCAGCAGGAGCAGTGTGAGCCTGCAGAGTGCTCAGTGTCACAGCACAGGAGGGCCTGGCAGGGTCTGTGTGGTCAGGGGCTGTGAGCCACAGAGGGAGGTTCAGAGATGGCAGCTGCACATCTGCAGGGACACCTGGATCTCTGACCAGCTGGGTTTCACCTTCCCATTCCCACGGCATGGTTCCAGTGCTCCTGCACGTGCCAGTGCCTGCGCTGTGCCTGACTGCTGAACAGAAATTGCCTCTGACGGGAAAGCCCGAATGAAAGGAGAGCTGGCACAGCAGCACTGGATTTGATCTCCAGAAGTGTTTGGAAACCCAAGAAACATTAATATACAGGCACTTTGAATTGCCAGCTTTGTTTTCTCTGGATGCTGAGGCAAAAATTTAAACAGCAAATGTTTGAGTTCGCAGCAGAGTAATAAATCCATGCACTAGAGAAGCCCCCCCTTTCCTCCCCAGCACTGCAGGTGGAGCTTTGTGTGTGTTTTACACATCCATGAGGGGCTCCTGCTCACAGGGACGTGCCATGAGGTGAGGCACAGTGCCATTTATTATCCCTGGTTCCCCTGGTGCCACAGGAGCCTGCACACAGAGTCTGGGCTGTGGCTCAGGGGAGCAGGCACAGCCAGCTCTGGGGTCTGGGGAGGGGGTCCTGGTGTGACCCCTGCCTGGGGAGATCAAACACTGAACCGAGGAGTGGCAAAATGGCCAGGAGCTCAAACAGCACCAACTGGGGCTTGACAAAAAATAGTATGATAAAATCAGGATTAAAAGATCTTAATTCAGCACTGCGAAATCAACTACTGCATTTCATTAAATGAGAAACCAACCCCAAATACTCTGTGTTTCTTGGCTTGTTCTTACTCCCTTTGAGAAAGCCCTGGTGCACTTTTCTGACAGTACCAGACTCCTTGTCTACCCAAAATGGTCCCTTAATGACCAGTGGTCCCCTGCCCAGCTAAAAGAGTCACATCCAGTCCTCTCAAAATAAATAAATTCACTATGTGAGGCAAAAGTAAAACCCTGGATAAAAGGGAAAGTATGATAAAAAGGAGGAAAGTGATTTAAAAAAAATGATAAAAAAAAAGTAGGATAAAATCAGGATGAAAAGTTCTTAATCCAACTTAATTCAGCAAACCACAGGGGGTGGCCAAGGCCCAGGGGAATTGTTGGGGTGCAGGAGGAGGGTGCAGAGGCACGGGCAGATGTGGTAGGGGCAAATGTGGCACAGGCTGGCAGATGTGGCACAGACTGGCAGTGCCAGCACTGGGGGTGCAGGGTCACAGGGCCCAGGGATGCTGTGGCACTGAGCACTGCAGAGCCCCTCTGTGCCCTTCCCTGGGGATCACTGAGCCCATAAGTCACTCCTGGGCTGCTTTGGCTGCTCCCTGTGGGATCGTAACACAGATGATTGGAATGCTCATCCAGTCCGTGCCGTTATATAAATTATTATCTAATATTATGCCAGACAGAAATACAGCAGCTTATAAGGAAAAGTGGATGCTTTGTACAAGAGGGTCATGATAGATAAAAATGGTAATGGGCACTGTAGTGCCATAATCAAAGTCTAATTGTCTCATTAATTAAGAACAATATTCGGTTATGTATTGGGTCCTGAAGTGATTATGACTCAAATGCCTACTAGAACTCATGGATTTATCCTCTGCCTTGCAGTCTGCAGCCAGGCAAAGCATTTGGTGGAGGTCAAACAGTTCAATTGCTCTCTAAAATGCAGCTGAACTTTGGGCATGAATAATCCCAGCCCCCAGGCAGGGACACCTCCACGCTCCCCAAATCCTCCTGCAGTGCCAGAATCCTGCGCTGGGGATGAGCAGAGGAGGCACCTCGGGGTCCTGGGGCGCTGGATGCTCATTTACCCACCAGGGGCTCACAGGGCAAACACCCCAGGCCTCCTTCCCCTCCCGTTTTACACCAGTCTCATCCTCACACATCTCCTGCCAAACGTGAGCCGCTGCTAACAGTGGCTGGTCTGGGGTAATTAGATCAAGATTCGAGCAATTTGCTCTAGGGTCTGATCTCAGACCATCCTTCACACATGTCTGTGCTAGATCTGTCTTTAAATTATAATGTAATGAGCTTGGCAGCACTATTAATAATCCAGCAAATCATGGCAGAGTGTGGTTTGATTTCATTGCTGTAATGCGTGCAATTGAAGGCAAGGAGGTGATTGCCACAAGTTTCTGCCCTGTTTAATCATAAGAATCAAATAGGAGGATATATGAGCTTCTAAAATTAAAAATACTTGAGCTCCTTTACAGCAATAAAATGGATTTAACATTGGAACTTCAATAATTTATTTTGAGGTGGCACAACTTTGTAAAATATCATTAGGGTCCTGCCTCTGGGGGTTATTTTATTTAAACGCTGTCGTTTCTGGTTTTAATAAATGAGCATTTGCCTCCCTCCATGTGGGTGAGATGGGCTGGGGCCACCTCCCTGCAGGCAGGAGAAGGGGCTGGGTTGGCATCTTCTGTGTTTTGGTGGGGTTTCCTTTGCTGCAGGGTGACAGGGGAGAGAGGAACAAAGAGAATAAAGCCTCAGCTCCGTGGCTGTGGGGCTGCCCCACACTGAGGGCAGCTGGTGCCTGTGGGGTGAGCCCAGGGAAGGAGCAGGCAGGATGGGACAGTGGAGGAGGCTGAAGGAAAGGTGTGGGGCACAGAACTGGGCATCACCCACAGGTCCCCACGGGTCCCCCCCCAGCCCCACCAAAACACAGAAGATGTCAATCCCACCCCTTGTCTCACACGCTGTATTCCGCAGGCAGAGAGGAAACATAAATGACACTGATTCTTCTTTCCTTGCTTTACTTTCATTTAAAAATTAAAAAGGTGTGAAGTTTCATTGAATTTCAGCTTCCTGGAGCTGCTGAGCAGACAGTACCGTTCCACAATCTGTGTGTTTCAGCCTGTATCCACATTGTTGCTGCAGACCCAATCCTGCTTCCAAGTCCTTTTGGAGCACGCCCATTTCTCATCGCTTTTCTTCTAATAAAAATGTCAGAAAAGAGAAATAGAACAGAAGCAGAAATGTTCTTGGTTCTATCGTCTGTGCAGAACAAATGTAAATTGTAGAGCAAGTGTTTGGATGCAGCGGAAGGCAGGATGGCAGTTTGCTCCCTGTAGGTGCTGAGCGGTGGATTTGGGCAGGGAGGGTGCCTGGGCTGGGAATCCCGGCAGGAGGAGCTGCCCCGGGTCAGAGAGGATGGAAGGGATGGTCACTGGGCAATGCCCTGCTTCCAGGGGTCCCCAGGGGCTCAGCAAGGGCACCCCAGCCCTCCCAGCCTCCCTGTGGCGTTCCAGGCTCTGCAATCCCCAGCATCTCCCGAGCAGCGGGAGCACACAAACACCAGCGTAAGAGAGCTTGTTGTTTCCCTCTTCTCACATACAGGGATAAATATAGATTCACTGAGGGTGAGAGACAGCAAATTAAAATTCTGAAGAAAATGTTTCTTTGCAAGTTCTGCAGCTCATTGCAATGAGAAAGCACTGAGGGTTTCCAGGACCAGAGAGGGGATTCTGGGACAGAGAGACCCAGGAGCAGCTCAGGAGCCAGGGCTGGTGGGGGAACAGAAAACTCTGTTCCCTGAGACAGTTCTGGGCCAGAGCAGGTGACAGCCAGCAGTGACCCTCCCCTCTGAGGGCTGAGGGGCCTGGGCCATGCCTGGCTCCAGCTGGCACCACTGCCAGCTCACAGCTCTGGGTGGGCATGGAGAGAGCCTGACAGGGTCTGGGTGGCACCACTGCCAGCTCAGCTCTGGTGGGGATGGGCAGAGCCTGACAGGGTCCAGCCTGGCTCCAGCTGGCACCACTCCCAGCTCACAGCTCTGGGTGGGCATGGAGAGAGCCTGACAGGGTTCAGGTGGCATCACTGCCAGCTCACAGCTCTGGTGGGGATGGGCAGAGCCTGGCAAGGTCCAGCCTGGCTCCAGCTGGCATCACTGCCAGCTCACAGCTCTGGGTGGGCATGGAGAGAGCCTGACAGGGTCTGGGTGGCATCACTGCCAGCTCACAGCTCTGGGTGGGGATGGGCAGAGCCTGACACACACACAGGGAGCGTTCAGCTCCATCCGCGCTCTGCTTTTATCTTACCTTTCATCAGGCAGCCAGTAAAAAGATAACTTGGTCTTTCACAGCTTGACCTGAATCGGCAAGACTGGCAGGAGTAAACATCTCCTGCTTCCCCCCGAACAATTTGATATGCGGCTCTGAGAGAGGCTAAAAAAAGAACCCTTTCATCTTCGTTTCCTGGAGTCATTTTTTTATCATATTCTAAATTCATAGATAAAACCCCAGGCAATTTTATTGGATTAAGAATGACCACAAACATCACAGAGTGTCTCCCCATGACATTAATATGCTCATAATTGATATATTCGCTCTGCGCCTTCCTCCTGAGGTTGAGATCACTGTCGTTGCCCTGGCGCAGTCTATCTCCTCAGATCTCCCTCCACACACATGGGCACAGGTGTGTGCTTATCTCCAGAGCCAAAATCCAGCAGAACACTGAATTATTCTGCCTACTCGGGGACAAATCTGCCCGCAGTGCTGTGTTCCCTGATTGCTTTCCTGGAAAAGCAAGAGGTGACCCCAGCCCAGGTACCCAGGAGGTGTGACAGCCCCAGCCCAGGTGAGCAGGAGGGTGACAGCCCCAGCCCTGGTGCACTCTTCTGGCAGTGCCACACTCCTTGTCTACCCAAAATGGTCCTTTTATGACCAGTGGTCCCCTGCCCAGCTTACAGTCATGCCCAGTCCTCTGAAAATAAATAAATTCACTATCTGGGGCAAAAGTAAGACTCTGGATAAAAGGGAAAGTATGATAAAAAGGAGGAAAGTGATAAAAAAAGCATGACAAAAATAATATTATAAAATCAGGATAAGAAGTTCTTAATTCAACTCTACCAGGCAGGAGGTGGATCTAATTTTCCCTTTAAATAGGCTCTGGCTCTAGGTTTTATTCTGCTGTTTAAGAACAAGGATAATTACTAGGGGAGCCTGTAGTAAGTGTGACACTCCTGCAGGATGAGGAATCACCCTGCAGCTGGCTCTGGACAGCCTGGATCCATGGGCCAAGGCCAGCTGTGTGATGTCCAACAAGGCCAAGCGCAGGGTCCTGTGTCACAAGAACCCTGTGGAATGCTCCAGGTTTGGAGCAGCAGGAAGGGACTTAGGGTGCTGGTCGACAGGAGCTGTATATCAGCCCAGGTGTGCGCAGGTGGGCAAGAAGGCCATTGGCACCTGTTTTAGCCACAGTGTGGTCACTGCACCAGGGCAGGTGGTATCCCTTGTGCTGGCACTACTGGGGGCAGCTCTGGGGCAGTTCTGGGTCAGTTCTGGGGCAGTTCTGGGCAGTTCTGGGTCAGCTCTGGGTCAGTTCTGGGGTCAGCTCTGGGGTCAGCTCTGGGTCAGTTCTGGGCGGTTCTGGGTCAGTTCTGGGGTCAGCTCTGGGGTCAGCTCTGGGTCAGCTCTGGGTCAGTTCTGGGCGGTTCTGGGTCAGTTCTGGGGTCAGTTCTGGGTCAGTTCTGGGCGGTTCTGGGTCAGTTCTGGGGCAGCTCTGGGTCATTTCTGGGGTCAGCTCTTGGTCAGTTCTGGGTCAGTTCTGGGGTCAGCTCTGGGTCAGTTCTGGGTCAGTTTTGGATCAGTTCTGGGGCAGCTCTGGGTCAATTCTGAATCATTTCTGGGTCAACTCTGAATCAGCTCTGGGTCAGTTCTGGGTCTGTGCTGGGTCAGTTCTGAGCCCCTCAGCACATGAAGGACACCGAGGGGCTGGAGCGTGTCCAGGACAGGGAACAGGGCTGGGAAGGGCTGGAGCCCCACTCTCAATCCAGAGTTCCTCAGGATGGACAGGAACACCTTGGCCACAAGGAGACTCTGGGTCCTTGTTTGCCCTCCCCAGCAGGGATGGATCTGGGGATTAATCACAGTGCCCTCCTCCCTTGTCAGCTGTGGAAACAAGGCCTGGGAGGAGGGAGGGAAGGGCTCTGTGCTGACCTTTGCTGGTAATTAATCACCAAGTGCGCGAATCTGTTTGCTCACAGCCTGGAACAGGGATTGCAAATGATCACCCAGAGATAGGCTCAGGGCTTGGGGGTTTTATTCCTTCTTTTTTTGCTCGGTAACAATTTTCCTGCCCAGCTCTGGAAGCTGAAATTGCATTTGACTCGAGCTTCTTGGATCTTCACAGCACGGAAAACCAAAGAAAATTAAAGGACAGTGATTTTTGCATAATTTCATTCATACTAAGAATTTCCAATTAGGAAGGCATAAATTGATCCTCTTTGCTTTAATATCTTGGGCTTTTTTCCCCTGCACAGATAACAGCTGAGTTTTAATTCATTTTAATTCTATTACCATCCATAACACCATGCACTGTGATAAGTATCTCTCCTGTACACAAATGCCTTTGAGAACTACCCATCAAGTACTTATTTAACCTCATTGTCGAGGGAATAATGGCATTTCCTGGATGTGTTTATTTTGCCTCATTTGTGGAGCAAATTAACTTTTTTACAGAAACTCACCGGTGTCTTTTTCTCCACTGACATTGTTCCCAGCAAGGCTCCACTTTCTGGCTCGTGTTCCCTAAAGGTTCCCTACATCTCTGTTAGTGCAGCACTCCTTGCGTGTAACCAGACTTTTATTCTCAGCATTGTTATTAAATATGATTGCAATGTGACACAACTTTCACTGAGGTGGGTGGGATTGAGTTCTTACAGGAACCGCAGCATTTTTAAATTATGATGTGGATGAAAATTTGGTCTTTCAGAAAAGAAAGGCCAAGCTGTTACACAGAAACATGTGCTGCATTGATTATGCTGCATAATACTAAAGAGAATAAAGGATCTTTTTATCGTTGTTATCCAACTCCTCACGAGGGCCTTCGCGGGGAAAATTATGTAAGTGAATCCAAAGTGCTCTAAAAACTCCTTCAGTGAGATGGATATTTTTTGCTGTGGGAATAAAGCTACTGCAGTCGATCATAATTACAGACTCTTGCTGGAAACAAAACCCAGTTTCTCAGGGAAGGCACATTGTGGCAGGGCTTGGACTCCTCTGGGCTGCAGGAGGGAGCACCCACAGGTGAGCAGCTGGGATTATTGGCACCACTCCTGTGCCCAAAGGGCCTGGACAGTGTCCTGGGGGGGGCCTGGCGCTGACCAGCTGTGGCACTGCCAGCTGTGAAACTGACCAGCTGTGGAACTGACCAGCTGTGGTACTGCCAGCTGTGGCACTGCCAGCTATGGCACTGCCAGTGACCACCAGACTCCCACCTGAGGCACTGCCACTTCAGCTGGGACAGAAGAGAACTGGGATCTGAGCAGGGATGGAGGGAACTGGGATCTCATCAGGAATGGAAGAACCAGGAGCCTGAGCGTTCATCTCTCAGCCAGCAAAGTTTGTGTGGCTGTTTCAGGAGCTTGTCACCCTCTGTGTGATTAATGCCTTGCAATCACAGCACTGGCCTTTCCTGCCTGCCACAGGAGCTGACGACAGCAAATCAGTTAATTATAGGCCTAATTAAAATATTAATGTGCTCTGTATTGGCAGTGGGTGCGCTTGTGTTGTGTCTCCCCCGTTATTGCCTCTGGGCCATGTGCAGCCCCCAAATCCTCTGGGTGCCACTGACAGCCCCTGGGAGCTCAGGGTTGCAGGGATGGGGCAAACACACCTGGGCATGGCTCACATGGGGGTTAGGAAAGGACATTGTCATCACACAGCTGGAATTTGCAGAGTTAGCCCCTGGGAGCTCAGGGCTGCAGGGATGGGGCAGACACACCTGGGCATGGCTCACACAGAGGTTGGGACCTGCTGGAAAAGGACATTTTCCCCCCAGAGCTGGAATTTGCAGTTTGGCTGATGGGATAAAAAGTCCCCCTCTGGGATTTGGGCTGGGAAGGGAAAAGTGTTACCAATGAAAAGCAGATTGCAGTTGTACCCCAGATGACACCCATGAAGGCTGCAGGCAGGGGAAGGGAAGCAGCACCAGTGCACTGCTGGAGCAGCCACAATCCTCACACTGGGGCTGAGCCCACCTGGCAGCTCCCTGGCATGGGAGAGCTCATGGAATGGTGGGGCTGGGCCATCTGAGAAACCAGACCTCTGAGCTTGGCCTTGGCACAGAAGAGATCCCAGGGGCTGGTGCTGGGCAGGAGCTGGACTCGGTGATGCTCAGCTCTCCCGTGATTCTGAGATTCTATGGTCATGGTGTTCCTTTATCTCAGCTTTTTCTCCGTGTTCTCACCCAGGGAAGTGACCAGCAGGAGCTGGATTCAGTTATCCTCAGCTCTCCCATGATTCTGTGATTCTGTGGTGGTGGTGTTCCTTTATCTCAGCTTCCTCTCCATGTTCTCACCCAGGGAAGTGACTGGCAGGTAGGTAAGAAGGAGCCCCACCGTTCTGCAATGTGTGTTCTCACCTCTTTTGTTTCCCTTCCCACTCTCCCGCGCTCCTCACACTGAGTGGGTTTTTCCCCCTTTCCATTTAAAATTTAAAAGTTTGAGAAGTTGTTTTCCTGCAAATAATTAATCATGTTCATGCATTCCTGGGTCTTCACCTCTTGTCACAGAAAAAACAAAATGGAAAATATAACCATATGGAGGAGGCAGTAATAACAGCATAAAATACCGCTGACCTCTTCATGCCTTCACTTGAAATTAGCATTTATTTTTTTCCTTGTTTGATGCTCTGTCATTACAGGCTATGTGTGTGTTTTAGTTTTTCATTAATAAACATGGTAATTTAACAAGCAGGTTAATGGCGGTTTTAATGAGAAAGAATATTAATTGGACAGGCTGGGGGGATCTTGGGGCGGCTGCAGCTTTTTCCTTCAAATCCCACTCACCCCATCCCTGAAAATACCCAGCATATGTGCCAGGGGCTGGGGGTTGTTTCCATGTTGACAGTTAATGCCCACAGCTTGTACTATTTTGTTTCGTTTCACAGAGCTTCTTGCACAAATGGGGTTTTGGGCTGCCCCAGCCTGGGATTTGCACATTGCCAAATCTTCAAAGGTTTGCATAAACAGGAGCCTTGCTCTGGGTAAGGCAGACAATGCGGCCATCTGCCTTTCTTCTGCAGCCAAATGGAGATCACAGGAACTGTGGGGCTTGTCAGTGAAAGCAGAGCCCTGGGTACCTCTCCTCTCCCTCTCCTGTCCGGGACAGGGGTCAGTGGTGGCTTTGGGGACAGGGGTCAGCGGTGGGACAGGGGTCAGTGGTGGCCCTGGCAGTGCTGGGGGATGTTTGTACTCCATGGGGGCAGTTCCAAAATGAACAATTTTCTGGTTCCTCGATTCTCTGGAGGCTCGGTGTGAGCCAGGGCAGGGCGTGGGGCAGTGACTGCTTGGAGCAGGGGAGCTCAGGGCTGGGGCTGTGTCTGTCTGTCCCTGTCCGCGGTCCTGCTGCTCCACCTCAGGCTCTTTCTCTGCCTCTCTCCTCGTGCCCCTTGTCGTGCCCTGGCCCTGGCTGCATCCCTGCTCCACGCTGGTCCCTAAAGGGGACAGCCCCTGCCTTGCTTTGCACCAGTTCACTCCAGAAAGCTCTGCGTCCAAACGGTAAATAAAACCAAACTCCTCCCTCCACCGCAGATTTATGGAGCCGTTTGCTTTCCAGGGGTGCTGAACAGACAGCAACAAGTCAGATCTACATGGAGATACTCCTGCAGAAAACGGGCTTTCTGCAGTGGAACAGGGAATCACCATCTCCTAAAAGCAGCGTGCAGAATGAGCAGATTTATGGTGATTGTGTGATAACAGCGCACAGTTTACTCTGTACAGCAGTTTTACAATATTGCCTTAATGCTGCCATCAGCGTGCCACAGCCCCCGATGTGCTCCCAGGCTCTCCATAAATCTCCCAGGGCTAATAGAGCTGGGGCTGGAGATTCACCACATACAGCAATTCCTGGGGAGGGCTGGTTCATCATCCCAGGATTGCTGTGCTCGGGAAACACCCAGGGCTTGTGTGCACAATTCCTGTCACCACACAGGGGACGTGGAGAGGCCACGGCCTCCTCCTCTCTCCCCATCATCACCTGATTGTCAGGTCTTGGTGTGCTGCTGCAGCAGGTGCCTTGTGCTGACAGCTCACCCAAGCACAGACTGCATCATTGCTGAGATATCAGGCCTCTTCAAATCATTAATAACAATAATAATAACACTATATATATGTATTATAATATATATAATTATACGTATCAGGATATCAGATATCAGGACTCCAAATCATTAATAACAAGAATAATACAATATAAATTATAATATAGATTTATATATAACAATAGTGAATGATTGATGATGATAATAATGATAATGATAATGATGATGATGATGATGATGATGATAATAATAATAATAATAATAATAATAATAATAATAATAATAATAATAATAATAATAATAATAATAATAATAATAGCTATCTCCAGGTCCTCTCTCATTCCCACTCATGGTGCCAGTGCTGCTGGGTGTGCCGGCCCCACCTGAGTTTAACCCCACCTGCACTGATAACCTGCAGCCCTGGTGCACTCCAGGGAGGCAGAACTGCCTGGTTTTGTTATCCCCAGCTCCCCTGCTGCCTCTGGACCCTGCCTCTGCCCACGGCATGGACAGGGTTCTGCAGCCCTGGCACAGAGAGCTGTGGCTGCCCTGGATCCCTGGAATTATCCCAGGCCAGGCTGGATGGGGCTGGAGCAGTCTGGGACAGTGGGAGGCGTCCCTGCCATGGCAGGGGTGGGATGAGATGAGATTTAAGATCTGTTCCACTCCAAACCATCGCAGGGTTTTATGGCATGCTCCTCCATGTGAAGAGCTCTTGAGTGCAGCAGCAGGGCACCTGCCTGCAATCAGGTCATCTCCGAGGTTTTGTGATACAAGGGAGTCTTTCTTTTCCATCACCCAAGTGTTTGTGCTGACGTTTTGCTGTGAAATACAGAGAAAATTATGTAATGAATCACTAAATAATGCAAAGCCTTCTGAATTCATCCAAAGTCTTCTGAATTCATCCAAAGCAGATCTATTTCACTTCAGCCCAACCCAGGTTTTCTCATTTGCTTTCAGAGCTGAAAAAAACCCTCCAGTTTGCTGCAGACCACTTCAGATGTGTTCCTGTTTCCCACCTGTGCTGAAGATGGTCTCTGTAGCACCCTACACATCTCCCAGGCAACCCAGCCCTGCGAGGGAAACGTGGAGAGGGAAACATGAACTGGCTTCTCCAGGACCGTTCACAGCAGCCCATTGTGGGAATTTACAAAATTGGAGGGAAAATTAGAGAGTTTTAGGGAAAGCTGCAAAAGGCAGGTTTCAGATACAGCAGAACTGTGAGTAGACCTAAAGCAGCAGCCATGAGATTGGTCAGCAGAACAATTATTTAAACTGTAGAGAAGCAAGGGCAAATAGAACAATGGTGTGTGCATTAACACTTGTCTAGAATAAGTCTCTAAGCTGCAGAAAGTTTATCTAGCAAGATATTGGGGAGGTTAAAGCTTAATAATGGAGCTCTGTGCATTGTGTTTTAAGGCTCACAATTAGGTATTGTATTTGAAATAAGCAGCATTGTTTAACCACTGTGCTTATAGTGATTGGACAGAACTACTGTCAATATAGAATATATACTATACAGATACAAATACTGTCAGTGCGCTTTTGCTTTGTGTGATTGGTCAAGAAGCTTATAAAGTGAGTTGTGACATTGAGTTCTGTGCCTGCTGCCTGGGATGTGAGCTGGTGGCATCTTCCATTGCCATAGCCATGGACTGAGAGTGATGCTGGACTGATGCTAAGGGACCCCTTGTCCCCCTGCAGGTGCCACCCCCAGCCAACACCTGGGACCCTGCCCCAGCAGAGCCAGTGAGCCTGGCAGGGCACCCAGGCACCCCAGAGCAGCCAAAACTCCTCTGGAGACACAACCCTGCTGTGGTGGAGAAAGGCACTGCCAAAAGGATCTGGCTTTCCTTGGAGCAGGGGTTCCAGTGGGACTGTCCAAGCAATCCCTGTTTTATTCCAGGAGAGGATCCCCTTCAAAGCCTGGCTGTCTCCTGAGCTCCAGAATCAAAGCAGACTCACCGTTTCGGCTGATCAGAAGGCAAGGAAGCAGCTTCAAGTGAAATGCCCAGAAAATTAGATTAATCAGAGGTGATAAGAATCAAGTGAGACAATTCTGCAGTGTGAATCCGAATGAAAATTGTGCGATAACAGATAAGGTATTCCAATGGCAATATCTGATTAAAATAAACAAGTTATTATTTTCACAATAATTTGTTTGGCACTGTCACACCATGCTCCGAATGAGGAAAGACAAAAGCAGCTTTGTGATCTAATTACTTTAAAAAATCCTATTAGCAGAACAATTTGATCCAACCCTTTTGGAGATGTCCCTGTTTAGAGCATTCATTCCTATGACAACTGAACCCTTTCTTAAATGTTTCAATTATTTTGGGGCAGGAAATCTTTTGAAGGTGATGTTCTGCTATGGTATGAAAAAAGTCTGGCAACAGCTTAGGAGAAAAATAAAGTTCATAAAATCCTCTGTAAATGGCTCTGAGTCTGGGACAAAAAATGCCCAATATTCCTGCAGGTCACAGTTAGAAAATATGATAAATGTTAGGTTGATAAAAACATAGTTTTAACAAAATATCACATGGAAATGTGGTTTGGGGCACTGCGAGGTAGCAAATAATGTTTAATTACTTATTTCTTAAATACATGCAAATTAAAGATGTCTAACATTTTCTATTCTTACCATTTTTCTCTTAACATTTCCACAGATAGATATTCGTTTGGAAATCCACAATATGATGTTTTAACACTTTATTTTGAGGATCTCTGAAGTAAAAGTTCAATTTTCGGCTGGAGATTAATCATGTCGACTCTTTTTTTCCCCAGAAAGGCAGGAGAAAAGGCCAAAGCAACAAAATGTAATTTCCAGCCCTTTAAATACGAATCCTGAAGCTCATCAGCCTCACGAAGAGGGGCCATAAAATGAGGAGAGCCTCAAGGTCAGCGAGCCCTGGCGCTCCCCCGGCAGTGCCACACTGCCCAGGTGCCCGCTGTCACAGCCAGGGCTGTGCCAGGGACGGGCACTCAGTGATGCCAAGCCAGGGCAGCGCCTGGGGAGGAGCAGCAGGTGCCAGCAGCTCCGTCTGCCCTCTGAGCACACCTCCCTGGGCACCAGGCCGATCAGAGGGGCTCTGTTACCCCTGGGAGCTCTCCCTTCTCCCCGTGACCTTCTCCACAAACCGGCTCTCATTAGCTGCCCCGAGCTGGGAGGTGAGATGATCATTATTGGCTGTGTTTGGGTTCCTGCAGCTTGTTTATGGCCTGCTGTTTTATCAGCCCGCAGCAAAGGACGGGAGCTGCTCCCAGCTGAGCGTGGTGGGACAGGGAGGGACAGGGAAAGCTCAAGCACCCTGTTCTCCTTGGGTCTGCATTCAGCTGGGGAGATGGGGCTCGTGGAAATGAAAAATAAAAAAGCCACATTTGTTCTTCAAAGCAGAGAAGGGCTTGTGAAGAAAAAACCATAAAATGAGTGGTGAAAATGCCCGTAAAATGACCAGGGAAATTCCAGAACCTATTAGGGAAAATGTACCAAGATGATAATCTCTGTGAGCATGTCACTACGTGCTGCTTTTATTGTGAGGCTGAGGAGGGACTTTGGAGCTGTGTTTGGGAATTCAAAAGGCACCAGTGACTGACCCCTCTGCCCTGTGAGTGTGGGGCAGAGCCTGTGCCAGCCCTGTGGGTCACAGCCTGTGCCAGCCTTGTGTGTGGGTCACAGCCTGTGCCAGCCCTGTGTGTGGGGCAGAGCCTGTGCCAGCCCTGTGGTCACATCTGGCCCCTCTGCAGCTCTCAGGGAGCAGGCAGGAGCCTGCCCAGCTGTGCTCCAGCTGCAATTGCTGTTTGCAGAGCCTGCCCTGACTTCTGTCGTAGCCCCTCTCACAGCCCCTGCACTGGAGCTGCTTGCCTTGGACACTGAGGGGTCTCTCCCTCCTCCTGCATGGATAATTTGCCAAGAATTCCCCCCAATGCCACATTCAAATGCAGGAAAGTGTGCTGTCATTTAGAAGAGCCTGCTTGCCCAGGGTGAGTGTGGCACAGTGCAGACACAGCTGGTCAGGCTCCTGTGGCAGCTCCCATTCCCTGGGCACACAGCTCTTTGAGCAAGGGTGGAAAACTGAGGGGAAAAGAGGAGGTCGGCTGGTGGGGGCTGCTCTGGCCATGGAGTCCATGAGTTCCATACGTGCCTGGTGTGGTGGGATCCCCAAAGCCCCCCGAGGGGCTCAGGGATGGGCTGAGGGCCAGGGGACAGCCCCAGCAGTGCACATCCCTGCGCCTCCTGTGAGCCCTGCAGCCCTGAAGCAGCAGCAGCAGCAGCAGCAGCCTCTGCTCTCCCCGTCTGTGGCTGAGAGCACAGCTCCAACCCTGCTGGCTGCACTGTGCTGGGGAGATGAACCAGGGTGAGTCCCTGCTGCAGCGCCAGGACCAGCTCTGTGCACTCACTTTTGCCAGATTAGCTTGATTTACAATGTGCCTTAATGAAGTGTGTTGCTATGGTGAGGCTGGTTTCAAGGGTGTCTGTTTAAAAAAAAAGCAGCAGACGAGTAAATTGTCCAAATCAGATCAATAAGGAGCCCGTTTCCAGCACTGCAGCGCTGTTTTTGCCAGTTTGGGCTCAGCTGAAGGAGGGGCAGCCCTGGTTCCAGCAGGAGATGAGGTGCTGGGGTCAGCAGTGGGCCAGGCCAGGCTGCAGCAGTTTGGACATGCTGGGCCATGAGGGTCCTGCCTGGTGTCCTTCCAGCCCAGCACCCCCAGTTCCTGCTCCCAGGGCTGCTCTCAGTGTGCTCACCCTGTGCCAGGGCCAGGGGCTGCCTGACCCGGGGGTGGCACCTTGCACGTTCCTCATTGACCCTCCTGGGGCTCCCTGGGCCCATTCCTGGAGCTGCCCAGGCCCCTCTGGATGTGCCCAGGACCCTCTGGATGTGTCTGTGACCCTCTGGATGTGCCCAGGACCCTCTGGCTGTGCCCAGGTTCCTCTGGCCATGCCCATGGCCCTCTGACCATTCCCAGGTCCCTCTGGATGTGCCTGTGACCCTCTGGATATGCCCAGAACCCTCTGGATGTGCCCAGGATGTTCTGGATGTACCCACAGCCCCCTGGCCATGCCCAGGACCCTCTGGCTGTGACTGTCCAAGCAATTCATCACCCACAAAGAGCCCAGCCACCAAATCCATCTGTCTGGAGTTTCCAGGGAAGGCAGTTGAGCAGGCCTGTGTCACAGCCCTGGAGAGGCCCAGGGATGGCACCTGGAGCTCTCCCCTTGCCCACTGCTGGAGTCATTCCCTCCTAGAGGCCGCCAGGTCCGGGGTGCCTTAATTAACTTTGCTGTTGTGTACCTTGATTAGATTACTTTTCTGCCTCTGGGCTACTTCTCCCACTCTACAGCCTCCTTAAAATGCGGTTGCAGAGCTTACGCTAAACCATCCAGCATCATGGAAATTGGTTTTAACAGTTTCTCTCGAGCTTTATAACACCTTCCTTGCTGCATCTGATGCAGGCAGAGGAGAAATGAGACAAATGTGGGCAAATCTGGGTGTGAGCAGCCCCCTCCCCGACCCCTGGGAGATGGGAATGGGGGCTGGACAGGTGGGCAGGAGCTGCACCTGGATGGGAGACAGAGATACAGAGCAGGCAGGTGTTTCCCTGCCACAGCCCAGATTAGCTTGATAAAAAACAAAAAACAACAAAAAAAAATCAAAAAAAACCCCAAAAAACAAAGCAAACAAACAAAAAACCAAAAAAGACCAAAAAACCTCCAACAAAACAAAACCCAAAAAACCAAAACAAAACAAAAAAACCCAAAATAAAACAAAAACAATCCCAAAACAAAAACACCCAAAAAACCAAACCAAACCCAAACAAAAAAAACCCCCAAACAAACAAAAAACGGAAAATATTTGATTCAGTGTTCAAACTTCCAGCAGACCTTTGTCACCTGGTCAAACTAATCATAGAGGTCAGGGCATTTGCAACATAAAGGAGCAAATATCAATGTCAGGGAACAGGAAGGAAGGAAGGAAGGAAGGAAGGAAGGAAGGAAGGAAGGAAGGAAGGAAGGAAGGAAGGAAGGAAGGAAGGAAGGAAGGAAGGACCCATCATCCAGCACTGTCTGCAATTCCAGCAGGTGCAATTGAAAATCCCACTGAGGCATTTGCTGCCTTGACAATATAATTTCTCACTTTTTGGTCACAAGCTCCATCTAATTCACTCTGGCTGGGGCTGGCAGGCAGCACACCATGGCAGGGCTGTTTCCAGCTGTGTCCTTTATGCTTTTTTCCCATGCTCCACTGAAGGGCTCAGACTGTTTTTCCCTCTTGTGCTTTCTTGCATAGTGGAACCATTATAACAGAGCAGGTACCCCTTCCCTGGGCACCCCTTCTCTGGGCTCCCCAGCCCAGCCCTGCACATCACATACATCCTGGGAGCATCCCGTGGTCTGTAAAGTGAGCACAACAAAGAAAAAACAATTTTAAATAAATTATAAATCCCCAAAAGTGAGTATTTATTCAGAGTGAGAAAACAAGAGCTGGTGAATGGAAGTGTTGAAGCTCAGGAGCACAGCTGAGAGCAGGAGCTGCTTCAGAAAACTGACATGGAGAGACAATACAGGAGTGAAAATCTGGAAACTACAGATTTGGGTCAACAAATCTCAAGTTCAGTAAGAGAGCTGGGTTTCCATAAAGCACCGTGATTCCTCCACTTAGGGATAATAATCTACATTGTTCTTAAAAGGCAGGATGTCAGCAGCACAAACCAAATAATAGACCCTTCTTAGGCAGCGAGAGGATAATGGCTCCCAAGACAAAAGGAGAATTTATTTATCATAAAATACTCTTGAGAATCAGGCAGTCACCTGGTGTTTAATGCAGACATTGCAGACCCAAAGGAATTTTGCTTGAGTGTGACAGGGAGTGGGAAAGGTTTCTGTCTCATGAAAATTCATTGAAAATTACAATAATGCTGCTGGGAAGGCAACGGCATCCAGCGGGAAGGGAGGCACTGCCTCATCCATATGGATCCCCTGTGCTGAGGGCTCAGCTGTGCCCTGCTGATGGTGCCATCCCATCCATGGCCCATGGAGGAGCTGTGACCAAGGAGCACCCCTGCATGGGCTGGGGGTGTGCTGAGCCCCCAGGACGGACCCACCCAGTGCAGGGAGCCCCATCACCACCAGCAGCACCCACAGGGGCCGTGCTGGGAGCATCTTGGCTGCAGGGACCATGGATGGGGCCCTTTGCTGCCGGACAGCCCCCCATGAGCTCTGCAGGCTGAAATGCCTTGGTGCTCTGTCACAGACAGCTTTTATGGAAATACTTTCCTTAGGATTGTTCCAACTGAGAATCTGGGAGGCCTCAGGAACAAAATGCAAACAATGGTTATCTGCTGCTGTGGAATGCAACAGGTGCATCTGGGATTGGTCTCATGTGGTTGTTTCTAATTAATGGCCAATCACAGTCAGCTGGCTCAGACAGAGAGCCAAGACACAACCCTTTGTTTTCATTCTTTCCCTTTCTAGTCTTAGCCAGCCTTCTGATGAAATCCTTTCTTCTATTCTTTTAGTATAGTTTTTATATAATATATACCATAAAATAATCAATCAGCCTTCTGAACCATGGAATCAGATCCTCGTCTGTTCCCTCATCCAAGAACCCCTGTGAACACGGTCACAGTGCTTCTCCCTGATGTGCCCAGTGAGCAGCAGGGTCCTGCATCCCTGGACATCCCAGGGGCTCTCAGTGGTCACTGTGGGGTGGCAGCAGGAAGCCTCCAAGAGCAGATCATCAATACCAATAAATCAGAATTGGAAAAATAGCGTGCACGTGCTGCACCCATTTCGTAGGCCAATGATTTTCATTTTTGAGATGCCCATAGTGTTTGATTTGCTGTCTTTGCAGGAAAGCAGACAGGAAGGTAAGGTGCTGCTGCCATCACCCCTGCACGGCATCACCCACACAGAGCACAGCACCAGGAAGGACATTCAAGAGCACTCCTGTTCTTCTGTCTGTTGGTTCTTTTCCTGCATTTCTTCCCAAAAGACTTGTTTATACCTGACTTTGCTGATCAGACACAGGAGCCAATGATCTATTATTAACCAATGCATCTAAACCCGTATTTGCAGGTTCTGTCTAATTCCTGGCTTTGCTCCTACCCTGAGAGAATTCCAAACACCAGCTGTGCACCTAAAGCCCAAGCCAGGCAGCACTGCTGCCACACAGCCACTGCTGACCACTGCTGACCACTGCTGACCATTTCTGACCACTGCTGACCACTGCTGACACTGGGCCCCTTGCCTCCCCCCTGGCTGGGAAAGCAGCAGGATGTCTGGTGTGGCCTTCGTCCCCAGCTTAGTGTCACTGCTGCTGTCCCCTCTTCCTCCCACCTTGTGTCTCCTGTTCCTCTTTGTGTCACCAGAAATGTGTCACTGGCCCTTCCTGATCTCCCCGCTGGTACACAGTGCCAATGAGCAACAGGGGCACAAAACTGGCCTTTTGGAGGTAATTGCAGTTTCCTCTCAAGAGGGTGAACACCTGCAGGAAGGAAGGACATGAACCAAAGCTGTGTGTGCATCTCCCCACCTCACACAGCCCCCTAGGTAGGTTTATTTTTTTCTGCCTTTTTAAATGAAAAAAGTGGCATATTCTACTGTGTGAAATCAGTACATATGTATATAATACTAAAGGAAAACAGAACCGGAAGGGCTGCACTGCAGATGTTGAGTAAAGCCAACCACTAACCAAATGCCCCCAAACATGCAGTGATTTACAGTGAAGCACCAGCATTGTCTGATTTTTGATAAAGGGGGCAAACCTCTAGGAGTGGAGTCCTCCAAGCAGAGAGTTTGCCCAGCTGTGCAGCAGCTGGAGGCAGCCCCAGCTGGGCATTGGCCCCACTCGGAACCTGCCTGGTGCATGGACGCCGATGATCAATACAGACCAATATGGATCGATATGGATCAGCACGGGGGTGCAGGGAGCTCTCAGCGCCAATGCCCAGGCATTATCCTGTTCATAAAATCCTTCCTCATGCCCAGGAGTTTCTGTTTCCCACCAGTTGTGTCTGCGAGGAGCTCCTGCCTGAGCAGGCAGTGATGAGCAGCTGTGATTGCCTTCAGTGCAGCCAGCCCACCCCGCACCAGCACACAGAATAAAGGCTGGGAAGGGGAGCCCTGACCTCCCTCTGCTCTCCAAACTCCCACCAGCCCTCTGCACTGCTTCCAAAGCACACCCTGAGCTTAGAATTCACGGTGTGTGCAGAGGCAGTGAACCCACCAACACTCAACGGCACAAATCAACAAACACTGTGATGCACTATCAAATTAAAGATCAGAAATTGAAACGTTTCTTGTAAAGTATGATCCTCGCCTTGATCTGTGCGTTTGGAAAAAATCAATAAAATAATGTGCAACAACCATGCAAGGTTTCTTTTAATGACTTGCGTCTTCATAAATACCATATTCATTACAGACCTCCATCAAAATATATTATCTGCACTTGCCCACGCTGCCGCTCCTTGATTGGAAAGCTTCACCTTGCTACGGCATGAAAAATGGATAAGAATGGAATGGAATACAAAAAGGCCACTTATTATTTGTCAGCTGGCAGTGTTTGCCCTTTTAAAGCAGATATCAAAATTTTAAATGTGATCTCGGAGCAGCAGCAGATTTCTCCTGGAGTGCCCGTGGCAGCGTGGGGAGGTGAGGAGCCCTCGGACAGTGCTGGGTTCATTTCAGAAACACCACGGCTGTGCTGGAGCGAGGAACACACTCAGGAACACATTGAGGAACACATTGAGGAACACACTCAGGAACACATTGAGGAACACACTCAGGAACACATTGAGGAACACGTCTGCAGGAGCTAATGCCAGAGGGGCAATCAATGCTTCCCCAGACCTTTAAAGGTGCAGGGACAGCCACTCTGCATTACACACTCTGTGCCTTTGTGTCTCATTGGAGAGAGCCACAGCACGCACGGCGGCTGTGATGGGAGAGGTGGGCTGGGAGGGACAGGGCTGTGCCCAGGGTCCCCACTGTGGGAATCCTGATCAATCCCATCCCTGGGAAGCTGGGGATCAAGGGAAGAGCTTGCAGGACCTGCTGCCAGGGGGCTCCTCCCTGCCGTGCTGTGGCTCTGCTCCAGCCCCTCGTGCAGGTGACGAATCTCCAGGTTTGTTTTCATGTTGTGCACAAGGTGTTTGTGCCTGGAGCCCTTCCTGCTCTCCTGGCACCTGGAACCAGCCGTGTGTGCTGGCTCCCTGCTGGGGTTGGTTTATTTATTTATTCACCCCATCCTTGCCCTGAAATAAACTCTCCCTGTTTGCTTACCTGGAAACCATCTGACTCTGTCTTTCTCTCCTTGATCCATGAGCACAAACACTAGGAGACCTAATTTCTTCAAGATATTTACCAAAAGATTTAATGATGATTGGATTGGATTTATTGTAGAGAGAGATGGCATTTTTTATCTCAAACAGTACCAAGACCCTTCTCCCCAGCTGCCGAAGCCAATTGATCCAATATTAAATTCCACAAAATGAGCAAACTGCCAATATCGCTATGTACAAAACCCCAACTGCCCTCCCGAAATATTAGCGGCTAATTAAAATTAAACATTATTGCTACCCACATAGCGTTACTGCCTTCATCAGGAAGGTCCTTTGGGGACATTCCCCTCCTCCCTGCCTAGGGGATGGGCTGTTTTGTGTGGAGGAGAAAAACACCCAATTTATGTTGGATATGGAGTGCCCGTGTGGCAGCTGAGCCCCACAAGGCCGGGCTGAGCTCTCTGACCCTGACCTTCACTTTGTGCCCCGCAGGGATGGGACGGGCTGGGCTCTCCTCACAGGCCCTGCTGGGGTTCTCTGAGAAGCCACAAACTGCTGCTTCCTTCTGTTCCTCATCCCAGGGAGAGGAGCTTGAATGAACAAATGTGGGGCTGGCCATGAGCAAGGAGCGCTGTGGTGCAAATTCAGCAGGGAATGCCCAGCCCAGCCTCCAGCCTGGCTCTGTGTGGGCCCATGAGCCCTGCATGGGAGCTGCTCCTGGGGCAGCTCAGTTGCAGGACAGGGTGGGCAGCACCCACACCCTGGACCTGCTGCACATCGCTCTGACACCGGCCCAAACCTTCTCCAAAGTGGTTTTCGAGCATCTGAACAAGTCTGTGAAAAGGAAAATGCAAATAAACAGAGTTGGGTTTTTTTTCCAAGGCGTTGAAGGGGATTAGTGAGAGTCCCACCCTCTCTGCTCCCATTTGCATTCGGTGTTCCAACAGCACTTGACTCTGAAATCATTCCAGTAAAGCGGAAAATTAATATTCTAATATGCCTGCTTCTCCAGCAGCTCCAAATAAGTAAAGTGGAAGTAGTAAAGAAAGTGTTTTAGCATTAACTCTGGGTATGAATATTTATTGTACCTTGCCCTCAGCCACCTGCCCATCCTGTCCCTGCTCGCTGGCAGGAGCCCCAGCAGGAATTATTTCCATGTTGTTTATCCAAGAGTGGAACAGCTCCTTTCTGAGAGGCCTTTGATTGTCTTTTAGAGAGGGTTTTGCTCAGGTAATTGCGGTCACTGGCCAGGCTGGGAGGGGGCAGAGCTGTGGCTGTCCCAGAGCGTGGGGCTGCGGGCACGGGAGGGCCTGGGGGTCCCCAGAGCTGCACCTGGCCAGGGCAGGGGGCACTGACAGACAGGTGAGGGGTGCATTCTGGGCCATGATGGAATTAGGGATCCATTCTGTGCTGTGATTGAATTAGGGATCTGTTCCTTCCTCTGCTGGAATTAGGGATCCGTTCTGTGCCGTTGTGGAATTAGGGATCCATTCTGTGCCATGCTGGAATCAGGCATCTATTCTGTACTGCGATTGAATTAGGGATCCATTCTTTGCCATGGGATCCATTCCCTCCTCTGTTGGAATTAGGGATGCACACTGTATTCTGCTGGAATTAGGGATCCATTCTGTGCCATGCTGGAATCAGGCATCCATTCTCTACTGTGATGGAATTAGGGATCCATTCTGTACTGTGATTGAATTAGGGATCTCTTTCTTCCTCTGTTGGAATTAGGGATCCATTCTGTGCCGTTGTGGAATCAGGTATCCATTCTGTACTGCGATTGAATTAGGGATCCATTCTGTGCCATGGGATCCATTCCCTCCTCTGTTGGAATTAGGGATGCATTCTGTGCTCTGCTGGAATTAGGGATCCACACTGTATTCTGCTGGAATTAGTGATCCATTCATTGCCATGATGGAATTAGAAATCCATTCTGTGTCGTGCTGGAATTAGGGATCCCTTCCCTCCTCTGCTGGAATCAGGGATCTGCTCCCTGCTCTGCTGGAATTAGGGATGCATTCTGTGCTGTGTTGAAATTAGGGATCCATTCTGTGCCGTTGAGGAATTACGGATCCATTCCCTGCTGGAATTAGGGATGGTTCCCCACTGTCAGGATGCTGAAATTGTGATGCCATGCTCACAGTTTTGTTTGTGTAGAGAAAGAACTTCCCATTAAAAATCGGGATTCCAGGACTGTCCCACTGAGGGTCACCCTCCAGCCCTGCCTCCAGCCCCAAACATCCCTAGGCACTGCCTGCTTGTGGCTGGCACCAACTCAGGACATAAAACCTGCACTCTCAGGTATGTTATCATTAAAATATAATCTAAAAAATCCCAGCGTTGTGACAACATTAAATAATTATGGCTTATTCCCATTTTTTCCCTATTTTTGTGCCTGCAGTCTGTGATGACTGAATATACAGGAGGAGTGAATCACTCATTTCCAAGTATAAAACTTGCATACTGTAAGCCTGAATTATTCATATTATTCCTAGCCAGCCCTACCGCTATTTACATTCTTGATACTGAAAAATATTCTTCAAAGAGGAATTTTAGCAATTAAAATTTAAAGATGGAGTTTGACAGGGCCGGCGATTGAACCGAAGGTTCAGGGTGTGACTGGTGTCAGGTGGGGCACAGTTTTCTGGAGTGAATTTAGCCCAAAGTTTAATGCTCTTTTGGGTTTTGTTGGTTTTGGTTTTTTTTTTTTTTTTTTTGCTTGTTTGTTTGGGGTTTTTTTTTGGTTTTTTTTTTTTGGTTTTTTTTTTTGTGTTTTTTGTTTTGTTTTGGGTTTTTTTTTTTTTTTTTGTTGTTTTGTGGTTTTTTGGGTTTTCTTTGGTGGTTTTTTTTTTTGGTTGGTTTTTTGTTTGTTTGGGTTTTTTTGTTTGTTTGTTTGTTTTTGGTTTTGTTTTGTTTTTTTGGGGGGGGGTTGGGTTTTTTTTTAAATTTTTTAGTTTTTTGAATTTTCCCTGGCATTCTCCTAATCTGGAAGCCAAGCAGCCTGTGCTGCTCGTGTGCAGCACACAGAGGGAGTTTGGCAGCTGCCAGCATCCCTGGGTGGCAGAGCCCACAGCCCCGCATGTGCCACGCGTGGGAAGCTGCAAACGCACCCCTGCCTTTCCTGCGCTCCTCCTTTCCCACCCAAACAGACTCCTCTGCCTCCCCACCTGCCCATCACCAGCAGGCGTTTGCTGCTCAGGCTTTTGTACATCTCCATCACACTGTTCAGAAACACTGAAATCTCCCTATTTAAATTGCTCTGGTGGAGTACAATGCATTAATCATAAATATTTTATACGAATCCGTCCCTTTTTTTGGGCACATCTCAGCAGTGCCTTAGTAACATCCTTTCCACAGAACTTTAATGTGTGCTCTTATGAAGGCACAAATAGCGGGGAGAAATCTGGGTGAGCGTTCGCTCCGTGTCTCCCGCTGGGTGGGAACAATCCCGGGAGGTTTCCCCAGCCTGGCCGGTAATTTTGGGGAAGGCGGAGCGGGCAGGGCAGTCCCAGGCTGCCCTCGGAGATGATGGGGCTGGATCCCATCTCGGGACATGATGGGGCTGTGCCGGCAATAATGAATGGCGGGGAGCGCTCCAGCTCCGAGCGCAGCCCGCCGAGCATTCCGCTCCATCGCACGGGAACAGCCAGGTGTAATTTTAATTCATTTGCTGCCATTTTATCCTTTCCGCCGGATTGTTTACAGCCCACCGCTTCCCTCCCCCTGCTCGGGCTGCTGGTGCCGCTCTGCAGCCCCGGGGAATCGGGAATCGCTGGGCCAGGCCGCGGCAGGGCACCAAAAACCTTAATGCTGATTGTCCTGGATTGTCAGCGCCCATTGTTTGGTGGGACTCGTTAAACGCCTCACAGCAGGGGCGTGAACCGCCCTTTATCTCCCATCACGGCAGGGCACGGACTGCATCCCTGGGAGCCTGATCCCTCCATCCCTGGGACCAATATCCCTCCATCCCTGGGATCAGCATCCCTCCATTCCCGGGATCAGCATCCCTCCATCCCTGGGACCAACATCCCTCCATCCCTGGGATCAGCATCCCTCCATCCCTGGGATCAGCATCCCTCCATTCCCGGGATCAGCATCCCTCCATCCCTGGGACCAACATCCCTCCATCCCTGCAATCAGCATCCCTCCATCCCTGGGATCAACATCCCTGCATCCCTGGGATCAACATCCCTCCATCCCTGTGATCAATATCCCTGCATCCTTGGGATCAGCATCTCTCCATCCTTGGGATGAACACCCTTCCATCCCGGGAACAGCATCCCTCCATCCCTGAGAGCACCATCCCTCCATCCCCAGGAGCAGCATCCATCCTTGGGATCAGCATCCCTCCATCCCTGGGATCAACGTCCCTGCATCCCTGGGAACAGCATCACAGCATCCCTGGGATCAACATCCCTTTATCCTTGGGATCAGCATCAGCCCATCCCTGGGAACAGCATCCCTCTACCCCTGGGATCAGCATTCCTTCCTCCCTCCATCCCTCCATCCCTCCATCGCTGGGATCAGCATCCCTCCCTCCAAACCCATCCTTGTCCCCCAGGGCAGAGCTGCCCCAGCACACAGAGACTCCCCAGCCTGGAAAATGGCTTTTTTTCCCCCCAAAATGTCACCAGCTATTCCCTTTCCTTCAAATGGCACCAAAGGTTTTATTTTGGTGTGGGGCATTTCCTCAGAGTGAAGTCATTTCTGAAAGGCAGCCCTTCCTTCCCAGGAAATAATCCAGGTTTTGGCAAGCTGCATTGCAGAGCATCCATGGCCTTTATCCACAAAGCCTTGGGGATGACAAGTCCCCGTGGAGAAGTCAGGGCTGGAAATTTCCAGCAGAGCTGTGGGAAGAGAGAGGTTTTTGTGCTTGTGAGTTTCAGAGGCACTTTGACAGACCCTAAGTTGGAGAGCTGAACTTTGTTTTCTTTCTATAATACCAACAGTGAAAGAACAAAAAAGTAAAACAAAAAAAAATCCAGTCTTCAAGTCTTCAGAGCCATTCTTTAGCCAGCAACAGTGGGAGTTGTGTACTGAGGCGGTGAATAGGGGGTGATCTAACAGTACATTTTAAATAGCTTCTGAAACACAGGCAACCCTAATTAACATTTTATGGTACTGGAATTATAACAAGAAAAGCAATTTAGTCTGTGAAACTCTATTTGTAACAATGGCAATGATAAACAAAGGGAGAAAACATCCAGGGAAGAGCAGAAGATGAAATGGAGAAGAAGTAAAGGTGGAGGAGATGCAGCTCCAATCAGTGACTGAACAAGACATTTTTGGAGAATGATGGGGACACAGTAAAACCAAATGACCAGTGAAGAAGCTGGGCAACTGGGGAATCCCTCCCTTCCTCT
Organism: Zonotrichia albicollis; assembly: GCF_047830755.1. Classification (NCBI taxonomy): domain Eukaryota; kingdom Metazoa; phylum Chordata; class Aves; order Passeriformes; family Passerellidae; genus Zonotrichia; species Zonotrichia albicollis. The sequence goes on from NC_133826.1 coordinate 760,745, forward strand.
CCCAGTTGTTTCTCCTGAGCAATGCTTTAATTCAGGCCTGCTCCCTCCTAATCTTCACACACACTGAAGCAGCTCCAGGAGCAGCAATGCAAGGAAACCAAAGCAGCTCTAATCCTGTGCTCACCTCAGTTCATGAGCAGCCCTGCATCAGCCTTGGAGCCGCAGGGCTCGCTGCAAAGCTTTCCTTCATTGGCTCTGAGCAGCTCCAGGGACACCAGGCCCTCCAAAGCCAGGGAATTGCATCCAAACAGGATCCCTGCATCTAAACAATTGCATCCAAACAGGATCCCTGCATCTCAACAATTGCGTCCAAACAAGGATCCCTGCATCTCAACAATTGCATCCAAACAAGGATCCCTACATCTCAACAATTGCATCCAAACAGGATCCCTGCATCTAAACAATTGCATCTAACCAAGGATCCCTGCATCTAAACAATTGCATCCAACCAAGGATCCCTGCATCTCAACAATTGCATCTAACCAAGGATCCCTGCATCTAAACAATTGCATCCAACCAAGGATCCCTGCATCTCAACAATTGCATCTAACCAAGGATCCTTGCATCTCAACAATTGCATCCAAACAGGATCCCTGCATCTCAACAATTGCATCTAACCAAGGATCCCTGCATCTCAACAATTGCATCTAACCAAGGATCCCTGCATCTCAACAATTGCATCCAAACAGGATCCCTGCCTCTAGCCGGGCTGGGAGAGGCTGCCCAGGGCTGCAGGGACCACAGCAGCCAGCACAGGGAGCCACAGCAGCTGCACATCAGTTCTTCAGCCCCAGGGGGCACAAATTATGCTATTTAAACACTTTTTTTCCCTTTCCTTTTTCTTTTTTTTGTTTTGTTTTGTTTTGTGTTTTGTTTGATTTTTTTTTTCTGTGAGCATGGCTTCAATTCCTTCTGCTCTCAGGCTCCTCTGCCCTGAATTTTTTGTCACCTGATGGCTGGACTGCAAAAGGAAAAATGTGGATTCTTACACAGATTTTGGGACATTTCTCTCAGCGAGCTCCTCTGAAGTGCAGGGATCCACTCTGATAAGGAAATTGCCTGATAAGCAGGGGAGATGCAGCCTCAGATCCTGGGGCAGAGCCACCTCTGACTCCCCATCCCCGTGTTTCAGCAGGACACAGCTCTGGGAAACACCAAAACCCTCCAGCTCCATCGCCCAGAGCAGAACATCTGCCCCAAAAGCACCTTGGGTCTGATGTCTCATCCTGGAGAGGGTTTGGTGCTCTGGGGGCCAATTACTGAGCGTCTCAGGCTTCCTTCAGTGACCATTGATTTTCCCCTCTAATTTGCATCTATAGAATAATGTTTGTCGGTGCGAACATGCAGGAAAAATAAGAAATTGGGGGTATTTTTAGTTTGCCTAACAAGGCACCACAGGCATGATGAGAGCTCTGAACACGGCAGTAATCACAGGTTAATGATCTCATCCTCACCGTCGGGTTAATCATGCAGACAAATAGCAAGGCAAATCCTGGAATATTTATTCACTGCTGGAACAGTGGAAGAGACACAGAGTTGGTTTCCCAGAATGCTGCGTTCAAAATAAAGCCTGCCATCAAGGTGCCTTTTGGTTGGGTTCTATGATTCCTGTTTTACTGTGGAATTGGTATCTTAAAAGATTCCTATTTATTGTTTTGTAGGTTGGAAATTAATTTACATCTATTACTGCAAAGAAGTCCCCATTGGTGAGGCGTTTGCTAGGTAAAGGTTATTTGTAATGACCAAATTTGTCACTGTTTGGGATCTCATAAAGGTCACCGTGGAAGGTTTTCTCTTGCTTTAAATAAAAATCTGTATTTTAAAAAGAAATGTGCTTAACTTTCATTTCATAGAAATATCAAACCTGTTTGCACTATAATTTACTTTTGGAGCTCTTGACATTTACGCAGCTGCCTGTCTTTGGAGAACAATCTCTTGATTTGGCTGGGAGTGCTCGCAGGGAAACAGGGAGGGATGGGAATGGAGAGTGCCCAGGGACCCTGCCCTGGCTCAGGGGCACCCTCATGGGCACAGCCGGGGCACAGGGCTGGCACTGCCCTCTGGGCACAGCCAGGGCACAGGGTGGGCACTGCCCCCTGGGCACAGCCAGGGCACAGGGTGGGAACTGCCATGGTGGGCACAGCCAGGGCACAGGGTGGGCACTGCCCTCTGGGCACAGCCAGGGCACAGGGGTGGCACTGCCCTCTGGGAGCTGGCTGTGCCACCCAGCAGCTGGAAGAGGTGTGGGTAGCCTGTAAAGCCTCGTGGGCATTGCACCCAGGGAACAGCAGCGTGTACAGCATCACCTGCTGCTCACACACACACAGAGCCCTGTGCCCAGGGACATCCCTGGCAGGGACAGCAGCCACTGGCACCTCCTGATGCCTGGGAAGGAGCCCTTGGGCCAGGGGGATGTTAAATCCTGAATTTTTTTTCCTGGCAGACACAAAACTCCACAGTTTGTAGCAGGGAGAGCTCAATCCTCTGCACTGTTTGCTCCTTTCCTTATCCAGCTGCTGGGGTCCATTTAAATTGCAGCTTTTTGGGGTAACCAAGGGATTTACAGCAGATTGAGCATTTCATTTCACTTTATTTGCATGCCATCTCTGTTTCAGTGGGACACTCAGACCATTTGGGGAGCTTGCTTTGGGCACTCCTGGCAGCAGAGCTGGGTGCCTGGGGGCCAGCACAGCATCCCACAGAGGGGATGGAGCAGCCCTGGGGAGGGCACTGAGCTGCTCTGGGTGGGAAGGGATTAATCTTCCTCTGTGGATTGAGTTATTTCTTAGGGAACCTGGGTCCTTCAGGCTGCCTGTGGGGGCACAGGGGTGGATGTGCCAGGGCTCAAACCCCATCACTCACCCCACAGTCCAGTCAGGGGAGGCAGCACTCAGCCCTGGGCAGGGTAAGGAGGCAGCTGAGTCAATGGAGAATTATTGAAATGGCAAAGGTAGCAGAGAGAACGGGATCAGTGCAGTTAATGCCACACACACCTGTGTGAGGTCTCCACCAGCTAACGAGGGGGAACAGAAGGGTTCTGTCACCACCCTGCACCTGCAGTGCCAAAACTCCCGTTATTTTGGCAGCGTGCATCTGGGAAGGGAGCTGGGACCAGCTGCTGGTTAACCCTTGCAGGGCTGCGTGCTCAGGCTCCTGCCCTGCCCTGCTCTCCAGGCTGGGCTGAACTGCTGCTGCCTGCATGGGCACAGCGCACTGTGCTGCCCTTCACACCTGCAGAGAATGGGCTGGAAAGGGCAGCAGGATGGGCATGGGCTGGCCCTGGCCCTGTCCTTGTCCTTGTCTCTGTCCCTGACACGGCCAGCAGCCTTGGCCCCAGGTGGAGCCCCCAGCCCAGGTGTTGTGCATTATCAGAATCACTCCCTGCCCCAGCCCCGCTCCGCCCCAAACTCGAATCAGCTGTGGGTCATTAGGGCTGATTGGAGAGGCCATAAATTGGCTGTGGGGAGGGCTGAGGCCAGTAGCTCTGTGTGACTGGGGAAGCGGAAGGTGCGCCTCAGGTTTCTGCAGGGTGAGTGCTGTGTTTTCTTATTTGTTAATTTGTGGTTTGCTAGACTAATCAGGGGGCTCAGAAGGATTCTGAATAATGTTTTAATTGCTCTTTCCTTGCTTAAAAGAAACCTTTGTCGCTGTGTGTGCGTGAAAGGTGTCAGTAAAGTGACAACCATTGTCTAGGCTTGAGGTGGTGTTTTGGGCTATAACTGTGTTATATGGACACGTGGGGCTGTGTGTGCTGGCTGCAGCCCCGATCTCTTTGCTGCAGAGTTTGTGAAGCAATGGCACGATCCTGTCCTGGTTTAACCCTGCGAGGGAGGGATTGGTTTGAGTTTGGGTGATGCAATGCTGGGAAGGGGCACACAAGGTGCTGCAATGTCAGTTCAGCCTCTGCCAATTTCCCAAAGGGTGAATAAGGATTGTGGAGCACACGGAGCAGGCAAAGGGAGCTCCAGCCTTTTGTTATCAGTGGCTGAGGGAGCTCAGGGAAAACAGGGCCAGCCTGGGCGTGGGGATTAAACAAAAGCAGATTTTGTGCTCGTAGTGCCATTGCCTCAAGCCATATTAGATTCGTGTTCTTTGATAAAAATGGCTTTGCTGGTTTGTTTTAATGTTTACTGGCGTGAGTAAAATCCCCTGAGCTCTGCACAGAATTTCTGTGTGAGGCTGAACTGGGATGCTCTGAATTTCTGTGTGAGGGTGAACCCAGGGTGCTGGGATGCTCAGAATTGCTTTGAATTTCCATACAAGCTGGGATGCTCTGAATTCTGTGTGAGGCTGAACTGGGATGCTCTCTCTGCATTGCCCGAATCTCTGTGTGAGGCTGAGCTGGGACGTTCTGAATTCCTGGCCCACTCAATGAGAGTGTGTTCCTGCAGCTCTTGCCCTGCCCCAGACAGGCTCTGAGATTTGGGTTCTAACCAGGCACCTGAGAACTTCTTATAAACATAATTCTGCAGCAAACAAACCAATGCAGGCTCTCGGCTTTAAAGTCTGTGAGTGTGTCTCTGTAATGTACATCTTGTGTGTTTGTGTGCATTAAAATCATGGCCCCGAAGCTGTTCAGGCGCTTGGGAATTCCAATATAAATATTTATTGAGAATTTCTCCGCTTTGAGGTGAAGCACGAGACAGCTCCTGCTGCATCCTGCCTTGCATGTGCTTTTATTTTTTTGTACACGAGTTGTTGAGCAGAACTTTGCATTTGCAGTTGCGGAATGCTGTTTGGGAAGGTGGAAAAATACTATCGACAAAGAGGGAAGGGATGGATGGGATATTGGGAATCAGGAATTGCTCCCTGGCAGGGTGGGATGGGATATTGGAAATTAGGGATTGTTACTGGGAGATTAGGAATTAGAAATTGTTCCTGGCAGGGTGGGGATGCCCTGGAATAGAATGTGCTGAGGAGAGGAAAGGGAGAGCAGAGCCCAAGCCCCTGTGTGTCACCAGGCTCTTCCCCTGAGCTCCTCCATGCACAAAAAGCAGCAAACTTAATGCCATGCAGCAAGGCCATCAAATGCTGAGTGCATTATCCCCCCCACTTCTAAATGGATGTGAAAATCTGGTCGGTTCATAACCACCAAACTACAGCTGCAAAAAAAGTCCTGACAAGTTTGTAATGACATCCTCAATCTAATAATTGCAGGAACAAAGCCAATAAAAAAGGGCTTGTCATTGTTTTGAGCAACACAAATTTAATATATTGGGAATTAAAGTTTGAGCTTAATGAGGAAAAGTAATTTAGATGTAAACAACTGGTCTGAGTCAAAAGCCTGGGGATTTCAGCAGGCCATTTTGCAGCACAGAGTGCTTTTAGAGCTGGCGGAGCTGTCAGAGGCTTTGCTGCAGCTCCCAAAGCCCTGTGCTGCAGGCTGCGAGTGCCCCAGCATGGGCAGGAGGCCCTGGGCTGGGCACCTGGGGCATGGGAATGGTGCAGGGACAGGGGGACACACAGGGGACACACAGATGATGGGACAGGGACACACAGCTGGTGTGGCGGGGACAGGGGGACACACAGGGACACAGAGCTGGTCCATCCCCACCTCCCAAATTCATGACCAGCAGCCTGACCCAGCTCATCCAGGGCCTCTTTGCTCTCCTTCCTCTCAGTCCAGCAGTTTGTTCATCTCTCTATCTCATTATTTTAGAACAGGAAGTTTAGGGAAAATTATGTGCTAATTATAGCCATGCTTCACATCTCCATCTTGAGACTGTTACACTCAGGAATAAGAGTGTCAAAATTATGTTGAGGGATGAGAATGTGTCACAGGAAAAGAGCTCTTCCTCGCACACTTTTTATTTAAAATGTGTGTTTCCTAAGTCATCGTTCTGGCTGAGAAAATGATTCCTAAATGCTTTGCCTCAAGGAAAAATAAGTGAAGGTTTATGGGTGAAGCAATGGCAAAAGCCTGGGTTCCAGGGTGGGATGAGTTGTTTCATCAATGCAGAAATTCCTCAATGCAGGAGTGGCCACCAAAAAGCCCTTGAAAGAATGGCTGCAGGAAGGAAAATACAAAAATGTTGTGTTAGGAGTTAAATGAGCTGGTGGTCAGGGTGGGTTCTTCTCCATGGGCACAGTTACTGGGGCCAGGGGAGTCTGGCTGGTTCCTGGGTGCTGACATTTTTATTCCTTGCTATGGAGGTGTTCTCATCTGCTCAGTGGTTTACATGTTAGAGTGGAATCTAGGGAAGAGTTTCTCAGAGATTTTATGTTCAGAGCCAGTTAACTTTTATAGCAGTGTTTGGGCACACATGCTCAGCTGGGAGGTGGGTTGGGATGGGTGCTGTGGGGTGGTTTGTGTTAGAGCCTAAATGAGAGATGTGAGACTCCTGGTGTCTAGCCAAAATGCAGTTTATTGTATCCAAAATGCAGTTTATTGTATCCAAAATGCAGTTTATTGTATCCAAAATGCAGTTTATTGTATCCAAAATGCAGTTTATTGTATCCAAAATGCAGTTTATTGTATCCAAAATGCAGTTTATTGTATCCAAAATGCAGTTTATTGTAGCCAAGATGTCACAGCAGTCCAGGGCTGTGGGTGACAGAGCTGTGCCCACAGCTGTCAGCTCCAGCTGCAGGCAGCCTTGGAGACCCTTTGGTTTTGGTTACAGTGCATTATAGACTTTTCTTTGCTTACATTGCATTCTATACTTTTATTTGGTTACAATGCATTATATACTTTGCTGAGCATCTTCATACAGCAGAACCAACCTATACCTTAACTATTACCTATAGCCCATCATAACAATTGTAATTACCATATTCATGCTCTGTTCTCCAATCACTAACAGTCAGTACATTACAGTTTAAGCCAGAAGTTGTTTTTCAGTTTTCTTGCAGTGGAAAATTGAGACCTTTTCTCTCCTTGCCACATTTGCTGCCTTGTTTGCCTGTGTTCTCTTTGTGCTTGGTAAAAACATCTTGTTTGGGGTGGGTTTATCCTTTGCTCTAAGCCATAAAACCCCTTCTAACTAACACACCCTTTGCCTCCTTGGTTATCCAGCGAGACTGGCTCAGCAATTCTTTTCTTCTCTATCAAAACTTGCTGCCATTTCTATTCCTTCATTTACAAATCTTTCTGCCAAGCACACACATCTGTGAGACTTCCTTGTCAAACTTTCATCCTTCCCACCAGGTTTGGATTGGAAGGGGTCTCAAATCCCACCCTAAAGTGCCCCCCCGTCCCAGGTGCTCCAGCCCCACTGTCCAGCCTGGCCTTGCACGGGAGTTCACCACTTGCCTGGACTTGTAATGGAGTTTGGTTTCTTCTCTCCATGAAATGTCTGAGTTTGTGACTCCTCCTCCTGCAAACCCAGCACTCGACCAAGAGTGGGTCAGCTCCTTTAAACTTCTGCTGGTATTTGAGAGAATGGCACTGGATTGCATACACTTTGCATGATAAACACTGAGAATGAGCGTGAAGTCACCTGGTGTTGCCGTAAGGCACAAGTACAATGAAGCTGCTGTGGTGTCTCTTTAAAGAGCTCCAGACACTCCAGAAAACCCTTCAGTCCTGATCCTTGCAGTTCCTGCTGCTCAAGGGGGCTTGGCAAGGCAGGGATGTGATTGGGCACTTTTCTGTACTCTCAGGGCTGGTTTTGTAAATATTTCTTTGGTATAAAACACTTACAATTTGCACCCATTATCAGTGTTCTCTGCAAATCCATATCTGCTATTCATCTCTGCTGGGGTAATTCCCACACTGCTGCGGGGAGCCCAGGGCTCCAATTCCCATTTTTATGTTTATGGGTTGCTGTATGGCTTTCCAGCCACATGTTTTTATGGAAGTGGAATAAATATGTACAGCTGAGAGCTCTAAATACTTGAAAGGCTGAAGTACCTGACTCCTGCTCTGGTGAGAGCAGCTTTTTCCTGAGTAAATGCATTTTATTCTCTGGGCTGTGGCAGAGGAGGAGAGGGGCTAACACCCTGAAACTGCTGCATAATGCCCTGGGGACACCACTCAGGATGGCTTTGGGGCTGCTTCCAAGGTAAAGTGCTGCAAAAAGAGGCTTTTATTGCTCCATCCCTGGCCCAGACTCCTCCTGGAGCACTCAGAGTTTCCAGGCAGCCAGGGCTGGGGTAGGGAGAGAGCCCAAAGCACCCTCGGAGCCCTGGAAGGGCTGCCCGGGACAGGCACAGCCTGTGAGGAGGATGAAGGGTGCTCCTGAGCCCCTGCCTTCCTCTGAATGGGTGCGAGACACAGGCAGGGCTGGGGAGGGTGCAGCTCCATCCTCTGCTGAGAAAATGGGGCTGGGGGTCAGGGCCCAGGGAGCTCTGTCAGGGGGATCAGGGTGGATTTGGGGACAGGCTCATCCCCAGAGGGTGCTGGCACTGCCCAGATCCCCAGGGAATGGGCACAGCCCTGAGGCAGCTCCAGGGGGGTTTGGACAGCACTGCCAGGGATGCCCAGGGTGGGATTTGGGGTCTGTGCAGGGCCAGGGGCTGGATCAATGATCCTTGCCTGGATCCTCATGGGCTGGGTGTTTTCAGGATGTTTTCCCAACTCAGGATGTTTTCTATATATTTTTTTTTTTTTTTTTTTTTTTTTTTAATCTGGTGATAACAAACTTATTCAAATCAGTTCCAGGGAACAATTGCAGCAATCCATCGCTCGTGTTGCAAGGTGGGGCTTTGGCACTCCTCGGCTTTGGTGCTCTCGGCCTTCAGCCAGGCAGAAAAGGCTCTTGCACAATTCCTTTGCACCCACCAGCCAAAGGGATGATGAACAAACAACTCCCACCCCTTTAAATTGGGTTTATTTGTGAGGGGCTGCCCTGTGGTTAGTGCCCACCTCCATCCCTCGCCTCCTGCAGTGCCTTGCAGGGAGTGGGGTAAATCCAAAGGGATTCAGGTCCACCATTTAATTACCCTTTGTGTGCCCAAAAGTATCCAAAAGTGACAGTGGATTGGAGGGTGACAGTGCTACCCCTCCAATGACACTGCACAAACCAGCAGTCCATCACATTTCTCCTCCTCCAGAAAAGAATGCAAAACAATGAGTTATTTACAGAAAAGTGTGTGACAATCTTTGTCACAAGAATGTAAACATCAGAAGGCTTGGAAGGACTTGGTGGCATCTCCCCAGCACTGTCACTGATGGGACAGGTGTCTGTCCCCCCTTGTGTTTGGGGGCACTGCAGAGCCAGGAAGGGATGGTGCCTGAATGGTTTGGGCTGTTCTCACAGGTGGATCATGAAAACAATCTCATTTGTGGGAGGCTGGGCCCTGCAGCTCAGCCGGGGCGTGCTCAGGGTGTGAGGATGCTGATCTCTGTGCCCTCCTGCCCAGCCTGCAAGAGGAGCAAACTCCTCTGTGATTACAAGGTTTGTGTGATAAAAGCGCTCCCGTTGCTGTTTCAGCGCAGTTTCTGTGGGAAAGCTCTCTGTTCTACACCATCCTGAAATGTGTGGAGGAACCTCAGCAGCCTCAGCCCTCCTCCCCTGTCTGAGGGTTTGCTCAGTGCAGGGGGAGATGAACAAAGGGGTTTGAAAAAGTAATTGGGGACAGGGGGAGTTGTTTCTTGTTATCCCAACATCACTGATCAGAAGGAATTTTCCTCCTTCATTAGAGCTGTTCCAGATGCTGAAAGAGCCCACAGGTGAGGGACTCAGTGTGTGCTGCAGGGCCAGAGACTGGTGGGCAAAAGAACCAAAATTTGGGCTTTAATTTGATTTATTGTTGTATTGGTCAAGCTACTTCATTTGAAATCCAAGTATGAAAATAAGCCGCCCCAAAATCATTATTTTATGGGAAAAACAAACATCATTTTTCTTGTTACATCTTCCACCCTCATGCAGCAGCTTTGCCTTTAATCTTGCTATCTTTCCAGCAGTTGTGAGAATGGTGTGAGGAGTGCAGCACGCAGCTCAGATCTCTGCTCAGGTTAAACTCAATTTTCAGGCAGGAGTGGTGTGAAATACCTGCAGTCCCAAGGCTCTTCTTTCTGTGTGTTCATTTTAGATCTTGTTTGTGCTAAGTTTAATCGTTGTGATGAGCCCGTCCCTGCTCTGAAGGTCAGGCACAGCAGCTGTGTGACAAAACAGGACCCGTAATTATGGTGAGGGCTTTGCACACTCTGCAAACACAAAACCAGCTCTGGGTGTGTTTCACAAGGGCCCTGGTGCTTCCAGAGGCAGCCACAGCTCCGTGGGTAACTCTGTGTAACCCGGCAGCGTGGGCTTGTTCAGCCACCTCCTCATTATCATTCACTTATCCAGCAAAGTTTGACTTATCTTGGATTTAATGACTCGGGAGCAATCAGGATAATCTGCATATTTGGCATAGAGAAATGAAGATGAGAAACTCTTTTTATTATTTTTTATTTTAACTCCTGGGCATGTTCTCAGTGCTGTACCTGAGGTGTTTGTGGCTCCCCTCTCCCTGCAGCTGAGATTAGGCAGGTGTGGTGTGCATTTGGCAGGATCTCATTTGTCAGGGTGAAATCCTGGGCTGGGCTGGCTTGGGGGGACCCCAAACCCACCCAGTGCCACCCCTGCCATGGCAGGGACACCTTCCCCGGGCCCTGGGCAGTGCCAGGCAGCCCCACAGCTTGGGGTGGTTTCAGTGGTGGGATATCCATCCCCTGGCACCAGAGTGTTTATTGCAACCAACACCACCTCTTCTGAGGGGCCGGGAAGTAATAAATTGCATTAATCCCAGGCTGTTATGACACTTGGAAATGCCCTGCAATTACTCATGCTGTTAATTGACTGCGAGGAGTGTGCTTTGGCAATTAGTTATCAGCACGTGCCAACTGCTCGAGAGGGCAGGCAGTGAGCTGTGCTGGTGGGACAGGGGAGTGGGGTCCCCCTGGGCCTGGGGGGACACGGAGCCCCAAGGTGACACTGCAGGGTGAAGGCTGCTCCTCATCCTCCTCCTGAGTGCCTGCATGGGGTCTGGGCTGTGACCGTGCTCGCAGGGGTCTCAGACTGAGGATCTGACTCCATGTTTCAGAAGGCTGATTTATTATTTTTTGATATATTAATTTTTATATTAAATATAATTTCTTATATTAAAAGAAAATTATATATTAAAACTATACTAAAAGAATAGAAGATAGGATTTCATCAGAAAGCTAGCAAAGAAAAGAATGATAACACAATCTTGTGACTGCTCACAGCCTGGACACAGGTGGCTATCACTGGTCATCAAGTAAAAACCATTCACATGCTGGGCAAACAGTTCTCCAAATCACATTCCAGAGCAGCAAAACATGGAGAGGCTGAAGTTCCCAGCTTCTCCAGAGAAAAGATCCTAAGAAAAGTATTTTTCAGCAAATATGTGTGTGCCACCCTTGCTCAGGGCTGTGCTCACAGTGCCACAGCCATGGGGACACTTTGATGTCTGCACCAGTGATTAATGGCTGTAACCTACGCTTTAAAGTGCAAAGGCAATTAAATAAATCTTTTTATGCTCGCTCTCTTTCCTATGAACCAATAGATGTAAAAGTGTCTCCAAAGCCTTATTTATCTTGCATTAAATCAGCTGTAATTGTAAAAATATTCCAGGGCATCTGTGATCCAAATGCTGCTGCTGGTTTGATGCTTTCCAGTCCTTGTGTGGGTGCCAGGCTCAGCTTTTCTCCTGAGCCCTGCTGGCCCTGGGAGTGACCATTACCCAAGAACTGGAGAACGGGAGAGAGCAAAGCATGAAATGTGCTGTTTATGTGGTGATTTTAAGGCCTCATGAAATGAAATGTAATTAGTTTGGGCTGTTGATCCAAGCTGTGAGGCTGGCATTGAGGTTCCCCTGGTTTAGGGAATGTGGTGCTGCCCCCAGGCAGATGTGCCAGACTCCAGTGAGGCTGGAAAAGCCCCCCAGAGCCAGCCCAGCAGTTCCCAGCACTGCTCTGTGTCCCAGGTGTCCCACCTGGACGGCTCCTCTTCATGTCCCAGCCCTGGGCTGACCCCCAAGTTCAATGGTTTGCATTATGCACAATATCAATTCTTTCCTGAGGATTTCCTTTAAAAATTACAGGTTCTTTTAACCCTCTTTGGGCCATGGTCCAGGAAGGATGGACATTGAGTTTGCTGAATCCTTCTCCTCTGAGATGTCCATGGCTCTGAAGTCAGTGAGTTCAGGCACCACAAGCCCCTGGAGATCAGGGCTGGAGCTGCTGTTGTAAAGAGGCAACAAATACCACCCATATGCTTATTTTAGGGGGAAAATATTCTGAAATAAGAGATACCCAGCACAATATAGGTTGTGGTGGTAACTGACTTCCTTTTGTGGCACCCACAAATTGAAGCACTGCTGGTTTTATGAGGATGAGACACAAACTGGGGCTCTGAGGAGAAAGCTGGTGGGTTTATCTCATGGAAGGCTTTGAGCAGAGGTTGCTCCCCACCTCTCTGCCTGCCCACAGCACTTTGGGCAGCAGGTTTGGGTTTCTGTGCTCCAGGGCAGAGGCTGCTGGCTGGAATAGAGATTCACGATTTAATGTGCTCAGTGAACACCTTCACATGTCTCAGGAATGAGGTTATTGGGTTATTGCTTTTGCCTCTCCCGGCAATGCTCTCCCAGTGCAAGCATGTGGGAAGCTCAGTGAATGAATTACAGAAAAACCTCTCACATTTGTGTGGGCTGACTCACCAAATGCTTCATTTCTGTGCTAGCAAAACCACTTTGTTTCCATGAAAAACCCTCCAGCCCTGCTCAGCTGGGAGCTCCATGGGCCTGGTGTGGAGTGGGTGATGAGCAAGTATTTCATGGGTAATGGCTTAATCAATTTAAGATGAATAAAGGATGTCAGTAGAACTTACACCCGTCTGCACTACTGAAAGTTACTCAAAGCCTTCCACAGGTGCGGAGGTGACCTGGCTATGGGAAAATGCTGTTAATTCAAAGAGAACAGTTTGGGACAGTCAGAAGGAAGCCCTGTGGCTGTGCAGGGACAGTGAGTGCTTGGCCAGGTGCAGTTTTGGACTTGTGGCCCTAAGGACCTGAATGCCATTCTCCTGAGTTTGTGGGACTGGAGGGGCTCAGAAAACAAGAGAGGAAAATAAATCCCATCAGCAGGAGCCCTGTGCTGCCCTAGGGGAGCATCCTGGGGATTGGTGATGGGGAAAATGAGGCTGGAACAGATTGTCCTCAGCTGAGAGTGCTGCTCAAAATTCCTTGTCTTCAGATGCTTTCATTTATCTGCTGTGTTTATTTCCTGTGCCCAAAGACCCAGAGCTGCCCCAGCTTCCCTGCAGCTGCTGACACCCAGGGAGCTCACTGGGTTATCCTGCCCCTACAGTCCCTGCATGGAGGGAGCTCTGTCTGCAGGCTGCTCTGAAAGGGCTTTGCTTTGCTGCTGTCATGGTGCTTTGATTATTTGTTTATTTATTTGTCATCAAAATGTCTAGTAACTTTGTGTTTGTGGCCTCTGAGAGGGCTGTGAATGGCAGAGCTGGATGGGAATGGTGTGACTGGGCTGGGTCTGGGTGGGTTTGCTCTGGGGTGATGGGATGCTGTCTCACAGCTTCAGCAGCAGTGTTGGGCACAGAGGGCTGAGCTGCAGCACTGGGAATGGCCTGTGCCATCTCCCCATGTTTAATTGGCATGACAGCGTGCCAAGATATCTGCTCTTTGGCTGTGGCTTTTTAACGTGTAAGTTATTCACTGGGACCATGAATTCAGCTGCAAACCCAGGGACAGCTGGTTCCTTTGGGCTCCCCTGAGAGCTTGACCTGCCCTTGGCATTCTCACCTGTGGCAGCTCGGTCTGGGCTCCCAGCACAGCAAAATCCCAAACTGGAGCTGAGGGAGATGCCAGGGGCTTGCAGCAGCCCCTCTGCCTGGGCAGGCTGGAGCTGTGGCGGTGTGTGAGGGTCCCCAGGATGAGGGGAGGGATGAGAATTTTACTCCATGTTTCAGAGGGCTGATTCATTATTTTATGATATTAAAAGAAAATTATATATTAAAATTTTACTAAAGAAAAAGGAGCCATCAGAAGGCTAGAAAAGAATGAATAATAAAATCTTGTGACTGACCAGAGAGTCTTACACAGCTGGACTGGGATAGGCCATCAAGTAAAAACAATTCACGTGGAACAAATCAAAGATGCACTGTTGGTAAACCATCTCCAGAGCACATTCTAAGCAATCAGATAATTATTGCTCACATTTCATTTCTGAGGCTCCTCAGGAGAACAATCCTGACAAAAGGGCTTTCATGAGATGTGTCAGGGGCACTGGGGGCACTGGGATGGTGAGTCTGGCTCTCTGGCTGGGCTGAGGATCCTCAGCCCTGACCAGGGGATTGCTCTGGTTTGCCAGGGCCCTGCTGGATCTCAGCCCTGGAGCCTGCCCTGCACAGGACAGGGTGCTGCTCCTGTTTCTGGGTGTGCTGTGGGCAGGGGATCTCCATTTCCTCTTCTGGATAATGAAATTGCAGCTGTGGAATTTGACACCTCTGTGCTTATCATCAGCCTCCATGTTAAAAAACCCCAATGTTTAATTGTTACACATTTCATTGCAGGGAAAACCAGAGCAGTGGAGAGCTTTACAAGTTTCCCAGATTTGTTGTCTTTACCTGTGGTTCCCAGCTGTTCCTGCAGTGCGATTGGATCTATCAATTGATGATCTAATTGTTCTAACAATTGATGTGGATGTACCAGGATAATTTTCCTGGATTTCCCTGAGTGCCCCTCATTCTGTGCCTCGTGGAGTAGCTTTGTTTTATCTCTTGGATGATAATTGCAATCCCTTCCTCATGTGTTCATCATTCTTATGGGTTTGCTCAAATCCATTTCAGGCTGCTGAAGCTTTTCCCTCCAAAGCTGATGTGAACTAAAAGCCTACTTTAGCTGTCTAAGGCTAAATTACATTTGGTGATTCAGATAAAATCTTTTTTCTCTTTAAACCAATTTTGGGAAATAAATAATACTTATCTATTGCTAGGTGGGTTTTTTTTTCCCCAGTTTGCTACTCTTAGATGTGTTTTCCCTGAAAATCCTGAGGATGCTCAGCTGATTCTCCTGATATTAAACACTCCTGTTAAAAGCTTTTGGTTTTATAAAAGTGAAAATGAATGTAATATTGCAAACAGGGTAATGGGAAAGAGGATAATAACAGGAAAGGAAAAGGAATGATAATAAAATCTTGTGACTGACCAGACAGTCTGAGCCACCTGTGATTGGCCATTAATTAGAAACAACCACATGAGACCAATCACAGATGCACCTGTTGCATTCCACAGATAATTATTGTTTGCATTTTGTTCCTGAGGCCTCTCAGCTTCTCAGGAGAAAAATCCTGGCAAAGGGATTTTTCAGAAAATATCATGGCTCCAATATTGAACACAGAAGAGGATTTATGGTATTGTAATGAGAACTTTGCTCTCTGACCCTCTTACTCTTTCTCATCCTCTTTGCCTCTCTCCTTACTTCTCTCTGGGGCCTGCTCCGAGCTGTGTTTACATTCTTGTAGCAAACTTTCTCACACACTTTGTGTAAATAACTCATTGTTTTGCATTCTTTTATAGAAGAAAAGAAATCTGATGGACTGTTGGCTTGTGCAGTGTCATTGGAGAGGTGGCACTGTCACCCTCCAATCCACTGTCACTTTTGGAAATCTATAAATGTTGGAGTCAGAAAATAAACTTCCCTTTTTTCACCTTGAGAGCAGTGATGTGAGCACTCAAGTTGTTTTGTGTCCTGTAGTGACAGGATCAGGAGCAAACAAAAGCAGGTTTGCACCTGCCCAGACAAATGTGGGTCATCACAAACCTGGTGCTCCTCACCCACGTGGGGAGAAACAAGACAGCACAACCCAGCCAGGAATGCAGGGCAATAAATCAGGGAGCAAATCACTCATTGGCTCCTATTTGGAATGGGTTTTATTAAAAATGCCTTTTAATCTTGCCCTTGATAAGGAAAAGTAATGGCAGCTGTATATTATGTGTGCTGCTCAAAATCCAGATTTAGAGGGCACGGGGAGGGGGGAGCCCTTGGTAGCTGATATTTTCTCTCCAGTGCTTGTCCTGGTGCTGTTGGCAATCAAGCCCAATTGCTGCCTCCGTGGCTGGAGGGCTGCTCTGGGGAGAGCAGCAGTCTGTGCTCTGTGCCATCCTGGGCTGTATTTGGTACCCTGGGGAAAGCTCACCCTGGTTCCTCCTGCAGGTCGTTATCAGCCAGCCTTGGCCTGCTTTTTCCATGGGTTTTGTACAAAATCCTGCTGCTTTGTTTTATTTCAGCATCTCCTCCCCTGAGGCTGCCGTGTAGGGCAGCATTTAAACCCCAATGTGAATGGTGAGAATTAGCAGCTGTGCTCTTGCTCTGCTCCCTGGGTGTGGCAGGAAAGCAGATTGTGCTCAGCTCAGAGTGCTGCTCAAACTTCCATGTCTTCAGATGCTTTCATTTATCTGCTGTGTTTATTTCCTGTGCCCAAAGACCCAGTTTATGTTCTTATGCATCATTTCTTGGGCTGTTCCTGGGCTGCTTTGGGTCAGTAACCCCTCTTGGGTCCATCAGGAGTGACCTGTTTGGGGTTGGTGAGGTCTGTGCCAGGCTCCCTTTGTGATTATTTTGTCTTGCTGGGCAGTGTTAAACACGGGATAAAATCTGTGTGAAGCCACCCCAAAGGCAGAGCTGCTGTGGCAGCCCTGGTGTGACCAAACCTGCTCAGCTCAGCAGCTCTGCAGGTGCTCCAAGCTCCAATGTGGGACCCAGCAATTTCTTTTCCAAGGGATTCGGTTTCTTTCACCCCTAATTAAAATAATTAAATGGTATTTAATTGTAAGCCTTCATCTGCGTCTTTGTTCCATCTCATTAAGTGATTTGTTTGGATTAGCACACTTGTTTCCACCTTGTGGAGCAGGAGCAGCCCCCAGCTCCTCTGCCATGGCAGGGACACCTCCACTGTCCCAGGTGCTCCAAACTCCATCCAGCACTGCCAGGGATCCAGGGGCAGCCACAGCAAATCTGGGAATTCTATTCCAGGGCCTGCCCACCCTCACAGGGAAGATTTTATTCATAAGATCCAATCTAAACCTACTCTTTTTCAGTTTGTAGCCATTCCCCCTTGTCCTGTCACTACATGTTCTTGTGAATTTTATCCTCATGAAGAGAACCATGCTTTAAAATTCAGTGTCAGCATGGATTATGGCTTCACCAGTGAGCAAAGAGCCCAATAAACACCTTGCTGTTGTTGCACTGGTAACAGAGCAGAATGAGAGGGTCTAGAAATAAGCATTTATACAGGTCTGATTTCAGTATACCTTGAAAAACTCCTCCTATGACACCAAGAGTTTCCAGCAAGAATGAAATGAATTTTTTAAATGAATTCTGGCATTTGAAAAATTTCCTTAAAAGTTCTCCTTTTGGGCCATTATTTCTATATCTTATTGCATAAGCTTGCACTTCTCAATTTGTAAAAAAGAAATTACTTTCCAGGTGTCCACAGTTCAAATCTCTAGTAAAATCATGATACACTTATATTAAATAGCTTAAATCTCTAGTGAAGTAATGATACATTTATATTAAATAAACATTGATATCAATATGATTATTTTATTTTAATTGGATATTAAGAGTTTATCACCCTGGTTTGTTCTGTTGCTGTTTGAGGCTGCCCATTGAGGAAAAAATCATGAGCAGTGGGTCCAAGGCCATTCCAGGCTCTCCAGGTATCAGATTCACTGCCCAGCACTTCCCAGGTGTTCCCAGCTCTTGTACCATGAGAGGGACAGTGATGAACATTGAAATCACAAAAATAAAATGTGGGCAGATAACAGAGATTTCACTGGGACTCAGGTGTTTTCTTGGAGGCAGCTCCCTTAAAAAGCAGTTTCTAATGGTTACACACAACATATTCCTGGTGTTGTGTGCTCACAGGAAGGGTCCTTTGGCATCCTGGTGCTTTCCAGTGCTTTCCACCTCTCTCCCTTTGGTTCCCCCCTGTTTTCCTGTGCTGGGGTCAATGCTGTGAGCCAAGCCATCCTTGGGGATGCCACCATCTCCCTCTCATGTGTTGCTGCTTTTCAGGCTGGAGTTGTGGCTAAAAGAGGGAAAAAAAATCATCCCTGCATTTATATACATAGCTCTTTCTGCTGTTTTAGAGGATCAGGGGTTTTTCAGGACTCACGTTGTTTTGAAAAGATGAGGCTGAAGCACC
Source organism: Zonotrichia albicollis (assembly GCF_047830755.1). Taxonomy (NCBI): domain Eukaryota; kingdom Metazoa; phylum Chordata; class Aves; order Passeriformes; family Passerellidae; genus Zonotrichia; species Zonotrichia albicollis. Next base: position 778,857 of record NC_133826.1, read on the forward strand.
TGCTGAAGGCTCAGAAGGAGCTGAGGGCTCCCAGCAAGCCTGCTGGAATTAAGAATAGCTTAAATGATGGAGTCAGGGTTAGAGACAAAGACAATTTTCCATGCAGTCTGTCCAAGTTCTTTGCAGGAAGCAGGAAAATGATAATTCTAGGTTTTTATCTCCCTGGTTGATTGGCTGTTTCTCCTGAAACAGTTCTGGCACTGAGTGGCTGTGCCTTGTTTGCTCCCCAGGCCCCCAAGGCTCAGGTTTTTGGATGGGTATTTCACATTTGCTGCACCTGTGCTGCTGCTTTTGGAGCACCTCCCCAGCCAAGATGTATTTAAAGGATTATTGATGGAGCTCTGGTGACCTTTCCTGTGGTTTGCTGATGTGTGTTTATCTGGCTGAGAAATGGAGCCAGCATTGGATTTCCCCCATCTCTCCCACCACAGATCAGAGCTGTGGGATGGTTTGGGAGGGACCTTAAATAAATCCCACCCAGTGCCACCCCAGCCATGGCAGTGCCACATTCCCTGTCCCAGGGGCTCCAAACCCAATGCCCAGCCTGGCCCTGGGCACTGCCAGGGACCCAGGGCAGCCCCAGCTGCTCTGGCAGGTGACACACACGGAAATGGGTGAATCCAAGTGTAAAAAACTCTTTGCAATGGATCGTGAACAAAGGCTGCTGGGGAAAGGACACGTCCTGATCCGCTCAGTCTCGTTCCGATCAGAGTTCATCTGCTGAGAAGGAGTTGGAAGATAAATGTCACAGGAGAAGTGCAACAACTCCCAGGGCTTTGAATGATCAAAGGCTCCCTTGAAAAGCCTCTTGTCAACTCTTGACGCCGTGTCACAACTCTTTGTGTCAGTCCTGAAGGAAAAACAAAATAGAGCTGATTTTTGGAGATGCAAGCAGAATCATCCATATCGAGTAGGTAGGAACACAGCTGCTTATTAGGAGGGGTTTTTTTCCCCCTAAAATGTCTTTTAAGTGTCTGGTTACAGTGTTATGGCTGCAGGCAACACGGGATCTGCACATATTGCATTGCCTCTGGCTAGCAAATGTTTCTGGGGTTTGTAATATTTTAAGCAGGTAGCACGGAGCGAGGCTGCGAGTCAATCTGGCTACAGCCAATCAATTATTCACAGTGCACTCCCAGCAAAATCATTTAAAGGAAAACTCTCCTGCCAGTCACTAACAGGCGTGCAGACAAAGAAATGATGTCTGTAGCAAAAATAAGCAGCTTACAGTGGGATTGCCAATAAAAAAATCAAACCTAGCTCCCTAGAAAGAGCTCTACCTGCTTGCTAAAAAATCTGTCAATTGAATATGTTTTTAATAAGGCAATGGATTTGATGACTCAGAGCTGTGGCTTGGAAGGAGTTTGAGTTTCAGCTGACCCAGACTCTGCATCTGAATTTGGCCAAGGTAAGCATTTTGCCATGGCCAGAGTGGGCTTGGGGAAAATGCTGCTCCTGTGGAGGGGTCCCAAAGGACCCTGGAGCCCCTCTCACCCCACCCTGCCGCCACGGGCAGGTTCCCTCTGCCCCAAACCCCTCTGGGCTCTGTGCGCTTGGTTTATTAAAAAAATACAGATATTGATCCAGTACCGATATCCAACTGTGATGGACAGAAACTCTCTAAGAGTTTAAAGCTAGAAACTGTATGTTTATTGTGGGATAGCTTCCAAACACACACTGCAATTTACAGGTGATTAGAGCCCTTTTATCTATGCAGGTATTGAATACCCAAAATACAAATGCATATTCATAACTTTGGTACATCCCATTCCCAATATGGATATTGATCCAGTACCAATATCCAAAAACTCTGACAGTTTAGAGTTAGAAAGTGTGTGTTTATTGTGGGATAGCTCCCAAATACACACTGTGCTTTACAGGTGATTACAGAGCCCTTTTATCTATACAAGTATTGAATACCCAAAATACAAAGACATATTCATCACTTTGGTACATCCCATTCCCCACTTCCCATGGTAATTAGTTCAAAAGCCATTAAGCATGCATAGTTTGTTCCTCAAAATGAGTCGGTGGTCCCTTTCATGGGGAGGGGTCCCAAAATGAGGAAGTAAATGAAGTCTTCCACGTTCTGACCTTTCTACATTTTCAATGCAAATATGACAAATGGACCCTTGGTAGAACTCCCATTCCCATCTTCAGTTGGTTTCAGAACAGAGGAGGCCACAATTGTCTTATGTTCCTAAAAGCTATTTATCAGTTTCTATATTCTTCAATATAAACCCAGCTAACCAAACATTGTGCTGACAAGCAATCAATTATTAGTTAACTACTAACTCTTAACTTCATCAGGGCCTACCCAATTATTTTAATTAACTCAATTAAAGCTTATCTCTAACTAAAATCTTAGCTCCTTGAAAATCTCTGGATTACTTGAAGTTTATGTCTCAGTTTTTATTTATCTATATGTTATTAATCTCCTCTATGCAGTTTTCCCTGGTGCAGCTGCAGATTTTCTCTCTTTGCATGGGTTCTGCAAAGATTCTCTGCATTCCCCAACGGAATGTGATCCCTGTGCTGTCCCTGGTGAAAATACTCAAATACAGGGAGGGGTTTGCCCAAATCAGCCAAGATTTGTGTGGCAGGTGGGATTTCTGTAGCCAGGTGGGATCTCTGATCCCCAGCGGTTATTTGTGGCGTCAGAGATAAAAGTACAGCTCCATATTTCAGATATAATTACAAAAATTTATATAATTACGGTTCCTTTCACTTTATTTATTGGATATTCCTGCAAGGAAAATGCTATCAATCAAAGTGCTGAACTGAATATGGATTTGGGCTTAATTCCCCTGGTTTTAGTTTTCCTCCCTGGGATCCTTCCTGAGCAAGGTGGTTCATAGTTTACTTCCATCCTTTCCCAGCTTTTCTGAAATAACCAAAACCACCGGATCAGATTCTTTATTACTTCTTTCTTTTAGTGAAACCTTTTTTTCCTGTGTAAGTTGTCCGCCGAAAGAAAGGAAATAACTTGTCATTTAGTTTAATAAAGGATGGATTTATTTTCTGCCACTTAATCATGTTTGAAGCACACGTCGATGTCAAAGATCAAAATTCTTCAGGAGTTTGGGGGGGGGAATAATCCACGTTGAGCTTCCCCTGTCAAACACTCCTGCCCTGTGGGGCCTCATGAAATGTGAATTTGATGGGAACTGAGTGGCCCCTCGAGAGGCAGGAGCAGCCTCCCCTGGCTCCAGGTGTTGGGCATTGATCCCTGCAGGATCAGGGGCTGATTGCTCAGTTCTGGGCTTCAGGAAACAGCTTCGCCTCTTCTGCAACAGGGAAACATCCCCGTGGTGCCAGCCCCATGCTAATCAATTTTTAAAAAAATTTTTAAAGTGTTTTTTTTCCTCTTTAGACGCCTCATACAAGACAAGAAAGGGACAGCTGGAGCACAAAGCCAGCAGCAGATAGTGTTGGCAGTGTGGAAGAAAACCCCATTCACAGGTTCATAATGCAGCCCTGTCAATGAGGCTGCAGCCAGAACCCCTCATTCAGGTGCAGAACAGAATGAAATAAATAAAGCAGTGCTTGTGCTGGGAGCTGATAACCTGCAGTGAGTGGGGCTGGGCAGGAGGGCTGGCACTGCCCTGAGCCCTCTGTGCCTGGTGCCACCGTGCCCCCAGGGTGACACACAGGACCTGCGGCCTCGCCCTCCCAACTGCTCCAGACTCTTTTTAACTTAAATTATTACTTTTTTTTTCCATATGTGCCATTAAAATTTGTAACAATCTTCATCAAAATGTCAGTTTTTGTTAGAAATCATTTTCCCTAAAAGGGCAAGCCACCTCTATTTTATGTTGGAGCTGCCTCGTGCTCATGTAAATCGTTCCCATTGATTTACCCTCGGCGCTCCTTGGAAAAAGAGATTTTATTTTCTGAGTCTCTGTAACCCCAACTGCTGGGCAGCTTGGCTGGGTTTATATTTCATAAATATACTGCAGGGATTATTTTGTGCTAAGGGTCAGCTACATATCCACAAATGGCAGATTTAAATGTCTCAAACGTGGCTGAGATTTATCCAGCTGAAATATTAAACAGCTAAATTTCAGCTTTTAGCTGGAATAATGGGGAAAATCAGAGGCCTGGGTTTGTGCTGGCCATAAACATCAGTGAGACCTTTTCTTCTTGTTTCCTGTTGCTTTGCTTTGGTATTTATATTTGCCTTTTCTAAAGTAGTGCAGCACCCTATATTAAGGGTTGACAACTTAATTATATGTGATTGATCTGCTTATTTTGAGTGAGTTGTTAGCAGAATGCAAATGGCAAGCGTTGTTCTTTGCCTGCGTTTGCTGTCTGTGAGGAGGGGCAGGGGAGGAAGGTGGCTCCTGCAGGGACAGCCAGCCCAGAGTGCCACTGGTGCCACTCAGGGACATTGGGGTGGGAAAAGCCCTTTGGGAGCATTGTGACCCAGCCCACAGCAACCCTGCCTTTCCGTAAATCAGAATTGATGGGCACCTGGACCTTTCAGCTGGGGTGGGTCAGCACTGGGGCTCCATGTGGGAGATGGCTTGCTCCAAACTGCTGGGACTAATTGCTGGCAAATGATGGGAACATGAGCATCAGTTCCCAGTTCCTGCTGGGGCAGAGCCACTTCCCAGCACTCTGCTGGGGTTTGTTTCCTGGAGAGGTCAAAAGCTGCTGGCAATGCTTGCACTTGCTCATTCTTGTGCACAGATAAACCACAATTGGTTCTGGGGTTTCAATTAAGCATTGAAATTATGTCCCAGATTACTTCAAATCATCTCTCTTGCGTTGTTTAAAATGTTTTTTCCTTGTTGATGTGTCAGACACAAATATTTCACCCTTGTGCATGTTCACCAGTAGAACATCTCTGCCTCTACACCCAAAAGGTACATTGCTGCTTCAAGCGTATCAAGATTCCTTGCTTTATTGCTTTATTATTTGCCTGATTGTTTTTATTGCTTTATTCTTGATTAGACTTGGTTTGGACTCAATTCTGGACTCAGCACGCCTACATATCAGAGTTGACTCTCTGTACTGGAAATTCTGTCCTGATGCTTTCCAAAATCTCTGGCCATGAAAGCCAGGAGCTCTTTCTGAGAACCAAATTAATGACTGCTGGATCTGAGTATCCCTTCTTTAAATCTGTAAATCTCTGGTTAAAAACCCCAGGGTGCAGCTGCTCCAATGTTTGCCTGTGCAGGTGGGACCTGCAGCTCTGAGTGCTGGGCCATGGCAGGGGGGCTTGGACTGAAAATAGACACCAAAAGTTGCAAAAACATAAATTATGATGGCACAGACTGGTTCAGGTGCTGAAAAATCTGCCTTGGCAATTGCAAACTTAAAGGTGAAGATGAATTGTTGATTATTGCCCACCAGGAGAAAGATTTCTGTGGGCATCACAATTCCTTGTGGAAAGGTGTGACAGGAGCAGGCCAGAAGACATCCCAGAAAGTTTTGGGCATGTCACACCTACCTAGGGACATGTCAGCTTCTCAGACGCAGCTGTTTTTGAATTATTTACAATGCATATTTAATGTCTTTGTTGGCCACAGCCTGTGACTCAGCGTTTCAGGGCTGGATTCTGGTGGCTGATAAAGGACAAGCTCGTGGTGCACTAATGGAGTGTCCCTGGTTCCTTAATCTCACCATGTGATAGCAGCAAATTCTCATTCAGACCTTTGTGTCCAGCCTGGCTGGAGTCACCCAGGGGCTGCAGAGCTCTCCAGGGTGGGTGGGCACAAAACCAAAACAGGGCTGGGGCCAGCAGCCTCGCTGGCTTAAAAACCAGGAATAAATCCTGCTGAAGGGTAATAAATAGACTTGTGCTTGATGCAAAATGTATTTTCATGCTAAGGTCAGGCGTTTCATTGACATTTCAATTTGAAAAAATAGTAATTAAAAAAATTCTAGGTAAGTCACCAGATGTTTGCTTTTGGGGCAGTAATATCTGACTGACTCATTTAATGTTGCTCTGATTTGGATTAGTATTTAAGAAGTGCAAATTAGTGTTCCCTGGGCAGGTCTTTGAGCTGATCTTTGAGCAGCTTTTGGAATGCCTAAAAATCAGGATTGTAAGTGGATGTTGGAAGGTTTCCCTTGCAAATGTACCCTTGGAAGCAGATCACTTTGTCCCTGCCACCCCAGCTGTGGTCTCTGCTGCAGGGGAAGGAGAATTGCTGGGGCTGGGTCTCTCCATCAGTGCAGGGATGTGTTTGTGTGTGCACAGCTCTTCATGTCCCAGAAACCACGAGTGTGTGCAGCAGCAAGGAGTGCTTCCCCGAGCAGCTGAGCTTATTTTAGAAATCTATCATCTCCCAGCGGACCGAGGGTCATCTCGTGCAGTTATTCAATTTATTTGACAGGTACAGGCTCTTTTTCAAATGCCACTCTGAGGATGGAGTGGGAATATTCAAACTCTGAGCTGCGTGCTCTTGCTCTGAGATGGGGGAGATAAATCACATTCTGAAGTGGTTGGTTTGTGTTTTTCCTGCTGTTCCACCTCCTCTCGCACAAACCTTTCTGTTTGGGAGGATAATTGGTCTGTGATAATGTGACTGTGAAATTCCATTTCTATCCTTGGCCAGGAGCGTGGCTAAAGCTGACTTTATTTTTGTTTATTCACTCTTTTTCACTAATAATGGCCAAGCTTGGGGGCCCTTGTGGCTCTGCACAGCTCCTGACAGGAGGGCACAGCCAGGGGACAGGGACAGGAGCAGAGGGAATGGCCTGGAGGAAGGGTCAGGGTGGGCACAGCAGGAATTTCCCCATGGAAAGGGTTAGGGTTAGGGTTAGGAACTGCCCAGGGAGGGTTGGAATGCCCATCCCTGGAGGTGGCACTCAGAGCCCTGGGCTGGGGACAGGGTGGGCATTGGGCACAGCTTGGTGTCACTGATCCTGAAGAGTTTTCCCAGCCTCACTGGGATCCCGCCTGCATTCTCGTTTTTGGCCCCAGAAGTGCAGGTGCCTTTCCCTTCCCAGCCCTGCGAGCAGCAGAGATGGATTTTGGGAGCAGTGATGAGCCTCGCTCTGCTCTGCTCTCTGCCCAGCACTCGCTGCTTCCCCAGCCCCTGTTGTTAGTCAAAGGAAATGACTGATATGCAAATGTTGTTTCCTATAAACTCCAGCAGTGCTGTGATTCCAGCATCAATTATGGAAGTGCTATAAGGCACGGCTCTGCAGCATCGCTCTGAGAGTTACAAAGGCACTGTCTGGAGATTCCTCAGGTTTTTAATCTCAGCACCCTAGGAGGAAACATGCAGTCCACACAGCCTCCCCAACTGATATTTTATTAATGAGATTAAATGAGTAAGTAAATTATACATGTAAATCAAACAGAAAACAGAACGGGATAATATGAAGTCAGCACATTAATCAATTTATCAGCTTGGTTTGTTTGATGTGCTGTGATCAGCGATCTTTGTACCCTCCAACCACTGTGCTGCATACCAAAAATAAAGAGCAAAAACCCTTCACCCCCTTTGAAAACTCCCTTCACATCATGCAGAAATTCCAGAAACATCTGTGGTCCTGTGCTCTGGCATGAGCTGGGACTGTCACACACATCTTTCATGGAAAATCCTTTCCTTAGGGCTTTTCCTCCTGAGAAGCTGGGAGGCCTCAGGAACAAAATGCAAACAATGGTTATCTGCTGCTGTGGAATGCAACAGGTGCATCTGGGATTGGGCTCATGTGGTTGTTTCTAATTAATGGCCAATCACAGTCAGCTGGCTCGGACAGAGAGCCAAGACACAAACCTTTGTTATCATTCTTTGCTATTCTATTCTTAGCTTAGCCAGCCTTCTGATGAAACCTTTTCTTCTATTCTTTTAGTATAGTTTTAATGTAATATATATCATAAAATAATAAATCAGCCTTCTGAACCATGGAGTCAGATCCTCGTCCTTTCCCTCATCCTGGGACCCCTGTGAACACGGTCACACTGGGAGCACTGTGGGCACTTCCAGCCTCAGCCCTGCTGGGATTCTGGGATTTGACTGGGGCAGGATCTCAGTGTTCCAGGAAATCATGCTCTCTTTGGGATGCTTTAAAAGGAAAAACCTAGGGGTGCTGTGGCAATGTGCTGGAGGTGACTCTGTCCCAAGGGCAGGAGCGTGTCACAGCCTACGACAGAAAATATTCTTGTTTTCACTTGTTGGGATGGGATGCCCTGGGGTCAGCGCTGAAGGCAGGGGAGGCTGTGCCCAGCTCTCAGCAGAAGGAGCTGGGCCTGGCTGTGCTGCTGCCCTGCCTGGCTCAGCCAGCCCCGTTCTCTCCTCCTGCACAGGTGGGTGTGGGATGCTTGGATAAGCTCCTCCCTGGTGAATAAATGAAACCCTGTCGGGCAGGGCTGAGCTGGGATTCACACATTGTTCACACTTGTAAAGCTCTGACACAGCACTAAACTGAGTGCATGAGGAATCCCCACCAGGACACTGTAAATGTGGAATGTCTTGGTTAAGAAGTTATTTAAAATCCATCAGTTTTGGTAAGGACTGTTCTGCACCTCTCTGGGCACTAGAGGAACCACTGTGGTTTGTCTGTAAGTTTGGGATACACTGCATGTAAAAGCATGGGCTCTAAAGCCCTGTGTGTGCTGCAGGGAGCCTTGGACAGCGATTGGTGCCCTTTTCAATGTTTGGAGAGCATTTCTTTGGGGTAATTCACCCCTCTCATACGGGAAGTGGTTTGCGTTGGCTCCAGGGTGCAGAGCGGCAAACTGCTGCAATTCCTTCCCCTGTGGCCCCACCACAGAACAGTCAGCAGCACCAGATGTTGTTTCTGGGGCAGCAGGCTGCTCAGCTGCCTTCACCCCCTGCCTCTTTCCCTGCATTTGCTCAAAGCCAGCCCTTGGCCAGGGCAGGGATTTTCCCCTTTGTGCTGGGACACCTCCAGTGCTGGGGTCTGTTCTGGGCCAAGACAGACCCTGAAGGGCTGGAGAGTGTGCAGGGAAGGGAATGGAGTTGGGAAGGGGCTGCAGAATCCCTGAGGGAGCTGGGCAGGGGCTCAGCCTGGAGCAAAGGAGGCTCAGGGTCCCTTGTGGCTCTGCACAGCTCCTGCCAGGAGGGCACAGCCGGGGGACAGTCAGGGGACAGGGACAGGAGCAGAGGGAATGGCCTGGAGGAAGGGTCAGGGTGGACATCAGAAAGAATTTCCCCATGGAAAGAGGGCTCAGGCCTTGGAACTGCCCATGGGGGGTTGAAGTGCCCATCCCTGGAGGTGGCATTCAGAGCCCTGGGCTGGTGACAAGGTGGGCATCGGGCACAGCTGGGACCCGGTGACCTCGGAGGGCTTTTCCAAGAGAAACAATTCTCTGTGATTCTTTGCTCAGCAAACTCCTCCCTCTCCTTGGAATCAGAGAACAGCTCCTTTGAGCAGCGAGCCCCCCGGGTTCCCAGCCTGGGGGATGAGTGCTGGTGCCGTTTCAGCCCGGAACTCCCGGTGGATGTTTTCAAACCCCGCCCGCTCACACCTCCTAAAATAGGGAGCGGTGGGCTGGGGGAGCTGACAGCTCTCCCTGCCTTTGGCACCAATATTAGCGAGCTGCTGCCGTTTGGCAATTATTTTCATCCCGCTCCATATGGTGAGGAAACTGTTTTCATCCTCACAGAGCAGTGCAGCCTTGCTGCGAGCCCTGTGCTGGGTGCAGGGTGTCCCTGCTGCAGCCACAGCCCTGCTGTGCTCCTGCCAGGACCTGGCCTGGGCTTTGGGGGTGCTCTGGGTCAGGGCAGGGTGTCCCTGCTGCAGCCACAGCCCTGCTGTGCTCCTGCCAGGACCTGGCCTGGGCTTTTGGGGGTGCTCTGGGTCAGGGCAGGGTGTCCATGCTGCTCTTGGGGAGGAAAGCTGCTTTGGGAGGTGCTGGGGCAGCACTGCTTGTTCTGAGGCCTCTGTTGAGGCTAAAGGGGGAATTGTTCATCATTTCTCCATGGGAAGTGTGGTTGGACATTGGCAGGGGCTGCCCAGGGCAGTGCTGCACTGATTGCCCTGGAAGGTGGCCAAGGAAGGCCTGGATGTGGCACTCTGGGTTGGTGACAGGCTGGGGACCAGCCCCAGGCTGGACTCGCTGGTCTGGAGCTCTTTCCTCAGTGATTCTGTGAATTTGGGTTTCCCCTGAGGTGTGCTGAGCCTTGCTGCTCAGAAGGAGCTGTCAGCCTGGGCAGGGCTGGGTTCCACCCCAGAGGGGTTCAAAGGCCCTGTGCACGTGGCACCTGGGGACATGGGGCAGTGTGGCACTTACCTGGGGATGTGGGGCAGTGCTGGGATGTGGGGCAGTGTGGCCCCTGGGAACATGGGGCAGTGTGGCCCCTGGGAACATGGGGCAGTGTGGTGCTTACCTGGGGATGTGGGGCAGTGTGGCCATGGCAGTGCTGGAATGGTGGGATCCATGGTCTCAGGGTTTCCCACCCTGAAGGATGTGAGTGATGGGCCCAAGGTGGGAGCAGCTCTGCCTCCTGCTTTCAGCACAGGACAGGTGGCACCAGTGCCATCCTCCCAGGCAGGACAGAGCATGATGACATTCCCAGGGCTGGAGCACAGTAATTAGAGCCTGTGCTTTATAAACAGGCACCCCTGGGCCTGCTCCTCCTGTAAGAGCTTCTTGTTATCCGTGTGCTCTGTGCCTGCTGCGGGCTGAGCTGCTCTGCAGCCTTGTTCTGTCAGGCTGGAACCTCGAACCAGACCCTCAGATCTGTGCCCGTGAGGAGCTGGTTCTGTCAGGCTGAAACCTCGAACCAGGCCCTTAGATCTGTCAGGCTGAAACCTCAAATCAGACCCCTCAGATCTGTGCCAGTGATGGGCTGGTTCTGTCACTGTGAAACCTCCAACCAGGCCCTCAGACCTGTGAGGCTGAAACCTCGAACCAGGCCCTCAGATCTGTCACTGTGAACCTCAAACCAGACCCCTCAGATCTGTGCCAGTTATGGGCTGGTTCTGTCACTGTGAAACCTTGAACCAGAGCCCTCACGTCTGTGCCAGAGAGGAGCTGATCCTGAGCTGGAGCCGCCAGCCTGGATGGGAGCACAGCAGGGCTCCCCTGGGGTTGGGAGTATGGGAAATAATTCCCTATTTCCCTGCACACGTGGTTGTGTCATAGATTATGCAGGAGATGGAAAGTACATTTTATGGAGATTTTGGCATTTGCTTTCAATCCTATTAGCAGAAAACCCCACCTTTGTGTCAGGAATGCCGAAGTCATTGGTGACAGAGACACTTAAAAGGAAATTTCTGTTGCTTCCAATGCTTGACAAAATCACTATTTTCATTTTTCACATGTAAGAGATTTAAATAATCATAAGGAATAAGAAAAAGGAGACAGATAAAAGCTTTCCTTTAAAAATGCCAGGGTGCTGGGTCTGTGTTTTCTGAGCTTTATCCTGTTACTTATCTGCATCTTCCACCCCTTTCCCAAATGGAATTTTCAGGGAGTGCCTTTTGAAAAGCCTTTTCATGCTCTGACTGATGATCCAGTGGGATTGGACTGGGTGAGCTCTTTTCCATAACTTCTGCAGAACCATCAGAAGTTGCTCTTTGAAAACTAAAGCTGACAAATTATCAGGGTGCCCTGGGTTGTTTGGGTAAATTTTGGGCAGCTTGAGACTCTTTTGAAGAACATTGAGCAGTGGCCAGGTGCTCCTTGGAAGGGTTTGTGCTGCAGCACAGGAGCAAAATGTTGTCCTCATTTCTGCGGTGTTTTTGCTCCAGGAGAAAAAACAAAATGCAGCTGTATTAGAGATTATTACCTTAGAGTTCCAAGGCCAGTTGGAATTATTACCTTTTTCCTTCCCTCAAAGATATTAAAATAATATTTAAAAACTAGTTTTACCTCCAGGAGCACTTTATTGATTTCCTCTATGATTCTACTGCTCTTTGGTCATTGTGGAAATATTTAAACCTCCCAAAGTTTCTGGAATTTGGACATAAGCCACAACTCCTCAAATTCTGTGTAGTGTGGGTTGTTGTTTTTGGATTTGTTTGTTTGGCTGGTGGTTGTTGTTGTTGCTGTGTCCCCTCCTGTTCCTGTCACCTCATCTGGGACCTCAAAGCCCAGGCAGGGACAGTGCGCGGTGCTGTGTCCTGGCGGGATGGACACTGTCCTGACAGGATGGACACTGTTCCAGAGCTTGGTGCTCTGTCCTGGCAGGATGGACACTGTCCCAGTGCTCTGTTCTGTGTCCTGAAGGGATGGACACTGTCCTGGTGCATGAACACTGTCCTGGTGGGATGGACACCGTCCCAGTGCTCTCTGCTGTGTCCTGGAGGGATGGACACTGTCCTGATGGGATGGACATTGTCCTGACAGGGTGGACACTGTCCCAGTGCTTGGTGCTGTGTCCTGGCAGGATGGACACTGTGTCCTGGTGGATGGACACTGTCCTGGCAGGATGGGCACTGTGGCCAGTGCTCTGCTCCCAGGCAGGTGCCAGCCCAGGGGCACACTGCCTCCATCTCCTGTTCCCTGTTCCCCTGTGCCATGCTGGCTCTGGGATGCAGACCCAAAGCCCTGATTCTGCTGGAGTTTATTTTAGTCATCCAACTCCCATCTTGTGTCGCCAGCGGGAGGGAACGGGTGCAGGAGAGTTAAACACACAGAAGGAAACGAAGCAAAAAGCCAAGTGTGAAGTCTGGGAATCAGTCTTGAGTATTTGTGCAAACTGTTGAACGAATACTTGCAAACAACAACTAAATTTAGCTTTTTGAAATGGTTCTAAACAAAAACATGCAGCTGAATTACAGGGAATTATCATATGGCGTTAGCAGGGCTGCGTTGGGGGGACCTGGCGCTAAAGCAGCCAAATGCAGTCAGGGGAGCTGGAGGTGCCTGCCTGCCCACGGGAGTGCTCACTTGCCAGCCCTGTGCCCTGTGCAAAGGCCGGGGACAGCCTGGCATGGGGCAGCAGCACTGGGCACTGCCCCCCTGTGCTGGCACTGCTGGGGGACACTGGGCTCGATGGGGTGGGAGGGCTGCTCCAACCCAGGCATTCTGTGAAATACTTTTGCTATGTGTGCACACATCTGGTGGCAGATTTTCCCTCTTTATTCTATTTTTCCCCCCCACTACAATTCTTTCTGGGCTTGGGGAGGAGGTGGGGCGGGTTCAGATGAAAGAATTCAGTCTCCAGACCAGCCCTGACGGGCACAACTGCTCTGGCCCCTGACCTGCTCATTTTCCCATTGATCTACAAACACCATTAAAGGCAAGATAGGAATCTAAAAACGAAGGAAACAAAACAAAAAGCTTCATCTTTGCTACCGTTGATTGAGATTTATAGGATCTTTTGCAAGGTGATTAAATGGTGCTAGGCAGAGATGCCTTTTGTCCTGCTCATTCAAAGAGGAGCAAATGATTTGATTGTTTGCTAAGGTCAAGCGAGAGGAACATCATTGGACTCATTAAAGGCTCAGAGCTCTCCCTGAAATGAGATGTGCACGGTTACACCCTGGATGATCTGAGCACTGGGCGCACCACAACACTCAAAGGGCTCCTCACGCGTGACAGCTGTGTGAAGTTTGTCACATCCTGGCCCCAGATCCCTGCTCTGGATGGGGTTTGCAGGGATTTGGTGTTTGTTCTGGGTGGGATTTGCCCAGAGATCAGGGTGGTGTTCCCCCAACGTCTGTGCAAGAGCATTGACGAGCACAAGGCTTGGTAAAGAAGTGGATGCGCTTGGCAGATGTGTGATGAGCTGTTCCAGCTGGGCAGGTCTGGTGGAGGAGGAACCATGTTCCACTCAGGATTTCTGCTCTGAGAGACCAGAGTCCACTCTGAGGGATCAGGCTCTCCTGGGGTGCACCCCTTTTTGTTAAAGAGTTGGTATGTAAATGGAATTATCTCGTTTGGGTGCATCCCACAGTGGGATGGAAGGAGGAGCAGAAAGCCCTGAGGAGCAGCTGTGGGGTTTTGCTGCTCCCCTTGTCACCACATGCCCTTGTCTGGGCTCCTGAAGCCCTTCAGGACCCTTCCCTTTCCAGCTGCCTGCTGTGGGATGTGTTTGGTTGTTTTCTGGAGAGGCCCTGGGGAGTGATTGTGAATCTCTGAGCGGTGGATGGTGCAGACTGAGGGGTGGGACAGCTCCACCTCTGTGAACACCTCAGTGTGGGTGAGGGCACCTGATATCCTGTGTGTCAGTTCCAGTTGCATGCAGCATTCCCAGAGATATTTTGGCACTTGGTGCTCCATGGTGCCAGTGAGAAGCTGCTGCTGCCACGCTCTGCGGGCTGGGCACTGCAGGCTGTGGCACGGGTGTGCCACTGGGCACTTGTGCCTGCTCTCAAAGGAGCTCTGTGCCCTCCCTGCCACCCCGGGGAGCCAGCCCTGCTCTCCCCCTCTCCTTCCTCACCAAGGAGACTCTGCAGCCTCGCTGCTGCAGGAGAAAGGGAAGAATTCCCTTTTGTGCACGCTCGGGTTTCTTCTGGCAGCTGGGAGCATCTAATGGGATGTGGTAATGGAGGGAGCCGCTTCCAGGAACGGGGATGGGGCTTCCCGAAAGAGCCAGCGGCAGAGGCAGCCTGATTGTTACAGACCTGCTCTAACTGGAACGTTCTGCTCCCCAATCCTGATGCAAACCGTGGGCAGGGGAGGAGGCACGCAGAGCCATGCACGCCCTGGCAGGGCATGAGAGGGAGATGGGCAGGGACGGTGGCACAACTGGGACATTGTGTGGGCCAGATGCGCCTGAATCACTCTGGAACAGCCCCAGTGCAGCATTCCTGCAATTCCTGTTGCACAGCAGCCCTTGTGCAACCCCTCTGGAGCTGCAGAGAGAGGAGTTCCTGCAGGGACGGGGCTGAGCAGGCAGGGTGCACTGGGGGTCTGGTGTGGGTGCTGAACAGGGCAGTGCCCAGCCTGGAATGTGTGACCTGGAAAAGGGGACAGAGGGTGAACAAGGGCAGCAAACAGAACAGAACCCCCTGCTCTGTGTGCCTGCACAGCCTGCATGGGCTCTGGGTGTGCTGGGGAGGATCCCAGGGGAAAAGAGGCTGCTCATTCCTGGCTGTCTGCAGCGAGTTCGGCTGCCAGGGGGTTTTGTGCTTTTTTGAAGGGCTCGAGGTGTCCCGGTAGAATTTTGGAAATAATCTGTCAGTGGATTTATGTTCCTTGGAGAAAGGCTCTTGATGGCCTGGTGGAATCTGTCAGGCAGGGTCTCCAGATGCTCTCCCTGCTGGAATCCTGGGCAGAAATGTGGGTGGTTTGTCCCTCCTTGGTGTGAAGGTCTCTGGCTCTCCCGGTGGAATTTTGGGAAATAATCTGTCAACAGATTTTTGCTCCTTGGCAAAGGCTTCTCAACATCCTGGAAGAATCTTTCAGTGGATTTTAGGTCCTTGGCAAAGGTCTGGTAGAATTGTGGGAAATAACAGAGCAGTGGGTTTTTAGCTCCTTGGTGAAGATCTCTGAATGTCTTAGGTCAATTCTAGGAAATAATCTGCTGGTGATTTTTCTTTCTCCTTGGTAAAGGTCTCTGGCTTTCCTGGTAGAATTTGGGGAAATAACCTGCCAGTGGTTTACGTGCTCTTTGGAGAAGGTCTGTAGCCTAGAATCTTTTTTTCTAGGTAGAATATTAGGAAGTGAAAGTACCAGAGTGGGCAGCCCTCCGTTCCAGAAAGGTCTGGAGCTTCCAGCGTGTCCCGGGGGCCGCTGGCTGGAGCTGCCGGTGCCGTTCCCGGCGCTGCCGCGGGTGCTCCGGCTCTTGGCAAGGCGGCCGGTTTTCACTCCGTGCTCCGGGGGGGCGGATCGGGGGGGCTGGGGCCGCGGGCCGGGCCGCGGGGAGGGCGGAGCGGGGAGCCCGGCAAAGAGGGCCGAGCATCCTCCGCCGCCGGGCCGGTTGCCAAGGCGACGGCTGCGTGGCAACGGGCTGGCAGCGGGGACCGCCCGCCGCCGCGCGGAGCCGAGCCGTGCGGAGCCGAGCCGCGCCGAGCCGTGCCGAGCGGAGCGGGCGCGCTGCCCTCCGCCCGCGCTGGATGCTGCGGCGGCCGCCCGGGAGCAGCCGCGCTCCGCCGCCCGCCGCCAGCGCAGCCCGGGCCGCCCTCGCCGGCAGCAGCAGCAGCGCTCGCCCGCTCCCCGGGGCCGGCGCGGAGCGGAGATGCTGCCGCCGCCGCGGGGCTCCCACCAGTGGCTGGCCATCGTGCTCCTCGGCCTCTGCTGGTTCCTGCCTCCCGGGAGATTGGCCGCGCCGGGCGGAGACTTCCCGGGCTCTGCCGTGGACAACCTGGTGGTCAGGAAAGGGGACACGGCCGTGCTGAGGTAGGAGGCGGCCGCGGGCGGGCGGGCGGGCGGGATGCGCTGCCGCAGCATCCATCCATCCATGCATCCATCCGTGCATCCATCCGTCCATCCCCGGGCTGCCCGGGGAGGCTCCGGCCGAGCCCCTGGCTGGCGGGGATGCTGCGGCGGCGCCGGGCCCGAGGTGCCCCGGGGGTGCCCCGGGAATGCTCCCGGGATGCGGGAACTCGTCCCCAGCGCCGGCCGGTACCCGCAGCCCTGAGCCCCGGGCCGCCCGCCGGCTCCCGCGCGGGTTCGTTCCGCGGTTTGCCCTTTTCCATTCTGTTTGAGAAGCCTTGGCTGTTGCTGGAAGTTTAGGAATGGGCTGTTGGGGTGAAATGATGCAGTTTTGGTTTCCGGGGCTCTGCAGAGCGAGCAGCGCGGGGCTGTGGCAGGGAGAGGACGATTAAGCCCTGCCAGGAGCACTACCATCGGCATTATTTATTTTGATACACAGTTCTATATTTCTCAACGATCGGAGCGCTGGCTCCGTGCCACGAGGAGGTTTTGTGCTTGCCGTGGCTCCGTTCCTGCCTCTCCTAATGGACCCCGTGCTCCCGGATCTCCTGTCTCTTGACTGGAGCAAAATTTGTTTACCGGCGCTCAGACACCACAATCCACTCGAACCTTTCCTCCTGGTTTGTGTTCAGCAATCCTCTGCCCTGATTTAATTACCCCCAGCCCCCACTCCAACTTTTTATCCGTGTGTTGTACTTTGCCTTGATCTACTACAGTTCAAACCCCCATTTTCTCCCTCTCTGGAATATGGTTGAAGCTCCTGGCTGGTGAGAAATCTGATTTAATTAGCAGCACTTCTCAGCTAGGAAGTCTCTGGCTGTATTGTTTTTTGCTGGGCTGCCACGGGAATCTCCAGGTTGCAATGCATTTTATCCATAAGCATTTTTAGTGATCCAAGAGTCGGCTGTAAAATGCTGCGTGAGGCATTTTCGGTAGGAATTTGGAAGCGTTTTTAGGCTGCTCCTGTTGTAGTAGCTCCTGAAAATACAGTAGATGTCTATGTAGGGCAGCTGACAAGTGGTTTTTATGTGTACCTCAATTATCCTCTGTATTTTGAGACGTGCTCAGGTCCTCGTGCTTTCCGTGGCACAAATGGAGAATCAGAGGAAATAATAATTAAAAAGTGGTTTTTTTGTACCGTTGCAGGGAAGGTAACTCGGTGGGTTCTCAGGCTGTTAGACCCACTCAGGCACTATTAAACGCTGTTAGTGCCCAGATCCGTTCCAAAGTGCCTTTTTAAGGACGGCTGCGATTGCTCCCGAGGCGGGCTCGGCTGGAGCCCATCCCGGCTGCCAGGCCTGTCCGCAGCTCGCTGGGGTTACATAAACGGGATGGAGCTGGGGCTGGGAGCATCCCCGGAGAGGGCCGGGCTGCGTTTGTGCCGAGGCTGCTGCGGGGAGCGCCGGCAGCGCTGCCGAGCCCCGAGCGGGGCGCTGGGATGCGGGAATGTCCGTGCTGTGATGGGATGCGGGAATGTCCGTGCTTCGGTGGGATGCTGGAATGTCTGTGGGGCAGCTGGATCTGCTCCTAGTGCCCTCTGAGCATCTCCTCTCATTCCCTGTGCCCTCTGACCAGCTCTCGTTCCCTGTGCCCCCTGACCATCTCCTCGCATTCACTGTGCCCTCTGACCAGCTCTCGTTCCCTGTGCCCCCGACCATCTCCTCTCGTTCCTTGTGCCCTCTGACCAGCTCCTCTCGCTCCCGTGCCCTCGGCAGGCTCGCTTTAATCGGGGTTATTCTGCTTTGAGAGGGGAAATGCGGGGTGGCAGCGTGAGCAGCACCCAGGCTCTCCAGCCCTCTGCTCCTCTGGGTGTCCCTGGCTGCAGGTGCTGTGAATGTACCTCAAAGCACATTACAGTGGTTGCTCTAGCTGTTGGAACTATCGGCAATGGGCTCTTGTTTGAGCTCCAGGGGCTGGAGAAGCCATCTGCAGTTCGCTCCCGCAGCTCGGAGCTGTCTGAGCCCAGCCGTGCCCGCGGCACCGGGGCGGACTGCGCTCCGCTGTTCTGGGTCCCGGAGGATGGCCGGGGCTCCCCGGGCCAGCAAGGGCTGGTCCCCCCTCTGTGCTCGGGGTTCAGCCTCCCTGTGCCACATTCACCACAGTTACCCTAACATTCACCACCGCTCCGTGGGTGCGAGGGCAGCAGCTCCCGTTTGAGGTCCCGCGGGAACACGGGCGGCACTCCCTCGGCTCCGAGGCGGCATTTCCAGCCCGAGGGTCATCTCCGGGCTGGGCTGGAGCCGCGCCGAGCCGGGCCTGGGGCTGCCCTCGCTGGGACACACAGCCCCGGGGCTCCGGCTGCAGCTGGGCACATCTGCCCGTGCCCCGAGGGTGAGAGCACAGGGACAAACTTCCACCCCAGAGTCTCGTTCTGTGCCGATGTGCCAGGGGAGAAGGCACAGAGCTCCTCTGGGTGAGCCCAGGCCAGGCTGAGCTGGTCCCGGCCCCAGCTCTGGCCCCGAGGTTCCATTGTCTGCCGGAAGATGGGGAGTAAAGGCTCCTTGGGCTGCTGGGCTCTCCAGGAGAAGCCTCTGTGTCCTAACATTGTAAAAAAGTTCAGCTCCCTCTTTTTAGATGGCTAATTCATATCTCAGAGTAATCAATCCATTTTGGATCAAGCACACAGCGTTTTCATGAGGATCATTCCCTCCCTGTCCAGGTGCTCCTGGAGCATGGCTCTCTGGCTGCTGCTGCCCAGCCAGACCCCAACCCTCACCCATGGCCCTGCGGGTGGTGCCCTCCCCACCCTGTGCCAGGTTGTGGGGGGCTGGATGGTGCCCAGGTGGCACAGGGTGCTGGGACTGTCCCCAGGTGACACAGGATACTGGGATTGTCCAAAAGTGGCACAGGTGGCACAGGGATACTGGGATTGTCCCCAGGTGGCACTGAGAGCTGGGACTGTCCCCAGGTGCCCAGGTGACACAGGGTGGGGATTGTCCCCAGGTGGCACAGGGTGCTGGGACTGTCCCCACACAGGATACTGGGATTGTCCCCAGGTGACACAGGGTGGGGATTGTCCCCAGGTGACACAGGGATACTGGGATTGTCCCCAGGTGGCACAGGTGGCACAGGGTGCTGGGATTGTCCCATGGCCTCCCAGGCCAGCACTCCAACAGCAGCAGTCACAGTGCCCACGTGTCCCTTCCCGAGGCTCTGACAGAAGGGAAGGTTTGCCCAGGGTGTCACTGGGCACCTGTTTTGGTACAGAAGCTCCTCAGCACAGGATTTTAAAGTAAACCCCTCCTTAGGTGAGGAGCTGTGCCTGTGATGAGTTATTTCTGCAGCCTCAGTAATTAAAGCTGCTCCCCTTTGTTTGGTTTCAATGGGTGATGGATCCCCGCAGCCCCAACTGTTTGTGTCTGTTGGCGTTAGGAGAAATTCTGTCAGCAACGCAGTTGTTTTGCATGGCAGAACAATTCTGGGAAGGCACTGATTTTCAGCAGTAGAATTCCATCCTGCATCCTTTCTGCATTCTTCCCAGGCAGCTGGTTAAGATTTTATGAGAACACACGAGGAAGGAGAGCGAGTTCTGAAGCCGTGGTTTTATTAAAAGAATAAATTGCTGTGTGGTGCACTGGTAGGAGTTCAGGAAGCAGGCTGGGCGTTCAGAACCAGAACCAGGTTTTGCTGTGGTCCCCTGTCAGGAGAGGGCTCACGCTGTGCTCCATCACTCTGTGCTCCATCACCACCCTGCCTGCTCCACCATCACCCTGTGCTCCATCACCCTGTGCTCCTGCACATCCATCTCACTGACAGCACAAGGGGCAATTTCGGGAGAGGAGTGGTTTAGGAGAAGTGACAAATGCAGGGGAGCCAGCAGGGACAGCCCGTGCCACCTCCTGTGCCACCTCCTGTGTCCCCTCCCTCCCTGCCTGAGCAGGGCTGGGTACCCAGGGGAAACAGAGCCCCCCTCCAGCTGTTTTGAGGGCTGCTCCCCCCTTCCTGGCAGGTGGAAGGGGATGTGGGGAGGGCAGAGGAGAGCCCACCTGGGCATGGCAGCAGGAGGCATTGCTGGTGCTGTGGGAAAAGCAGGAATTGCCCTTTTCCCGTGCTGGAGCTCCCCCAGGCAGAGCCTGCAAACCCTGCCTGCACTTTGGAGCCCAGATCCCCCCTTGGAGATCAGAACGTGCACAGCTGAAGATGATCAAAAGTGTTTTTCTAGCAAGTCAAGGTTTTTATTGTGTGTTTTGTTTTCCTCAAAGCTCCCGGGTAACGAAGCCAAGTGTGAATGAGAGTACCTTTATAGTACCTGTGCGTTGTGTCAGAGCAGCAAATTGGGCTTTAGAGGCTGTAATGGCTTTTAAAGGAGCATGAGATCTTTTCAGCAGTGTGTGGTTCTAGAGGAGTTTGGGATGGTGTGCTCTGTGGTCTGGGATCAGAGTCCTGCCTGGGCTTCCTCAGCCTCCAGGGGCTCAAAACAAAACCTCAGCGTTAAGGTCAGGACCCAGGATTTACCCTGGGAGCTCTGGGCATCCTGCCCAAGCTGTGGATCCCACGGATCCCTGGATCCCAGGCCTGGGAATGGCTGGGGAGCCTGTGGGGCTGGGGCACCTCTGCCAGGGAAACCTTGCACCCAAAGCTGAGCAGCCCCTCAGGAGCATGGGATGCCAAATTCATATTTAAATTAAATTACTGATGGGGCTGGAGCACCTCTGCCAGGCAGACCTTGCACCCAATGCTGAGCAGCCCCTCAGGAGCATGGGGTGCCTAATTCATATTTAATTTAAATTTAAATATTTTATATTTATATAAATTTTGTATAAATATAATAAATTTTATATTTTATATATAAATATTTAAATTTATATATTTTATATTAAATTTAAATTTAAATTAAATTACTGATGGGGCTGGGGCACCTCTACCAGGGAAACCTTGCACCCAATGCTGAGCAGCTCCTCAGGATGATGTGGGTGCCTAATTCATATTTAAATTAAATTACTGAGGGGCCAGTGACTGTTGGAGATTGGGATTGACCAGTTTTGCCTTCTTTTCTAAGAAGAGCCATCCTTTATCGCTCAGATCCCTTGCCCAAGGAGTGATGGTGTCCTGGGAGAGCTGTGGCTTTCTGTCAGATCCCCACCCAGTGTCATTTGTGTCACTGAGAACCAGCATTTGGAAAGGAGCTCTGCAGCAGGAGGAGAGAAGGTGGGCAGTGATTCCACACAGCAATTGGAATTTCGGGATACTCTAATTTTTGGGTGCATCCCAGTCCCCCCAGTGCCTGCCCAGGGCTGGGTGTGACTGTGAGCACAGGCACTGGTAGAGTGTAATAAATACAGTAAATATATATAAACAGTAAATACTTATAGTATTTATTTATATTGTAGTAAATATATATAAATAGTCTGTGCAGAGTGTAACAAATAGAAAAGTCCCCTTCTTTCCTTTATGATTTCTAAAGGTTCATTTCTTGACTTCCATCCCCTTGATATTCTGGTGCAATTTGGGTCATAAATCCTTTGGCTCCGTGGGGTTTCATTGCTGAAATGTGACCATGGGACCTGCAGGCCCCAGTGCACACCCCAGTAGATGAAGTTGCTGTTTGCATAAGAATTTCCTCTTCCCAATCCCTGCCAATTATTAAACAAGCACATTATGGCACTTGCCTCTTGTCTGCACGGCAATAATAAATAAATTCAGCGCAAATTAAAATAATTTATCATTTTAAATGATGGCGAATGTTTCAGCTGCTCTGCAGAGGAACTAACAAAACAAGGAGTCAGTAAGGGATGCAAACTGGGATTTGTTCCAAGGGGCCGTTGTGTTGAGGAGAAAACAGAGCCTTAATGGCTTTCTCCTTGTCACCCAGTGTGACAGAGCGGCTGATGTCCCAGGGCAGGGACCCTGGGCAGGCCCAGCCTGGCCTGGGAGCTGCCCCATCACCTGTCCTGCAGTAACGGAGGTGTCACCTGGATCCAAGGGGAGCTGGAGCTGCAGCATGGCCAGGCCGGGGTGCTGAACATGGCAGCTGACACGGGGTGAGTGGCTCAGGGGATGGAGCTGTGACAGGGCCCAGCACCAGCTGTGCATGACCCCTGATGCTATCTGCCATGGGATCAGAGCCTCCCTCCCCAGATCCCCTGGGCAGGGCTGCTGGGGGCAGGGCTGGGCTCTGAGCACTGACCAAGGAGATGGAACTGCCCTTTGGAGCTCCAGTTCTGGTGCCAGCAGGGGACTGGGGCGGCCAATGCCTCCTGAGTCTCTGCCCCTGCTTTTCCAGCCCTGCACCTGCCAGCTCTGAGTGCCCATGGGCACACCTGGTGTCCCTGGAGCATCCCCTGGTCCATGGCCTGCCTGTGTGCCCTCCCTCTGCTGCTGAGCTCACTCACAGGGCCCAGGGGTGTGATGGTGTTCACAGGGTTTTCAGATTGGGAAAGAGACGAGGATCTGACTCCATGTTTCAGAAGGCTGATTTACTATTTTATGATATATATTGTATTAAAACTATACTAAAAGAATAGAAGAAGGGATTTCATCAGAAGGCTGGCTAAGCTAAGAATAGAATGGTGAAGAATGATAACAAAGGTTTGTGGCTCAGCTCTCTGTCCTAGCCAGCTGACTGTGATTGGCCATTAATTAGAAACAACCACATGAGCCCAATCCCAGATGCACCTGTTGCATCCCACAGCAGCAGATAACCATTGTTTGCATTTTGTTCCTGTGGCTTCCCAGCTTGTCAGGAGGAAAACTCCTAAGGGAAGGATTTTCCATAAAAGATGTCTGTGACACAGGTGGGGCTGCAGAGAGCTGGGGCTGGGCAGGGGGTGCAGTGCTCACCCATGGGCTCAGTGGGGTGAGGGCTGAGCAGAGGGTGCAGTGCTCACTCATGGGCTCAGTGGGGTGATCTCTGGGTGCTCAGAGCTCTCTCCAGCCCAAACCCCTCTAGAAGAGACCCCTCTGGGCAGTTCCTGTGCAGCTTTGCTGCTGTGTCCCTGGGCTGTGGGCAGGGCTGGGCAGTGACTGTGCCCCAGCTCCCAGGTGCAGAGCCCAGGCCACATCCACGGCACGAGGGGCAGCAGCAAATCTGTTATGAAAGTGGCCTAATTTTAACGAGCAGCTTTCCCCCTGGCTGGAACAAGTGGACTAGAAAATTGTACTAGACTTTTCATTCAGAGACTATTAAACAGCAGAGGAAGGGAGAACAAAATATAGCTTTTGTCACAGCTCTTTTTATTTCCTTTTTTTTTTTTTTTTTTGTATAGAGTCCTGCACATGGTCAGAAATTAGTTTCAAATTAATTTAATTATGGTGTTTAGTATTTGGTTTGTGATTTTTTTTTTTATTTTAGCCTGCATAAACCCGCTTGGTGTTACATTTCTGGTGGCCCCAGGGAGGGGAGAGCTCAGGCTGGGAGCAGAGGGGATCCCAGGGCATCCTGCAGGAACAGGGGCTGGAGGAGGGCAGGTTTGCATTGGACATTAGCAAGAAATTCTTCAACCCAAAGAAGAGTCAGTCTCTGGTTCTCTGGGTTTCATACAAGCTCAGGTTTAGTGACCTCCTCCAGCTTTGGTTTCTTAGAGTGGGTTTGGTTTCTGCACCCACAGTTCCAAGCATCAGCCCAGGATATTTACCCTGAGCTGTTCTCAATGGGGTGCTGGATTCCCCCCATGATTTATTGTTTACCCTGAGCTGTTCTCAGAGGGGTGTTTTGGATTCCCCCCATGATTTATTGTTTACCTGAGCTGTTCTCAATGGTGTGCTGGGTTCCCCCATGATTTATTGGAGCTGTGCTGACCAGATCATCTCCCCAAACACCTCTGGGGCTCCATGGATTCCTCCTGAGTGTCCCCTTCCCCCTTCTGCATTCCTGGCTCCTGGCCTGGCTGTGCCCTGAGTCACAGCCACCTCAGCCCACAGAGATAAAGAAATGCACTGAGTCATCCTTAACCTTCCATTCCACTCTTTAATCTGCATTAGTACCTCAAAACAATATCCCTTCTGAGCCCTCCCTCAGCTAATCTTGCGAGAGGAAAACGGATTTGGACATGTATAAAACATGGAAAGTCACAGAACCAAAAAAGTGGATGAAATTCACAGCAATCAAGCTTTTCAAGGCAGCCAGCCCAGAACCATCACGCTGGAATTAAAAATAAATTTGGCTACAGGAAATCATTCTCCTGCACTGTTCCCCTCGGTGGGCTGGTGTAGGAGGGCAGGAGGCACAGAGCCCGAGGCTGGGGGAGCTCAGCAGGGCTGGGTGTGGTGCCAGGGCACAGAGAGCAGTGCCCAGGGCACAGGGGGAGCTCAGCAGAGCTGGGTGTGGTGCCAGGCACAGAGAGCAGTGCCCAGGGCACAGGGTGCAGCCCCAAACACACAGAGAACAGTGCCCAGGGCACAGGGGGAGCTCAGCAGGGCTGGGTGCAGTGCCAGGCACACAGAGCAGTGCCCAGGGCACAAGGGGAGCTCAGCAGGGCTGGGTGCAGCCCCAAACACACAGAGCAGTGCCCAGGCTGGGCTCCCAGCTGGAATGAAGTCCCGTGGGCTGGGAGAGACAGGAGGGAGGGACAGAGACACTGCTGGGGACAGGGGACTGCCATGGGGACAGGGGCACTGCTGGGCAACAGGTTGGGTGTGGAAGAGAATGGGCTGGAACAGAATTCCCAGATTTGCTGTGGCTGCCCCTGGATCCCTGCAGTGCCCAAGGCCAGGCTGGACACTGGGACTGGAGCACCTGGGGCAGTGGGAGGTGTCCCTGCCATGGCAGGGCTTTGGAATGAGATGAGATTTCAAGTCCCTGCCAACCCAAACCAGTCTGGGAGTCTGTGCTTTTCTCCCCCGTAAGAATTCTGTGTTTGTAGAATTGTTTTGTTTGTTTGGGTTGGTTTTGTTTTGGTTTGGTGTTTTTCCTTGCTTTGTTTGCTTTCACTTTTTCCTTTTGTTTTGTTTCGCTCTGTTTTGGGTGGCATGTTCTGCTCTGGCAGCTGCTGCAGCATCCCAGATTCTGTGATTTGCTGGGGATGTTGGCCCAGGCTGCCCCAGCCCTGGTGTGGCCCTTCCCTCCCAGCAGAATCCACACTCTGACCCGGCTCTGGGGGAGCTTTTAACATTCCTGGGCCTCAACAAAACAGAGACTGTTCCTGTCGTGCTTCCAAAAACATTTTCACCAGTAAGAAATTCTTTAAATAGTCCTCACAGAGTGAGGCTGCTAATTTGCATGACAGCTTGATTAAACGTAACCTGCTTCCACACTTAATTTATTTTGAAACTGCCCAACGTTTTCATTCCATGCCATTAATTTTACATTAGTAGACTGGCTTGATTATTTAAGAAGAAAGGTAATTTTATCATCTTTGTTGGTGTAAGTTCAAACCCATACTGAAAAATGGTCTGAAAGTGGTTATAAATAACAAAAGCCTTTGCTCCACATAAAGATCTGTTGGACCTGGTGGTGTGATGCAGAAGGAAATGAAGATTTAGGTGCTTTAGTGATCATATTTGGCTTCAGCAGAGCTTGGCTCCGTGTGGCAATGTCTATTCTGAGCGTGTGGGTTTGGGGACCCAAAAAGGGAATGTTTGAGGGTGCCTCTTGCACAGGTGCTCCATTTTCCCCAGGAAGTGATATTTTTAGGGAAATGCAGTCTCAGAGGCTCAGCAGAGCTGTGGCACTTCCCCCTTGCAGGATCTGCTCGAGGAACGGGCACAGCTCTTTGCTTTCCAGGATGCTGGGGAGCCTCACGTTGTGCCAAGTCCTGCAGGAAAGGGCCCAGGCAAGATCCTCTAAAACTTATTTCTACATTAATTTAATCAGCTTCTCTTTCCAGGGCAAGACTAGTACAGAAACAGAATATTTCAGATTTCTTGCAAAACTGGAGACTAAACTAAAAATTATTTAGGTTATCGACCATCTGTTCTCAAAGGATGGTTTCATGAATATGGCTGTGAATGCAATTTTTAGGTAAAGCTCATGAAATTCCTCCTTTTTTTTCAATTTTTTTATTCCTTTTTGAACATTCCTGTTACCCCACACTTTTGCCCTGCAGGCAGGGTTTGGATCCCTCTGGGTCCCCTTGGTTACTCCCTCCTTTCCTCTCTCTCTGCTCTTGGGAGCTCAGCTAGCAGCTCCAGGAGGGTGGCACCCTCTCCATAAGAGATGTTTTCTATTTCAGATTTGCAAACTGGAACGTTCACTTTACCCGCTGAACTGTCCCTGTAGATACCTACCAAGGAGCTGACTAAAAGAGGATAAAATCCCTTCTGTCTCATTTAATCCCCAGGAAATGACTCTTCTGCCTTGGGCACCTCCCTGGGTAGCTGTGCCAAGGCCTGAGCACCTTTCCATGGGGAAATTCCTGCTGACACTTTCAGGGATGAGAGGAAGGGGAGATTACAAAGAGGAAGCTGCTCAAAGGGACATCCCAATAAGCTGGGTCTGTTTTAAAACCAGGATTTATGCTGGGCCTAAGTCAACAGCAGGGCAAAGATCCAGAGATGGGCACAGCTGGGCATGGAGGAGAACCCAAAGCTTTGCTGATGTGGAAACGTGCTGGGACCTGCTTTCCCAAGGCTGCTGGCAGAGCAGAAAGGGGCAGAGCAGGGACAGAAATATTGTGTGGGAAATAAAGAATGTTTACAGGGAGAAGCTTCAGGAGCCCTGGCTAATTAGCCTGGCAGAGCGGCATTAGGCACCCTCATTGTGCTGGAGAATGTTTTAATGTCAGAAACCTCCCAAAACCCAATCTTGGCAAAAAACCCATAGTGCAAACTAATGACTAAAAGCTGAAAGTGAACAATTCCAACTTCACTGTGAAGGGAGGGTTTTAGAGGCAATTAGCTGCTGCAATCAGCTCTCAGAGCAGCGCAGGGCTCCTCACCTCTCGGGGCTGGCTGCCTCTGCAGAAGGTACCTGGGGGCCCTTTGCTGAGCTGGATGGTGTCAGGAAGGGGTTTCTTGGGCAGAGGGGAGGGAGAAATGCTTTTTTTCTCAGGGCAGAGGGGTGCAGGGCTGTGCTGAATCCCAGCTCCCCCCACCAGCCCAGCTGGTGTCACAGCAGAGAACCACCACGGGCTCTTGTGAGGATTTCCTGGATCCAGGACTTTGTTTCTGAGTGTTAGTGGGTGTCATTGTGCAATTAACTCTGTTCTTTAAATACATTAAATTGTTATTTGATTTTAATGCTAAAAATCTGATTTCTTTAGTGACTCAAAACACATACAGCTCATGCACTAAACTGCATTAAAGACTGGAACACAGGGTGCCCAGGGCAGAGCCCTGGCACTGCCCCAGGCCAGGCTGGACACTGGGGCTGGAGCACCTGGGGCAGGGGCACATGGTGGAGCTGGATGAGCTTCTCCATGTTTTCTCATTTCTCCATGTTTTCTCATTTCTCCATGTTTATTTTCTCATGTCTCCATGTTTCTCATTTCTCCATGTTTGTTTTCTCATTTCTCCATGTTTCTCATTTCCCCATTCTTTCTTATTTCTCCATATTTTCTCTTTTCTCCATATTTATTCTCTCATGTCTCCATGTTTTCTCATTTCTCCGTGTTTCTCATTTCTCCATATTTTCTCATTTCTCCATGTTTCTCATTTCTCCATATTTTCTCATATCTCCATATTTCCTCATTTCCCCATGTTTTCTCATTTCTCCATATTTTCTCATTTCTCCATATTTTCTCATTTCTCCATATTTTCTCATTTCTCCATGTTTCTCATATCTCCATATTTCTTCATTTCCCCATTCTTTCTCATTTCTCCATGTTTCTCATTTCTCCATGTTTCTCATTTCTCCATGTTTCTCATTTCTCCATGTTTATTTTCCACGTCTCCATGTTTTCTCTGGGAGCTCTCAGGATGTTTCAGACAGGGCCCCAAGGGTCTGAGGTGGGTGCCAGATCCTGCCAGGCTCCCAGGGGTGTTCCAGGGTGATGGGAATCTGCCTGCCCGGGTTTAATGAAGATATCCCACATCTTTGGGATCTAATTTACTGACTGTCACTGTTAATGAAATCTCTCCCAGCAAAACTCGGGGTCTGACACTGCCAGGGACAGAGACAGAATCCATTTCAGGTGAGCACAGAAATTCAGCCTGTGAGGTACCTGCCGCTGTCACAGGTGAAAATCTCTGCTAATGAACTGTGTATTAGTGGGAGACAGGAAGAGAACTCCCTCCGTCTCTTAATTTACTTTGAATAATTCATTAGCTCGCACTCCTCACCCATGGCAGCCATGGGTAAATCCCACTCTGGAGCTGCTAATTAAAGTTGCAGGATGAAGGGAAGCTAGTAATGAGATGCGAGACAAGTCCTCCAACAATGCAGAGGCACTTGTAGGCACACCAAGTTTATTGTTGGCTTTCACAGGAGGGCAGGGAGCGCTGAGGAATTCACACTTGTTCCAGCAAGGCTGGATCACTGCACAGCTCCTGACGGGAGGGAGAGGGACAGGAGCACAGGGAACAGCTCAGGCTGGGCCAGGGGAGCGTCTGGATGGACATCAGCAGGAATTTCCCATGGAAAGGGGTCAGGGATTGGAACTGCCCAGGGAGGCTTGGAGTGCCCGTCCTGGAGGTGGCACTGAGTGCTCCAGGCTGGGCACATCTGGGACTCCATGGGCTGGGAGGGCTTTTCCAGCCTCAGGGATCCTGAGAGGAGCAGGAATTACCCGTGGCACCAAGATGGGTCCTTAATGCTCATCCAAACACGTGGAGATGGAGAACAGTGTAGTATTTCACATTTTTATTATATATAAAAGAATAGAGACAATAAATCTGTGTGGACTTTACCGGACACTTTTATGGATAAATACACTGCTAAAATATCACCTCTGTACCAGGTCATGTTTTATAGGTTATAGCAAACCCTCGTTACCTGAGTGAGGGTCAGGTTGTGCCATGTGGTCAAGGGTGTGGATCTCATGGGATGAAAAACACAGCAACAGCTTTGGATGGTAGAAATTAATATTTCTGCTGTTTGCTTCTACAGTGTAGGATGTAGAAATTGAATGCTGTATGCATAGTAAACAAAATTGCCTTTTTGTGGCTGGTGTTGTCTGGTTTGCTCACTACACAGAAATTTGTGATGTTGCAACACATTTAAATGTGGTTTCTGCTGGTTGGGAATGAGATATCCAGAGATCTGTGTGGGGACATGGAGAGGGACAAAAATACACTTTTAATGATTATTTTCAATGTGCAAATTGCAGCTCGCTGCTCAGAAAAAATCAGCTGAGTTCAAGCACTTTATCTTACTCAAGAAAATATCTCCCAGAGAAACGTGAGCAGCAGAGCCCCCCTGAGCCCAGGCCAGGAGGGTGAGAAACCCTGGGAAAGCTTTTCTGGAACAGCTGCTTTCCTGTGCAAACAGGGAAATGCTAACTGCACCTTCCTAATACAGCAAATTGAGCTGGAGCTGTGATTTAAAATGCAAGCCACCTCTGCAAGTCAATACGAGCTCTATAAAAAGGGTTCAAAACGATGATGCAAATGAATGCTGAGGTGCAATATTCCTGTCAGGCACAACACGCTGATCCCTGCCACTCACAGCCTGCTGCTGTCTGTTTGTGCACTGTGACAGAGCCACGACTGCAAGGGAAGGCAGCTCCCAGCTTGGACCAAGCACAAAGCTTGGGTAACGCTCTGACAAAGCCTTAGCAGCAGCAGGGTCCTGAGGGTGTCCTGTGGGTGTCCTGTGGGTGTCCTATGGGTGTCCTGTGGGTGTCCTCTGGGTGTCCTGTGGGTGTCCTGTGGGTGTCCTATGGGTGCCCTGGTGCCTGGGGAGCTCCTGGGACCCCCCTCCTGCAGCCTGTGTGGCGTTTGCAGCTTTGAATGAGAAAGCAGAGCTTCCTCGTTATACACAGTGACAAATAATCTGCACAAGGACTCATTAGCAGAAAGTGTAATTATTGCATCTTGCATTGAAAATTGCTTAAACCTCTATTCTTGACAAATAAAGCAGCTGACCCTTGATTAAAGGAGATGATGGGTGTGAGTAATTAAGGCCACACTAAATGTAATACATCTTCAAAGCAGCCTTGTGCAATTTGTCTTCTCTTGCCTCTTTTGAAAGCTTCTCTTGCTTGTTTGAGGCTGTTCCTCCAAGGATTCTGAGTAACTGAATTATTTTGCTGGTTGGTGAATTGGAAAATAGTTTCCTAACCTTGACCATAAAAGTTCTGGGAAGCACCTGGGCTTCTTCACAGCCTGAGAAATCCACTTAGTGGCAGAACAACTGCCATTTGAAAAAAGCATTCCCTAGGAGTTGTTGGAGAGGAAGGTGAGCATAGTTTCTATTTTAACCTTATGTTATAACTTAAAACTGTATTTAACACGCTACTTAAGAAAATTAAGGCAGCATAACTTTCTAACACAACACATATAACATTCACTGTAATATTTGCAAAAAGCCAATCATAAAATACACATTTTCCACACACTGCAATGCTTGTGCTTTTACAACACTCGTATTTTTTGTGTAGTATGGAACCTTGGCTTTCCATTTGGTAATTTAAATCTGCACAGGTCACAGAACCATTGGAGGGTTCATCTTTTCCTGATCTGAAATGGTTCTCTTGCTGTAAATCAAATACACATCGATGTGTTTGTGTTCATGAATTAGTTAATTTCTCTCACAGTGGTATAAAATCAGTGTTCCATAATCAGTCTTCTGCCGTTCTGGAGGCTGCCATGGTGGAATCTTGATGCCATGGAAATCCCAAGGGCATGGGACTCTGCCATCAGATTCTATAAGCAGTGGAAATCTTTGTTCCTCAGATTAGAAATCCAAAGGCTTTCAGTCTTAAAAGAAATTTTTCCCTCTCCCCGTCACGTGGGAATGCCCAGGAGCTGGATCTGCCTCACGTGTGGACAGGACACAACACAAATGCCAGACCTGGAACCAGGGAATTGTCCAATCTGCTGAGCTGACAGGACCCAGCAGGGCCCAGAACTCCTGCTGCTTTCTGTGGCACAAACAGGAATGAAGCTCTGCAGCCTGGCTGGAGAGGGGCAGACCTTGCCAGGGCAGGGCAGGGCCAGGAGCTGCTGCTCCAGCCACTGCCAGGGGAGTGTGAGCCATGTCAAGGGCTGCAACAGCAGCTGGTTTGTACCAGGGCAAGGCAGGGCATGGGATGGCTCAGGGGATGGGAGTTCAGTCCTGCCAGGCTCCAGAGAGCTGCTCCAGCTTCCCAGGGTGATCCATCTTGGATGGGAAAACAGATCTGAGGTCCCCGTTACCTTTTCCTGGTGAGATCTCACTCGTTCAGTGCTTTATGGGGAAAATAGGGCATGGTGGGTGCCTATGCTGTGAGGGACTCCCTGGGACTGGATTTATATAGTAGAGGTGGCCTTTGAGTCCTAGTAAAATATCAGTGTTGTACTTGAATATCTGTACACAGGCCTTGCCCCGTGGGTCCTGGTTGCTCTCGATGGGCTGCAGCTGCAATGCCCTTCACTGGGCTGCAGCTGTGGCTGGTGAAGGTAACTGGGATAAAAGGGCTGGGCTGGCCAGGCAGGGACAGCCTGGAAGGAGCCCTGGCTAAGCAGGAACCACGTGCAGAAAAAGGAGTCTGTGCTGTGAAGATCTGCAGCCATAAGAAAACACCAAGAGAAGGTATGGGGCTCTAGAAATCTAATAACAACAGTATGGGACTCTAGAAATGTGAATACAACAGATTTACAGCCCTGCAGCTGCCCCAGCCTGGCTGCCCCTGACTCTCCCTTCTGTGCTCCTGCACAAAGTAGGGCTTCACTCCAGAGCTGCTTCCAGAGGAAGACAGACACCTCTTCTCTTCCTGAGAGTTGTCTCAGTGACTAATTTGTGCTATTTCAGTGATAAATTAGTCAATATTGCTGAGTAGCCACGTCTTAAATCCCGTTTTTGTTTCCTTGGGCCCTTCAGGAGTCATTTTTAGTCTGGCCACGAATGTTGTCTGTAGAGAAAAACTGCCAGCAGTGAGGCTGGCCCTGGAACGTGTCTGTGCTTTCCTTGCCACCTGAATTTTCCATTTCCTTCCCACAAATGAGAGTGAAGTTTGGTAACACAAGTGGGAGCTGTGACTTCTATCAGAATTAGAGAATAGATTCACCTGGTTCTTTTCATCTGAGCCCAAAGGCAGCCTCTGCACATCCGAGTTCCCATCTCCTGCTCTAATTTCCCAGGCAATCTCAGCAATCTGGAGCAAGTGTGGTTTTATTTCAGGTGGGTGCTGCTGACATGACCATAAACACTCCCCAAAGCTCTCACCCAGCCCGGTGATTGCTTTGTGTGAGCAACAGGCAGAGAATAAATATGAAGAGCAGGACTTTGAGGCAACTTAATAAAGCTGCACTGCTGTCAATGCAGCGAGGGCAATTTCAGTGGTTTAGAAGGAGAATGAGTGTAAAATATGAGATGAGGCTGTGCTGCCAGCGTGGGACAGGCTGCAGGCAGAGATGGATGTGAGCTGAGCTCGGGGGTCTGCCATCCCCAATTCTCCACGCACATGCTCATTTATTTTCATTTAATGTGTTTTAATACCAGCGTTTGGATCTGCCTGCATTTTGAACTGCATTATCTGCATAGAAATGCCTGGGTGGTGGCTGAGAGTCCTCAGAGATGTTTGTGAATCTGGAGACAGATTTATTATTCCTGTTAGTGTCACAGGATCCCAGACTGGGTTGGGAGGGACCTTGAAGCTGATCCCGTTGCTCTGTTCCATGGCAGGGACACCTCCCACTGCCCCAGGGTGTCCCAGTGTCCAGCCTGGCCCTGGGCACTGCCAGGGATCCAGGGGCAGCCACAGCTGCTCTGGGAATTCTATTCCAGAGAATAGAACAATTCCCAATGTCCCATCCATGCCTGCCCTCCAGCCATTGCCCATGTCCTGTGTGATTGTGACCCTGAGGTGTTTGTGCCTGGCTTGGCTTTAGCCTTGCTGTGAGCAAGGTGCCATGGGGAGCTGTCACTGTGAGGTTTCCAGAGAACCCCACACCACCTTGCTCTGATAAATCAAATTATTCCTCTCATGGTGTCAATGAGATCCATGGGCTGCAGGAAAAGAGGAGTGGGGTTTAATTCCCCCCTTGGAATTGCAGGGTGCTGTCAGCGCCTGCTCCAGCTCGCTCTGCTCTAGCAATGAGAACAGCTCTGCACGGCTGAGAAAGCCTCTCCTGTCACTGAGAGGAGCCCTCCTGGGCTGTGGGGAGCTGTGGCAGGAGGAGGAGGAGAAGTGTGATGGTGTTCACAGGGGTCTTATGTTGAGGGAAGAGACGTGGATCTGACTCCATGTTGCAGAAGGCTGATTGATTATTTTATTATATATATTACACTAAAATCATACTAAAAGAACAGAAGAAAAGGTTTCATCAGAAGGCTGGCTAAGCTAAGAATAGAAAGGAAAGAATGATAACAAGGGCAGCTGTCTCAGACATCCTATAGAGGGACGAAACCGCCTTATAGAGGGACAAACCATCTTACAGAAGGGGAATAATAACCCATCTTACAGAGGTACAAACCATCTTGTAGAGGCACAAGAATCTATGAGAGAGGCACAGAACCCTTGGCCAGAGCCCTCCCCAGCCCTGGGGTGTTGTCTGGGTGGGAACAGGGTGAATGGAGCCCTGGGATGGGGCAGTGTTTCTGGGAAAAGCCTGAGCTTTGGGGGATTTTCCAGAAGTGCTCACAAATAGTTTCAGTGTGTGCTGCTCTTCCTCTGACCCCTCCCGTGGTTACCCTTGGATCATCTGCTTTCCTGGCAGGACACTCCAAACCCCACAGGGTTTGACATCAGCAGCTCCAGTTGGTTTCCAGCACTCACTCAAATCAGGTTTTCCTTCAAGATCACTGGCCCGGAGGAGCTGTGCAGATACCTGGCTGCAGGGGTGTGTTGGGGTTACTGAGTTTTAATGCACTTAATTCAGGACTACAAAGCACTCAGTGATCAACTTTCTGGAATTGTTTTTCTCAGCTAACAAATATTTCTCTGTATTTTAGAAGCAGCTAAGTGTCTTCTATTTTTGCCTTTACTTGAAGCGTGATTTCAAAAAAAAATATTGTGGAATGAAGGCAAGCAAGAAAAAGATTTGTTTCTCTCCTCTTCTCCTCAAAATAGGATTTTTCTTTGTTTAACTTTGTTTCCCAGCTGAGCACTTTGGGAGATTTAGAAGCGTTTTTGATGCAGCATGGTAGCGAGCAGCGTTATCAGCAAATGGCCTGTTGCTTTAGCATCAATATCATCCCTGCAGCAGCACCTGCCTCTGCAGGAGGGGAGCAGCTGCTGGGCTGGGAGCACAAATGAAACCTTGATGGATTCACAGCCTGTTCCCATTCCCGTTCCCATTCCCTCTGCGCTGCTCTGGCTCAGCCCCAGTGCCAGGGAGAAGCAGAGCCCCCCTGGATTTGTGTGCAGGTTTCTGTGCTGTGAATGGAGCGTGAGGCTGCAGTGAGATGGATTTGTGTCCTGGCCTGGTCCCACAGCCTGGGACAGGGATGGAGGGACAGGACACGGAATGGCTCCCACTGCCAGAGGGCAGGGATGGATGGGACATTGGGAACTGGGAATTGTTCCCTGGGGAGAGCTGGGCTGGAATTCCCAGTGCAGCTGTGGGGAAACACTGCCCTCGATGGCTCTGCAGCCTTGTGTTCTCTGCTCAAACCCCCAGATCCATTCTGACAGGCTCCGATATGAGCAAATGTGGCCAAAGAGATTTTTCCTCATTGGGGCAATGCCTCGTTCCTTTTCTGTTGCTTTTATGGCTTGGTCTGAGGAGATTGA
Organism: Zonotrichia albicollis; assembly: GCF_047830755.1. Lineage (NCBI taxonomy): Eukaryota > Metazoa > Chordata > Aves > Passeriformes > Passerellidae > Zonotrichia > Zonotrichia albicollis. The sequence continues at coordinate 813,798 of NC_133826.1, forward strand.
GATGTTTTATTCCTACTCCATTAAAAAATAAAACACTGGTGCAAACGAAATGTTAGTTTGAGAAACAATGTGTGAGAAATCGGCTGTGATTGCACCGTGGTGGAAAATCTCCCTGTTTTATTGAGACATAATGAGTGTGGATCAGTTCTGCTGGGAAGAGCAAGCTGCTGTGATCAGAGCAGCCCAGGGACCTACAGCCAAAGGGAAAATGTGTGTGCAAAGGCTGCTCACCCTGCCCAGAAACTCACCCACACGTGACCTAACATCTTCCTGATAGGGTCTTAGAAAATGTTCTCCTTTGAATCCATTCTCTGCAATTCCCATAAACCTGGGGAGTGCAAAGATTTCCTATTCCAGTCACTTACCCCTCCAGCATTAATGGAGAAACCTCAGCCAGAATTCTTTTCTCATAATTCATTCCTTAAAAACACAAACCCCAAACCCACAACTGAAGAGCTTTTTCTTCCTGAGTGAGTCCAAGTGTGTCAGCTCCAAATTCATGGGATCGTTGCAGGTGGAAAGGTTTGTTCCTCCTGACAGCTGTCAGCTTCACTGGGGATGCAAATTAATATTGAAGGGCAACAAATGAATGGCAGGAGAAATCTTGAAAATCTCCTCAACCCAAGACATTCGGGTGCAGACTTTTAATGCACTAAAATATGAATTGCAAGTAGGCAAATTACTGGGGGATTCACAGGGCTGGTGTGTGAGGGGAAGGGGCAGATCCCTCTGACAGGCCCAGAGCAGAAAAAGAAAAGCATTTCAGACCCCACCTGGACAAACAGACAAACAGACTGGGGGCACTTGGGCAGTTCAGTGGAGGAAATTGAATTTCTGTCATTATCACTCAGTTGTTGCTTGCATCTTTCCACAGCTAAATTATTTTACAAATATTGGCCTCTCCTGTTTGACGAGAGGAAACAGCCTCATATTGTGCCAGGGGAGGCATGGTCACATCCAACCTTCTTTTTTTTTGGCTATGAATTTTTAATTCTTGCCCCAGCGTCCCTGGGAGAATCTGCAGTTGTCAGAGTATTGGTTGTAAAGATTTACTTCTGTTGGAGTGCTGTGGTACTTTGTGCTATAAACCTCAGGACTGGAGAGCAGCACAGGAAAATTTGGGCTGAGTAATTTTTCCGGATCAATAAAAGCATCCGTGAGCAGAAGGGGCTGGAGGCTGAGCCCTCATCCATCACCGGCCCTGGAACCCAGGCAGGCCCAGAGCTTTGTCATCCCAGCCCTGGCGCTGGGCACAGCGCTGCTCTCGCTCACAGAAAATGAATTTATTGACAGCTGGGCTGGATCGATGACAGCCCGGCTCTTCCTTGGGCAGGAGTTTTCCTGTTGGTGAGCAAGGAAAGGCTGGGGATGGGGGCTGGAGCAGGGACAGCCCAGCTTGGAGCAGGGCAGGGATTTGTTCCATGGACAGCCCTGGGCACCTGGCAGATCCATAGCTCCAGGGTCAGCACACCAGAGAATTTCCATTTCACGCTGTGTGGAGGAGACCAATAAATAATTAATAATTAATAGCAAACGACAGGAAAGGTCCCTGCCCACTGCCAGGCCCTGGAGCTGTCCCTGGCTGTTCCCACACACCAGCTCCCTGTCCCAGATTCCCAGTGGGGCTGGGAGCAGAATATTGCACGGGGGCAGGAATTTCTGCTTCTGTTCTCCAAAAGAGATCCATTTGCAAGAGGTCAGTTTCACACAGCATTCCCTGAGTGACCTGTTTAGCTTTTCCTGATAGAGTTCTTCCTGATATATTTCTATATAGTTGCATTTTTAGGTGTAACTCTTGATTTGCTTCTGGTCAACAACACTCCCTTCTCAGTGCTGGTTATCTTTTACATGTCATAGAGTGAATTAATTATAGCAGGAGAAAAAACTCTTGGAATGCAGTTTGCGCATGTGTTTGTCACAGCGATCTGTTTAGTGAGACACAATTAATTAAATCAAGGGAAATCTAATGGCATAGAAAATCAGACCGCCCCAAGGGAACTGCTTTGGTTCCTTGGAAGCTCAACAGGAACACGTGTGTGACTAATCCCAAGGGTTTAGAAATAAATAAAAATAAAGTTATTGCTGCTCCCATGGGAAGGGGCTGCCAGGGCAGTGGGGCAGTCACTGTCCCTGCAGGTGCTCAGAAAATGTGTGCCGTTTTATGGGGTGTTTTATGGGGTGTTCTATGGATGTTTTATAGGGTGTTTTATGGGTGTTCTGTAGGGTGTTCTATGGATGCTCTATGACTGTTCTATGGGTATTCTATGGGGTGTTTTGTGGGGCATGTCTCTCCAGCAGGGCCTGGCTGAGATCCCCACAGCCCCAGCAGGATGCAGAGCCCACCCCAGGGATGTGCTGGGCTGCCAGGAAAGGTTTGATTTCCCCTGCAGTGCTTTAGCACAGAACTTCTGGGAAACTGAGAACCTGGTGGTCAGGTCATTCCCTTCCTGCAGCAGACAGGAATGTTCCCATCCCCTGGAATGGCCCTGCAATCCCTGTGGGAAGGGCCCAGTTCCGATCACATTGCATATGCAAATCAGGTAATTAGCCAGTAGCTCACACAATTGCACATTTTGCATGGGTAACTCTGCAGACCGGGCCTCAGGTGTGGAGTGCTCATCGTTTTCCACACGTGCCACTCATTGATTTCTTTCAATGCCTCTTTTCACCCCCAGATCTCTGTGTGCCCTGAGCAGCAGAAGCTCCCGTCCCTTGGAAAGGCAGGGCTGTGCTGGATTGCAATTTCCCAGGGGAGGGGAGAACAGTTCTCTTCATTTTCACTCCATAGTTTGTTTATAATGGGAATCAGCCCTTGGTAGAATATTTGCAATAAAAAGCTTTGAAATTGATTAAATGCCTGAGGTTCCTCTTGGCCATTAACCAAAGCTGGCAGCCATTTATTGCTCTGAGCAGAGCAGGCAGCAGAGATAATCCCCTCAATGTAATCAGTCCCTGCAAGAGAATGAAGTGTAAACAGCAGCGGGGTGATGTCAAAGTTCGGGATTTGGGGAATGATGCAGGAATATCACATTACCAGCAGCAGGAGCTTCCCTGCAGCCCTGGGACACTGGCGGCCTCCTTGGGCTCCCCAGGAAGCATCACCCACACCCCAGACTGCCCAGTTCCTGTCCAGCTGTGGACAAAAAATCCATTTCTGGAACACGCACCTGAGTTCATTTTTCACTGGAGCTCTGGGTTTTTTCTAGGCCACCTCTTACCCTAAATATTCTCCCTCTGCAGTCTCTGCCTGTGTACAGCAGACCCAATTAGTCAGATCTCAATCAGCCCCAGCCTGGGTTTAATGAGGGCTCCTTTGAAGCTGCATCCTTGGGGCTGAGGCAGGTCCCTGTTCCCTCCTTGGGAGAGCTGCTCCACTTCTCCTGCCAGCGTTTGCTCTCTGCCTTCCCAAGGCTGCTGGTGCTTGGCCAGGACACTGGGACAGGGGCTGGGGTCTGCTGTGGCAGGCCAGACCCTCCAGTGGTGCCCAGGGAACCATGGTGGGGTTGTGGGGTAGAGATTGTCCATGACAGGAGCTCCTTCTGCTCCCCAGCCCCTGCAGCACCCCCAATGTGTGTGGCGAGCCCAGCCCTACAGGAGCCCTTGGGGGCTGAGGTCCCAATCCCTTCAGCACAGGGTGTGTGGGGTGGCCTTGGTGTGTCGCCCTGTCCTTCTAAAGTTCTTCTAAGCTTCTTCTAAGCCTTCTGTTGTTTACATTTTTTGTAATGGAGTTTCTCACACACTTTTCATGTAAATAATGATTATCTCTGCATTCCTTTCTGGAGGAGGAGAGAATTAATGAATTGTTAGTTTGATCAGTGTGGTTACAGAAGTGGCAGTTTCCAATCCATGGTCACTTTTGGAATTCTATAAATATCGAGGTCCAGAAACAAACTACCCCTGTTTTGCCTTGGACATCTCAGAGTGGGAGTGTCATTCATATTGCAGCACTGGTGGGCTGAGATCCCAATCCCTTCAGCACAGGGTGTGTGTGGGGTGGCCCTGGCCCTGCAGGAGTGCCCAGGCTCACAGGGATGTTTTGGGCCTGTTGTGGCTCACAGGGGTGTTTTGGGGCCTGTTGTGGCTCACAGGGGTGTTTTGGGGCCTGTTGTGGCTCTCAGGGATGTTTTGGGGACTGTTTTGGGTCACAGGGATGTTTTGGGGCAGGCCTGGGCTCAGGCTGGGACCAGGGGGGCCCTCCCTGGCAGGGGCTGAAGGGCTCGGGGTGTCCCCAGGCCAGGAGCTGCCTCTGCTCCTGGCAGGGCTTTGCTCTGCCTGCTGCCTTCTGCTCTGGGCTCTGCCATGCATCAGCCCGGCCCTGGGACACAAGTTTCCAGAATTCATCTTTTGCTGAGCCTCTTCTTGCCAAACACATGCCTCCCTTCAGACCTGAGTGCTGGCTGGCAGCATGGATATTGTCCTGGAGCTTTAGAGATGGCAAACGTGTGGATTCCAGGTCCAGGAAATCCTTGGGAAAGCTTCAGAGGTGCTTGTCTGAGAAATTAAAGTCATCACCTGGAAAGGACAATATTTACAGTATCTCTCTGCTTCCATTTCACAGCCTCAGTGTAAATCCTGACTTCCACACAAATTTATTATTTACCTTTGTCATTGGAGACCTTGTCTGGAGTTATTTATCATATATATTGTGTGTGATTATATTTCAACTTCAAATTACCACTGGCAGACACGACCATGCCTTGGCATCTCTCTTTATTACACTTTGTGCTCAGCAATTCATTTTGCCTGATGGAGCCGGGGTGTCACACGGGCAGGTTCCATGATTTATTGCTGTGCTTCGAGACTTTTTGTCTTGAGCCTCCACCTGTTCCCCAGCTGTTATTGGAGCATGTGTCTCACTTTGGGAGGCTTGGAGCAGTGTCTAATGCAATTCCTCTCTGTAATCCCACTGATTACGTGGGGCTCTGTAATCAGCGCTGGAAATCTCCTGCTCCTCTCCCTTGCTCTGGGTGTGTGTACAACCCACAGCAGATTGCAAATGCTGCTTGCTCTGCTCAGCTGGGACAGCAAAGCAAACTCTGATTTGAGCCCAGGTAGCTCAGAGGTCAAAATCAACAGCACTGAGGTGTGCAGGAACCAGTGAGCAGGGGCACTGTGGGACCAGGGAATCCCAGGCTGGGCTGGGTTGGGAGGGACCCTAAACCCACCTGGTGAGATCCATTTGTTCGAGGGCATCCACTTTATTCGGGGTACAATTCTAAAAGTGGACTGTGTCTAGTTGTTTTTCCTAATTCAGCCTGTGGCATGGGCAAGGAAATTGTTCATAACAGGAAGATTTTCTTCCCTCTCCAAGTGTTTCATAATTCTGATAGCATCAGCTCCTGTACAGCCAAACTGCCAAATCTGTGCCTTCAGTGAATGCCTGGCACCACACCAGTGGCACACCTCAGGGTTTCTGCCACGCCTGACCAAAAGCTGATTGAGTTTCCTCCAGGGGTTTCTGCTGCTTGTCCCTGTGAAGCCAGGGTGGGGTTTTCAGGACAGGGCTGACTGTGCAACAAGAGGCAAGAATCTGCTTTGCCATGAGGACTCTCCAACAGCCCAGGCTGCAGTAACTGCATTGGGATTTTGGTGTTTGGGTTCCACAATGGGGAATGGAAGGACTGGGACAAGATGACCCTTCAGGTCCCAAGCCTTCACTCTGGGATCAGGGTGAAGTTCTCTCTTCACAAGTTTATAACAGCAATGTTAATTATTTTCAACCACACAATCTGTAAAAGAGCAGAGGGTTCCCAGCCAGTTTTGTGTCTGTGCAGCAGCAGGGCTGGGCAGGGGCTGCTGCACTTTGGGATTCGTTTCTGCGGGGTCCCATCCTGGACATGGGGTTGGGTGTGGGGAGGGATTTGGGCTGAGCCTCAGCCCTCCTCAGCAGTGTTTGGCCTTGAGGCAATGCTGGCTTCACTCACGTTTGGGGAATGGGCTCAAAGACAGATTTTGGGCCCATTTCTGCTGGAAATTTGCAGCAAAAAATAGCATTTTCCACTGGGCAGTAAATGGCATTTGGTCCCTAAGTAAATGGCATTTGGTCCCCTTTTAGGGTTGTTCCTAGTGCCATGTGTTTCTTTTAGGATGGTTCCTATGGCCAAGTGTTTCCTTTAGGACCATTTCTAGTTCCAGATGTTTCCTTTAGGATCAATCCTGGTGCCAGGTGTTTCCCTTAAGATTGTTCCTAGTTCCAGGTGTTTCCTTTAGGATCATTTCTATGGCCAGGTGTTTCCTTTAGGATCATTTAAATGGCCAGATGTTTCCTTTAGGATCGTTTCTAGGGCCAGGTGTTTCCCACAGATCATTTCCATGGCCAGGTGTCTCCTTTAGGATCTATCCTAGTGCCAGGTTTGATTGCCCCAATAGCATTCCCAGGCTCTGCCAGGTGGATTTTGGGGCAGGCAGGGACAGACCCCAGAGCATCCCCCCCGTCCCGAGGATCTGAGCACCGCGGCTGCTCTGGAAGAGTCAGAGCTCCCTCTGCTTGCAGGCAATTAGCGACGGCGTTAATTGCACTGGCACACCAAGGACAGGGCTGGATCTGCATCTCCCTGCAAACCGGGCTGTGTGCGCTGCTTGGGATGGGGTGTGAGCAAGGAAGGTCTCCAGTATGTGTGAGGGCTTCCAGTAAATCTGAAACATAGAGGAAAATTCCTCTCCTTCTCTGTGATTTCTTAGTTTATTTATTTATCTCTCAGTAATAGAAATTATATTACTGTGAGAGACAACTATCCATCTATAACATTACTAATAATTTTAGATATGTGTACATACATATACAGTAATAATACAGTAATGCAAACAATATTAAAAAAATTTAAAAGCAATATATTGCTTCAGTTGATTTAAATTGGCAGGTTTAAACTTGAATCTGGTGTGAATCCCTGGCTTTGCTGATATGGTGCTTAACGCCAGCTCAGGGTACTGCCGCAGATTTCCCAAGTCAGGGATTCTTTCTCCATCTCAGAGGAGAAGAGGGAAATATCATGTGGAAACAACCTTGTTGCAGCAGATTGGAACTGACTGGTGCATTACACTTATGAGAGGAGCCTTTCTGGGGTTTAATTGCACAAAGGCCGGGTGCTGTCACTCTGTGCTGGGTGCAGGGGCTCCTCTGCATGGCTGTGCCAGTAAAGGGCAGTAACTGGGCAGGGATTGCATCCCTGGCAGGGCAGGCACAGCCATTCCCCTGGTTCACACAGCTCTGCAAAGGTGTTTTTGTGAAAAGCACAGGTTTGTTCAGAGGGCTGGGGCTGTGGGGCTCTGGGAGTGCCCATGGGGCCATTGCCTGCAAACAGCATTCCAGGGGATGGAGGATGGAGGAGCAGGTGCTCCCAGAGCTGGGAATGCTCCAGGAGAGCCCTGCAGAGGGATCAGAGCAGCCAGGAGCTGCAGCTGAGAATGGCTGAGTTCACTTGTTCTGCTGAGCCTGAGAGCAGGGGGTAAGGAATGCACCTTTGTGCACAGCCACAGCCTCTCCCTGGCTGCAGAGAGAGTGCTGGAAATGAGGATATTGCTCTCCTCCTGCACTTCCCCACCCAGGGCTGCTTGGGGCTGGAAGCAGCTCCAGAGATGCTGCTCTGTAGAACAGTTGTTCACTGGCAGACAAAGCAGGTCCCATGTTATGACATAAAAACCCAGCACAGATATAACAAAAAAACCCACAAACACACAAAAAACCCCAGCAAAAGTCAACAAACAGAGAAACAACCAACCAATATCAAACCCAGCAAGCAAACAAGAAATAAAGGCAGGGAGACAGAGGGAAAAGGCTCCCAGGTGTGTTGTCAGCAGGAGGGGGATGCAGCCCCTCCTGCTCCTGCCTGTGGCAGGGGATGGTGGCTGTGGTAATTCAGATTAGGATCATCTGCACCCTCATCCCACAGCATCAGAGCACTCCTGGCACAGCATTACCCCACAGGATACCCTTGGGAACTGGGAAGCCAGACTGGATTTAACTGGAGGCAAACTGCTGTCCCTGGGCTGGGGCTGGTGGGCTCCTGGTATTTTGCGGGGTGGAGGCTCTGTGTGCACTGGGGAAGGAAAGGAGCTGCAGTAAATGAGGGAAATTCTGAGAAAATTCCTCTGTCCAGGCTTAGGAACTGAGTGCCAGGGAGTTAAATACATCCTTGATCTTCCAGCACGCAGCAGCGAGGCTGTGAAACGCTGTGAAACACGGATGTGGGGTGTGTGTGAGCTGAATGGCAATGTCCTGGAGCAGCTGAGGCCAGCAGCCTGCCCTGGCACCGAGCAAGGGGACACCCAAGTGCTGGGAGGCAGCACTCCCCTCCCCATCGCAATGCAGCTCAGGATTCAACAAAACAGCAGCACGGGGTGGGAGAGCTGTTCCCACTGCACAGGGGGACAGGGACTGCCCACAGCCCTCACCAGAGTGTGCAATACCTGCCCATATCCATATTTATAATGGCTATCAAATGCCCAGCTTGTACCCAAATTCACCTAACCTCAGTGCGGTGGTCACCCAATTAATGAGGTTATAACTCATCTGCACTGAGAGGTATTGAAATGGGGGAAAGGAAAGGTTAGCAGAAACCTGTGTTCTGCAGGTGCTGTTGTCCGTAAGTTTTTGCATATTCAGCTGTGTAGCCACAGTGAACAAGGGCTGGGGGGATGCTCATAGGAGCAGCAATAAACCTCCAAAACAGGAAAAGCTTCCCAAACCATTCCAGTTACAAACAGGTACTCATACTGGTTTGGTTTAACTTGGTTTCTCCATTCTGAAATACTTGCAGTGCTGCTACAAACCAGCTATTTGATTTACCCGTGCCTTTTTGCCATCTGCAAAAGCTGATGTACATCAGAGCTGCAAAGGGAAGTCTCTTGGAATGCTGTCTAATTTCCAGCTGGCCACTGTGGGCAGGGGGAGGATGCAGGGAGGGTTCTCCTCTGCTCTGCTGGGTTCCAAGGCTTTCCAAAGAGCCCGGGAAGGTGCAGGGCACAGCTCCTTCCAGAACCAAACCACTGAGGCCTCGAGCCAGCAAAGCAGGGAATAACCACAGTGCCAGTAGCCTTTTCTATGGGCAGGGCAGTGTCTGCCTCTCTGGGCACCCTGTGCCAGGGCCTTCCTTCCCAAAATCCCAGCCAAACCCACTCCCAGTTTGAAAGTCACCCTTCCTTGTGTCTGCCAGTTTCCTCTTCTCTTAGTGGGTGAAATAATAAAGATAAGTTTGTGTGAGTGTGGTGGCCACAGGTATTTGCTGCACAAGAAAAGATTCCTGGAAAAATTCTTAAATGTCGTCAGTGGACATCCCTGAGCTTTCTGAGGAGAAAAAAACCCGATTTTTAGGCCGGTTTAATTGTTCTCTGAGTGGTTGTTAGTGAAGAGGTAATTCAGGCTGAGCTGGAGGAGGCTGAGCACAGAGCAGTTATTTGCCATGGTTACCCCGGCCTGAATGAAGGGACAATTATTCCGAGAGGGGCTGGAGATCCTGCTTGCTCTGCCCTCCTTCACAAGTGCTTTTCCCACTCCTTTGTGCCAGCAGCCAAAAAGGCAATTCGGTGCATTTATCCAATTTTAGAGCACGGTGTTTGTAATTAAAGAGTTTGCTGCTGGCCCGGGCTGGGGGTGAGGGGTGCCAGGAGGTGCTGGTGGCTGGCATGCAAAATCCCAGTGCTTCCCAGGCCTGCAGGAAGGGCTGCTCTGATCCCGTGTGTCCCAGCCATCCAGGGATCCCCTAAATTTTGTACCCCAACCTGTTTTCTCTTAGGGGTTTGCACATGCTGGTCCCATCAATGCAGGGATCCCCTAAATCCTGTACCCCAACATGTATTCAATTACTGGTTTGCACATATTGGTCCCATCAATGCAGGGATCCCCTAAACCTGTACCCAGCCTGTATTCAATTACTGGTTTGCACATGTTGGTCCCATCAATGCAGGGATCCCCTAAATCCTGTACCCAGCCTGTATTCTCTTAGTGGTCTGCACACCTTGGTCCCATCATTCATTTTAATATTTGCAAAAAGCCAATCGTAAAATAGATATTTTTCACAGGATGAAACCCCTTAACACCAAGGAGAGCAGGGCCATGGGCTGGCCTGGCAGGGCTGGGAATGGCTGGACTCGATGCTCTGAGAGGGCTTTTCCATCCTGCATGATTCTGGGGTCTGTGCTTGTTCCTGGGCTCTTTCTCAGGCTGGTTTGAGGTTTGCAGCCCCCCAGCACCAGCTGCTGTGTTTGAGGTCTCCCTCTTTGTGCCCTTCCCCATGGAATCCTGCTGTGTTCTCCTGGAGGAGCAGGTTCCTGTCCCTCACACCTCCAGCCCAGCCTGGAATTCCTGCTCTCTTCTGTCTGCCTCTCCCTCCCTGCTCCTCTCCCATTCCCAATCCAGTGCCTGGAGCTCCTGGGAAGGGCAGAGCCAGCTCTGGGTGCTCCTGGCTGTGCTGGGAGAGGCTCAGGGCATGCAATGATCCATGAAAGCTCTCCTGGGGCACTTTGCCACCAAACACAGAGCCTTCAATTTGGGCAGAGGCTTCACAGAATTTACCTTCCTCTTGTCTCGCACTCGTGTTCAATAGAATGGGTTTGATCAGGGTCACTGCACAGAGAGAAATAAAAGGAGCTTATTTTTCTGAAAGGGAAAAAATTAAATTCATTGTGTAGGAGCAGGTAAGGGGCAGGATTTCAAAGGAGCTGCTCTCCTTGGTGACTCCTCCTCTTCCTTCTGTGCATGTTCTAGTCAGAAATAGAGAAAAGGAAGATGAATTTGTCAAGCAAATCTGAATTATTGGGATCTGCGTTCTCTCAGACAACAGGAACTCGACGGTTTAATGCTGTAATTAAGTGCTGTTTTTGTCCTTTGGTTTTTCCCAAGTGCCCAGGCCGCTCCTGTTACAAAATGCTCCGAGACAGAACCACGTAAAACATTAGAATGGGTGGTGACTTCTGCTTGGCTTTTATCTTTGCGAAGTTTAGCTTTAATATTTAACAATATTTTAATATTTAATAGATGTGGAGCTGTTCCTGCAGCTCGTTCTGCTGGCCCCTCCGGTGCTGTGCTGAGCAGCTAATGGCATTGTTAGGATGGTAGATGGTTTGTTGTTGGGCTGTTACTGATGGGGCTGTCTGGGGGCAGAGCAGGCAGGGCCCCCAGGGGCTGCTCCTGCTTCCCAAAGCTCCTCCTCAGCCTCCTCTGACAGCTCTGGGCTTCTGACAAAAGGTGTGAACAAAAACGGGGCTGCTCTGTCCTGGCTTATCAAAGGTCGCTGATGAAACAGCGTCCTGGGAAACCTGGAGGTGTGTGGGGGGATAATTCCTGCCTGGAAAACCAGGGAATCCCAGCCTGGTTTGGGCTAGAAAGGACCTTAAAACTCGCTTATTCCACCCCTGCCATGGCAGGGACACCTCCCACTGTCCCAGGCTGCTCCAGCCCCAGTGTCCAGCCTGGCCTTGGGCACTGCCAGGGATCCAGGGGCAGCCACAGCAAATCTGGGAATTCTATTCCAGGGCCTGCCCACCCTGTCAGGAACAATTCCCAATTCCCAATATCCCATCCATCCCTGCCCTCTGGGAATTGGGAAGGATCAGGGCTTGTTCTCCTGGTTCTCCTGTTCTCCTGGTTCTCTTGTTCCTGAGTGTTCCCTGAGCTGGGTTCCCTCCTGTGCAGAGCTGCCCATGGAGCTCTGCCAGCTCCTCCTGCCTGGGGAAAGCCCAGGCACTTCCCCACAAGCCAGAGTTCTGGCACAATAAAGGGATTATCAGCAGTTTGTGGCCAGGTTTCTCAGGTGTCTGTGGGGTCAGGGCCTGCCCTTCTGTGGCCCAAGGGCTTTTGGCTGGGGAGAGGCTGCTCTGCAGCTGCTGGGGTTTGTGTGGCAGACTCATGGATAAAAGGAATTATGCACCCCAGAAATCATCCCCCAAGCACTCCTGGCTGTTTCACCCCTTCCCAGGGGATCTCCCTGAGCTCCTGTCCTGCTCCCTTCTCCTGCTCTGTGGCTGGAGGCTCAGGGAGCTGTGAGGGATCACTCCTCCTGAGCCAGGCTGGTTTCAAATGGCTCCCCCAGGATTTAGAGCACGTTCCTGGCCCTACTGCTTCATGTGTGGTGGAGACAAAAATCTTCCATTCTGGAAGTGGCACAGCCACGAGCCATTTAAATATCATTTACTGGGAGGAACTCCAGGAGTGAGCTCCATCTGACAGTTCCAGGCTTAACTCATTTCAAGCAGTTTAAGCCTATATTCTATTCCCCAGATATGGAATATAGAACTAATTTCAACTGATTTCAAATAGTTTAAGCATCTATTTTAATCCCCAGGTGTGGCAAAGAGAGAAAACTACAAACAGTTGTTATTTAAAATGCAATTGAAAATAAAGCTAAAATAATAGTAATGATAATAATGTTCAATTTTGTAAGGCTTATGTGCATAATAGCACAATAAATCTTCAATTTTAGGGAGTTGGCTCTTATTTTCTAATTTAAGATTATTGATGCTTTTTTGGAATAACACATGTCTTGGACTGACATAGGCAAGGGCAAGCAGAGAAGTGCACAGGAGAGCACAGAGAAGACACAAGATAATGGCAATGAAAATCACAATTATTGGAGGCTCTCCTGCCCCTTCCCAGCTCTGGGCACAGACACACCAGGAGTGGCTCCTCCCCAGTGCTTCTCCTCTCCAAAATATGAAATGGTTTTCCTCCTTGACTGGTAACAAGCCATTCTCAAATCTCCCTTACAGTCAATTAAATTCATTAATTAAAAGCAGATAAAGATCAGCGAGTAAAGGCTGAGCTAATATATGCCTAATATATTGTTGTATCATGCTTTGTCAAACATACCAGTAATTGCTCGTTTAATTTATTCAACATTACTGATTTAAATATCTTTCTGGACATTTTGGAGTCAGTTGTCATTTGCTTAATGTCTGCTGGTTGCATATCAAAATGTCACTTTATTATTTCAATACATTATCTATGACTTTGGTTTCCTTAAAGCCTCTAATTGCTGTGACAGTGCTCACAGAAACACAGGCCTGATCTGAGAATTATCTCAACCTTAATGTGAGCAGGCAGCTCCCCTTGCCAGGAGGGTTTATTTCTATGTCACCTTTGCATAACTGCAGTGTGGTGGGGACTCTTGTCCCCTGGCAGGGCTGCAGAAGGCAGGGCAGTCCTGCAGGAATTCTGCTGCCAGGTCTCACCAAGCTGAGCTGCCCTGGCTCCCTGGGGGTGTGCAGAGAGCTGCAACCAGTGGCTCTTGGAGGGTTGGGTGTTTGGAGGGTTTGTGTTTGCAGGGTTGGGTGTTTGGGGTTGGGTGTTTGAGGGGTTGGGTGTTTGAGGGGTTGGGTGTTTGATGGGTTGGGTGTTTGAGGGGGTGGGTGTTTGAAAGGTTGGGTGTTTGGGGTTGGGTGTTTGAGGGGTTGGATAGATTTGAGGGGTTGTGTGGGTTTGAACATGGGAGAGAGAAAATGAAAGTTCCAGTGAATTCTTTCAGTCCTCATGAAACCTGAAAGCGAATTGCACTGGCACCCCTGAATTATAATGATCGGAAAAGTTTTAATTAAATATATAAAGTGGGGGGAGAGCTGCCTTGTGCTGGAAGAACCAGAGAATCCCACAATGGCTTGTGCTCACAGGGACCTCAAACCCACCCAGTGGCACCCCTGCCATGGCAGGGACACCTCCCACTGTCCCAGTGTCCAGTGTGGCCTTGGGCACTGCCAGGGATGCAGGGGCAGCCACAGCTGCTCTGGGATTCTACCCCAGTCCCTCTCCACCTTGCCAGGGAACAATCCCCAATTCCCAATGTCCCATCCATCCCTGCCCTTTGGCAGTGGGAGCCATTCCTGTGTCCTGTCCCTCCATCCCTTGTTGTTGTCTCAAATGCCAGATCTCATCCCAGCCTCAGAACAGATCCACCAAAAACCCAGCCCGTGACAAAAGACTTACCTAAAATGTTAAAACAATTATTTTTGGAGGATACAAAAGTAAAAAAAAAAAGGATTAAATATTTGGTGAAATGTCAATTTCTAAAGGTCTGCAGACAAATCAATGGCTGGAGCTCAGCAGTTCAGTGGAGGAGCCAGTGGTGGGCAGACTCAGAAGGCAGCTTTAGGACAGCAGTCAATCTAAATTCCATATTCCCTCATAGCTTTTCATAGAAGGATTTGATTATAAAACTCCATCCAGAGGTTGTGAAACTGTGTGTGTGCGTGTGTACAGATACAGAAATGGATGCACAAATTGTATTTCCTGTGCTCGGTCTCTGCTGCTTTGCATGGTATCCAGCACTGATTTTAGCCCATCAGCTTCCCTGCCTGGGGTTTTGTAGAGCTCTGTGAAGCCCTCAGAATAGCAGAATAGCTGGTAGGAGTTGTCAGGCACAGCAAAATATTTCAGCAGTTGGAACTAATTAACTATTGAAGAGGGGGTTTGTTAACAGTCAATGGTGGTGCTTTATTCATGCCCGAATTTTTAAGATTTTTTTTTTTCCAAGTCCCACACAAATATAGATAAAGCAGTTACCAATAACTGTTACAGGAACAGTTTGGACGGCTGTCAGTTTGGATGGAATGCCATATGCCCGCTCAGCTGCTCGTGTAATCCTCTCTAGCTGTCCTCAGAATTTACTGCTCTGAGAAATTGCCTTGGCTTGGGTTTACTGGCCACAGGAGCACTTGGGAGAGGAGCAGTGGTGTCACAGGAACTGTCCCAAGAACATGTATTTTTTTCACAAAAGTTTATGAGAGAAAAAGAATTTTGCCATTAAAAGAAGTCTGTGGTGGTGAGGGAAGCACTGGAAATGAGCCCCAGCTCAGGTGAACCCCTGAGCACCAGTGCCACAAGGGAACCTACAGGAAAGCTGGATATTTCCTGTGATATATTCAGGTTCTGGACAAATCCAAGTCTTATCCAAATGGATAACATTTTGTATGAAATCTTGGGGAAAAGTTCAGAAGGGGTTACAAATATCTAAACCCAGATTGTGCCATGGCTCCTGTGCTTGGACTCCATTAACCTCAGCAATTTCCATTTGTTCTTTGACATTTCCAAGTCCCTTCTAGGTTTTTGATTAGCAACTCTCGGCTTTTAGAGGAGGAACCAGTGAGATCAGTGCTCTGTCCGTGCTGAGGGAAGTGTGATTGGCCCCAAGAGGGGGAATGAGGGACCAGCACCAGGGCAGGAGCACAGCCAGGGTCCCTGCCCAGCCGTCCCAGCCCGTGCTGGGGGCAGCTCAGCTGGGACAGGGGCACTGAGACCTGCTGGCAATGGCAGGCTGTGAGGGACAGAGCTGGGACGTGACAGCTTCTGCTGTTCTGGGCACAGGTGGGACAACTTGTACTGTCCTGGGCACAGGTGTGACAGTTCCCCCTGTCCTGGGTACAGGTGTGACAGTTCCCCCTGTCCTGGGCACAGATCAGTCCTGCAGCCAGGGCTGAGCCACCGTGGCTTGTTTTGCCATCCCAGTGATTGATTCCTGCCACTTGAACCTTGGTTTCATTGTCTGGGAGGTGGATTACCCCCAAGGTCACCTCACCCTGAAGGGTTTGCTCGCAGACTATTTTATTTTTCTCCTTTACCATTGCTTGTCTTAATCAGTTTCCTATTAAACCCAAGCATACCCCCTCCCCTGCCTCTTTTCCTTTGAAATTGGCAGTGAACTACCACTGGAAAAATAAGAACATTCAGACATCAGCTTGGAAGTGTGAACACTTTGTTCTCTCTGCTGCAAACACAGCATTTGTGTTATTTTTGTTCTAATTCTCACTTCACTCCTATTAAGGAGCAATTTCAGCACATTCACTTCACGTTGCTGCCAATTTTCGTGGCATTTCAAAGAAGCAACAAACAGGTGCAGACCTTGCAGGAGTCAGTGCAGTTGGCTCATGGCTTAAATTGGTTTCATGGAGCTCTACATATTTTTGGGAATTCTGCTGGTGGACTTGGAGAGTCATCCTTCCGCCCCATGGGGAGTGTGTCCTGTGCAGGGCTGCGCTCCCACTGTGCTCAGCATTGGGCTGCTCGTGGCTGGGTGAGAAGTGATTTCCTGAGGATGGGTTTGGAGTGGGCAGCCAAAGGCACTTGGCCACCTCCATCCCCTGTCAGGGATGCATTTCACCAGGAAAGGCTCATTTCAGGCCAGGCGGGGCCCTTTGTCCTCTGCTTCTTCCTCCTCCCATTGGAACATTCTCAGTTTCTTCCTTGTGATCATTCTCACCCTCTTTTCCATGGGATTTTCCCATTGGGAAGAGATGGTTCAGTCTGGAAATGCTGGGATCAGGAGATGTTGGGGTCAGGAGGGGCTGGGACTGGGAAGTGCTGGGTTCAGGAGATGCTGAGATCAGGAGATCCTGCAGTTAGATGAAACCCCATGGAAGAATTAAAGGTTTAATCTAAACATGAAGAATGGAGTTTATTTTGCCAGGATAGTTTTCAGTATAATTGGCTAAATGGCTTTTCTTCAGTGCTTCATGGGGTCAAATGCTGCATGAAGTGTTTCAAAGGGCTGATTTCTAAATCACTCTTGATGGAAAATATGCCATTTGTATAACACATTTTGGTGTGTTACACTGAAACAACAAGACACTGAGTGAGTGTGACTAGTGGGGAGCACATTTTGGGGCCACCAAAGCCACTCCTTGTGGGACTCATGGTTCTGGCATTCCGGAGGACAAGTGTCCCTGTGTCCCAGGCCTGGCAGTGCAGCAGGGCTGACCTTTGATGTGGGGAGTTCCTGGTGCTGCAGGGAGATCACTCCACAGCTTCATCTTTATGTCCCTCTTCTCAAAGGGGGCCAAATCCTTCCCTTTTGTCTTTGAAGTGCTTTTAGAGAGATCTGAGCTTCAAATATAGCGGAAATCTCCTCCCTACAAAGGCTTTCAGTGTTTGATGTCCTCATCTGATCCCTTCAGAAATGACATCCCCACCTTGCAGAGGGGCAGCCAAGGGCATGGGGGTCTCACTTTGGGGAGCAAACTTCAGAGAAAGGAGAAGGGCATGAAGAAATGAGCTTATCATGGACATGCACAGGTCTTTGGGAAAGCAAATCCCGGGTTTGATTTTACACACATCCTGCCCTTAGCCTCAAAGGTGGAAACACGCAGAGGGATTGGTGGTGGAGGGCAGAAATGCATGGGATGCAGTGAGAAGTGATGGAAATGTGACAGCCCAGATCCTGGCAGAGGGGTGGGGTGGGACACTGGGGGAGCTTAGAGACAGCTGGAAAACAGAGGGGAGATATTTTTTTACATTCAGTATTATTTATAATATGGTATAATATAAATATAATATTATAAACATAAAAATATAATATTATATTTATATTGTGATATAATATAAATATTATAAGTATAATAAAATATAATATTACTTTTCCACTCAATAGAATTCTATTATAATTATTTATATTATAATAGAATATTAATATAATATTATAAATATAATAAAATATAATATTATTTTTTACATTCAATATTAAGTGAGGACTATTCTTTCCAGGGAGGAAAAGAGAACGGATAAAACCAAGCACAGGGCAGCAGGAGGACACCCCAGGGGAAGGTGCAGGAGGGCAGCAGCCCCAGCCCCTGGAGGTGTTTCTGTGTGCTGTGCAGAGATTTCCCTCAGCCCTGAGCTGT
Source organism: Zonotrichia albicollis (assembly GCF_047830755.1). Taxonomy (NCBI): domain Eukaryota; kingdom Metazoa; phylum Chordata; class Aves; order Passeriformes; family Passerellidae; genus Zonotrichia; species Zonotrichia albicollis. The sequence goes on from NC_133826.1 coordinate 831,396, forward strand.
CACAGCCCCAGCTCCTGGAAGCACTGGGGGATTCATCCCCAGCCAGGCAAATTCCTGAGATTGCCTTGGATCCATTTCCATCAGGGAACATGCTCAGACCTGGCCCAGACCAGGCAATTATGCTAATGAGGGACGTGAGAAACTAATTTCAGACATAAATAATGTATTATTGACCATAAGATTTCCCTCAAGCTTCGATTTCATTCCTTCTTTATCACTTTGCTGCCGAGGCAAATTAGCCTTGTGGAAGGGATCATTTGGGTCCCTTTGGGATCCTGGGCTCTGTCAGGAATGAGTCAGTGCCACCTTCCCAGCAGCTCCAGGCATCATTGGAGGGAGATAAAGCCCTGGACAACTCCTTCTGCCCTTGGAGGGGAAGGGGATGAGGTCCCACAAGTGCATGCAGAACTGCCAGCCCCAGCTCGTGCCTTTTCCACAGCTCCTTCCCCAGGGAGGGACCTGAGCCAGGCCCTGTCCCGTGGGAATGGGCCCAGGGCGTGCCAGGGGAAATAACAGAATTGCCAGGGGAAATAACAGAATTACCAGGGAATGTGTGGTCAGCACCTGGAAACTGGAAATTATTCGCTCTGGACTGTGTGAATGTTCCTTTTCCAGGCAGGAATCCCATCTTTAATTACTCAAAAAGATGTGTGTACACACCCCACTATGGTTTTGTTGATATAAAGATGCTTTTGGGGCTGTACTGTGGTGTTTTCTGTGAGTTTTCTCAGGATATGAAATGAATGTTCCCTTCTCACTCAGCATTTGTGGATCTCCATCAATTCCCTGCGGGAAAGGAGAGGATCCCTTTGGTGCCCTACCCAGGGGCACAGGGGAGAAGGCTCTGGAGGAGCTTCCCTCTGCCAGGGCAGGGCAGCTCAGTGCCCCCTTGTAGGAGTGACGGGGGGTGGGATGGTGGGGATGGATGGAGATGCGAGATCTCTGAGGCCGGGGCTGGGATTTGGGGTTCATTGCACAGGGCCTGGGTGCAGGGCCCTGCTGGGATTTGGGGTTTATTGCAAAGGGCCTGGGTGCAGGGCCCTGCTGGGATTTGGGGTTCATTGCACAGGGCCTGGGTGCAGGGCCCTGCTGGGATTTGGGGTTCATTGCAAAGGGCCTGGGTGCAGGGCCCTGCTGGGATTTGGGGTTCATTGCACAGGGCCTGGGTGCAGGGCCCTGCTGGGATTTGGGGTTCATTGCACAGGGCCTGGGTGCAGGGCCCTGCTGGGAGCTGCCAAACACAGCTCAGAGAAGTAAAGAGAGAAGAGAGGGGAGAGAGGATGAGAGGGTGAGAGAGTGAAAGGGGTAAGAGCATAGAAAAGTAAGAGCTAAGAGACAAGAGCTAAGAGACAAGAGCTAAGAGACAAGAGCTAAGAGAGTGAAGTTCCTGTTCCAATACAATAAATCTTCTGTGTTGAATATTCTCATTCTCACTAACCAATCTAGTACAAGATACAAATTCTATAGCATTTCCATACAGTCTATAGGAATCACTACATTACCACACTGTGTTACATTTTAAACCCTAAAAACTCCTCTTTGGGCCCTTCTGCCAAGCTGTAGGGTCTGCTGTGACCCTTGGGCCTGTCTGCAAGCAGAGGGTGTTTTTCCATCAAAAGGGGATCACCTTCAGCCAGCCACACCGTTGTTTTCCAGTTGTTCAGTAACTGAGGGATCTCAAAGCTTGCTTTCATTTCAATCTCACTTGTAGTTTCCATATTCTCACAATCTTTTGCCAGACAATCATATTGATAAGGCTTTCCTGTTCCATCTTCCCCAACACCCCCTGAACGGGGAGCTCGGTACACAGTGAAGTGTGGGAATGGAGGAGTGTGGTCCTTGCTGTTCAGGAGTTAGGGGATGAAAACCTCAGTGTGCTGGGTGCAGTGCTCAGCCCTCACTCGTGCTGCAGGCCCTGCACACCAGCAGGGACATAAATCTGGTGCAGTTTTAGTTGGAGGCTGTGAGTGATCTCTTGTTTGATCTCAGGAGTGAGGAGCAGCCTGGATTGGCAGTGCAGGCTTTGTTAGTTCCGAGCTGATGAGCACCAAGCACGCCCCTGCTGCATTCTCTGGGTCATTAGGATTATATTCTGTTTTTTGCTAATAATTGTAATTGCAGAAGTGCGCAGACAAAGGACTAATTACTTCAGACCATCAGGCAGACAGAAAGTGCTCAGGGCTGGGTTTGCCTTTCCAGCAGCCTGTGCAATTCCATCCCATGAGGTGCCTGATGGACCCATCAGGGCATGGCACCACCTTAGAGAGCCCAGGGCTAGAGGGGGCTCAGTCCTGGCTTAGACCACCTCAATTCCAGAGGCTCCTGAAGCAAAAGAGCCTTTGTTATGCCCCTGGGGCCCAGGCTGTGTGCCCTGCTCTGCTCCCAGAGAGCAGCTCAGTTCATGGATCCCATCTCACCCAGCCTTTCTGAGTCCTGTCAGTCATTAAATCCTGGAATATCCTGAGCTGTAGGGACCCCAAAGATGTCCCAGCCCCAGCCCTGCACAGACCCCAAATCCCACCCTGGGCATCCCTGGCAGCGCTGCCCAAACTCTCCTGGAGCTGCTCTGGCATCCTCAGGGCCGTGCCCATTCCCTGGGGGTCTGGGCAGTGCCAGCACCCTCTGGGATGAACCTTTCCTGATCCCCCTGGTTAAACCCACTATGATGCTGAATATTCCAGCAGGAGGACTGGAAGCACAAGCTCTGTGTTGGATCACTCCAGGTTTCCTTCTTGCCGTGGTGGCTTTGAGCAGAACTCACCTGGGTTGTTCAGGGACCTTCCCAGATCAAGGGTTCAGTTTTGGCATCACATTCCTACACCTGAAGAACATTTCAGCTTTTATTGACTGCCTGAAACTTCTGCTCATGTTCTGGAAAGATTTTTGCCAGTCTTTTGGAATGGTTTGCTATTTTCTCCCTACCTAACTCATCAGTAGTGGTGTGACCAGGTTAAACTGCACCAGGATAATTCCCAAAGGTGATGATAATTCACCCCAGATCCTGCAGGTCTGGCTGGGAATCAGCCTGTCGGCCCCCCAGGCTCTGAAGCTCAGGGGCTGGGATCTGTGCATTTGAAATCAAAGCTTTGCAGTGCTAGAAATGTCATTCCAATCTCCTCCTTTTTGATATTTTCTTTAGGAAAGAATTCCATTCAAACAGAAATGTTCCAGAGAACAAGAATGAAATGTCATCTTTTATATCTTTTAAAGCCCTATATTGTGAGCTTGTAATACAGCCAGTACAACCCTTCAGAGGCAGAGAGTTGCTGCACATCAGAGTTTTGCCCTGGAACATTGGATATTGTCTTCCCCAAATGTCACCCTTTGTGCACTCGGGCCGGGCTGAGCAGGAAACGTGGAAGGGCTGAATTAATATTTCATTTGAAGTTCCTGGTAATTACAACCAGGATTAATTTCTCCAGCCTGAGAGCAGGTTCTGGGCATTCTGGGCACTGTAAATTATTGATTTGTGAGTGGCAGAAGGAGCGTGGCTGAACCAGAATCCAGACTGGTGTGGGCTGAGAGGGACCTCAAATCCCAGCCAGTGCCATGGGCAGGGGCACCTCCCACTGTCTCAGGGTGTCCCAGTGTCCAGCCTGGCCTTGGGCACTGCCAGGGATCCAGGGGCAGCCACAGCTGCTCTGGGCACCTGTGCCAGGGCATCAGCACAGAATCCCTGAATCACAGTGTAGGAGCATCGGGGGTAGCACAGTGGGGAAGGATGGAGAGCAGAGATCTCTGCAGGCAGGTCTGGATCTTGCAGTTTATTGCACAGGGCCTGGCTGCAGGGCCCTGCTGGGCTAGGATTTGGGGTTTATTGCACAGGGCCTGGGTGCAGGGGCCTGCTGGGATTTGGGGTTCATTGCAAAGAGTCTGGGTGCAGGGCCCTGCTGGGATTTGGGGTTCATTGCACAGGGCCTGGGTGCAGGGCCCTGCTGGAGCTGCAGCCACAGCTGTAGCAGGACTGAGAGAAGAGAGGGGTAGAGAGGATGAGAGGGTAAGAGAGTAAAAGGGTAAGAGAGCAAAAGGCTAAGAGAGTGAAGTTCCCGTTCCAATACAATAAATCTTTTTCTGTGTTGAATATTCTCATTCTCACTAACCACTCTAGTACAATACACAGATGCTACAGCATTTACATACAGCCTATAAGAATCACTACATTACCACACTGTGTTACATTTTAAACCCTAAAAACTCCTCTTTGGACCCCATCTGCCAAGCTGTAGGGTCTGCTCTGACCCTTGGGCCTGTCTGCAAGCAGAGGATGTTGTTCCATCAAAAGGGGATCACCTTCAGCTGGCCACCATTGTTTTCCAGTTGTTCAGTAACTGAGGGATCTCAAAGCTTGCTTTCATTTCAATCTCGCTTACAGTTTCCATATTCTCACAATCTTTTGCCAGGCAATCACATTGATAAGGCTTTCCTGTTTCATCTTCCCCAGCACCCTGCCAGCCTGGCACACCCTGGCACACCCTGAGCACAGCAGCATCTGCAGAGCAAGCAGAAAAGGCTCAATTTGCCCCAAATCCTCCTGCTCCAGTCACAGCTCAGGGCTATGCCCTTTGGGGAGCACTGTGGGCACAGGGAAAGCTGCAATATGAAACACAGCCATTACAAGGGAAATTTCAATTTTGCCAGGGCTGGAAAGCAGCATTAAGCTGTAATTAAAAAGTTATTGCAAATATCCACAAGGCTCCAATTCCATTTAATGGCTGCAGCTCTCTGTCCATCATCAGGATGAGCCACTTCAGGGGGACACAAACCTGGATTTTGACTGTTTAATGCTGGGTGTAATTATCATTTGCTCATTTCCATCCCACAAGTGGAAATTATACAAAACTGGAATATTTACATTTTATGCACTGAAGTTCTGCTTCAAATCCGGAGATGACCCAACTTGTGTAGGCCTGCAAATTAATTTTAAAAAAAAGTAATTATGCTGTTGAAGCCAAAAATGAAACTCACACTTGCTGAGTACAAACCCAAATACACAGAACTTAGTGGGAGCTTTTTTTATTTATTTATTCCTAATCAGCTTTGCAGCAATGTTAGAAAAAAACAGCCAGAAGCTTTTACATGGCAGATCTGTGAAAAGCTTTACAAAATTAAGTTATATCTGTATATAATATAAAATCAATGGAACTGTTTAGAAAATCAGAGGTACCATTGCAAGAACAGAAATCTACTCAGAAATAAAACCTTTTGTTTAGCTTAAATTAGAGAATACAACTGTTGGGCAGGTGTTTGCGTTTGTGTTTTTATGCACCCTTTTCCTGCCATGGCTTTCCAAAGCACAGAACTGGAATGAGATTGGGATTGGTGGGAGGGCAGAGTTTGGGATGTTTGTGGAAGCAGGAGGTTTGCCAGGAGCAGGGTTTCACATTCCACATCTTCATTGCTCAGCTCAGCGCCTCTCAGAGCCAGCTCCTCCTGCTGGAATTTACAAACTCAGATAAAGGCACCCAAAGGCCAATGTGCTTGAGTGAAAGATGCTCACGTGCATGGGCAGGGTTTTGCAGCTGGAGTTTCTCCCGCCCGGTTTTGGTTTTGTTTTTGTTTTTCAGTGGTGCTGCAGAAGGGTTTGCATTCAGCCCTCCTCACCTGGGCAGAGCACGGTGTCAGGAATACAGCACTGATACTCACTGTTTATTCCTGTGTAAATTCTGAATCACAGAACAAACACTTTATAATTCAACATCAATCTTTAAATGTGGCAGAGGAACCCAAGCTGTAATTTTTCCCCCCAGGTGAAAACCCATCAGCACAATAACAGAGTGCAGGGTTTGGGCTGTGCTGGGGATGCTGGGATCTCTCACTGCCACCAGGAAAGATTGAAAACTTTGCAAAATCCTCTCCTCTCCTCTCCTCTCCTCTCCTCTCCTCTCCTCTCCTCTCCTCTCCTCTCCTCTCCTCTCCTCTCCTCTCCTCTCCATTTCTTCAATAAGACATGGACAGGGCATTTATTGCTGCCGTACAAAAACCCCAATAGGCAGCCCAGGAGATGTTCCTGACTGGGATAAAGGTGCAAATGTGTTTTTTAGTGCCCAGCTGCTGGGGTGATGCTCCTGTGGCCCAGGTGCCCTGAACTGAGCTCTGCTGCTCCTGCCAGGGGGCACAGGGGGTTCAGCCCCTCCTGGCACAGAACAGCAAACAGGAGAGGGGAAACACCCCAGCTTCTGGCCAGGGGAGCTCAGCGTGGAGAATTGCCCCTTGGGAAGGGCTGGGAGTGCCCATCCTGCAGGGACACAAATCCCTGGATGTGGCACTGGGGACATGGGGCACTGCTGGCCTTGGGACTCCATGGGCTCAGTGGGGTTTGCCAGCCTGGGCCATTCTGGGATTCTGGCACTCAGCTGAAGTCTTTAACAGCCAGCAAAGGTTTCATTTCCCCAGGTGCTGGAGTTTTCCAAGCTGATATTTCCAGGATTCTTTGTGAGTGCTCACCATTCATGTATAACCCCTTGGGTGCTCAGTGAGGGTCTCCTTTCCCTTTGTGGTGACACCTGGCTGTCTCAGAGCGCTCCAGGTGTCCCATTCCTGATCATCCCCAGCCATTCCTGCCAATTCCTGCTCACTCCTGCCTGTCCCCGCCCATTCCAGCTCTGGCAATGGCATTTCCCACATAACCAGGGGAGCAGAGAGGTGCTGCTGCTGCTGCTGCTGCTGTGGGTTTGTCAATAGTCTCCCATCCACAGCTTTGTGTTTAATAGGCTTTGATGGACTTTTCTTCCATTAATTTGTCTAATTGCCTTTCAAATCCATTTATGCGTCTGGCTCCCACGGCATCCTGTGGTAATGAGTTCCACACTTTAATTATGCACTATGTGAAAAATTACTTTCTTTTCTTTGTTTTGCACCCACTCTCTAATTATTTTCTGACAAGCCTTTGTTCCTGCGTTTTTAGAAACAACAAATAATCGTTGGCCACTTCACACTTGTGCTGCCACCCTGGTTCTCTCTGCTGCTCCTCCTGCCTCTCCTGTCTGAGCTGAGCTGGGTTCAGTGTTCTTTGATCAGAACCTGCTCTCCCCGGGCTGGGAGATGTGGCAGAGGAGCCCAGAGCAGCTGTGGCTGCCCTGGATCCCTGGCAGTGCCCAAGGCCAGGCTGGACATTGGGGCTGGAGCACCTGGGACAGTGGGAGGGGTGCCTGCCATGGCAGGGGGGGCACTGGGTGGGATTTAAGCTCCACCCCAGACCAAACCTGTGTGGGATTCTGGGATCCCATCACTCTGCCATTCTCATCACATTCTCCATACCTTCTTTAGGTCTCCTGACCCTTTATTGAGGCAGGATGCCAGAGATGCAGGCTCCCTGTCCATACCAGGAGTGTCCCTGTCCATCAGGGACTGTCCCTGTCCATCAGGGATTGTCCCTCTCCATACCAGGAGTGTCCATGTCCATGCAGGGATTGTCCCTGTCCATGCAGGGACTGTCCCTGTCCATACCAGGAGTGTCCCTGTCCATCAGGGATTGTCCCTGTCAATACCAGGAGTGTCCCTGTCCATCAGGGATTGTTCCTGTCCATCAGGGAGTGTCCCTGTCCATCAGGGAGTGTCCCTATCTATGCAAGATACCTTTCAATTTTGATGATTCTCTGGTTTTATCATCTGTGACGTCTCCCCATGTTACCCTAGCTCTGAAAGGAGCCACTCAGATCTCTGAGGTTTGTGCTCTGCATCAAAGGGCAGTGGGGTGGAGCTGCCCTGGCTGTCCCTGTGGGCACCACTGTGGCTGCAGCTGGGAGGGTGTGCCCAGCTCCCTGATCCCATTTCCTGATCCCATTTCCATTCCCATTTCTGTGGGCTGGAGCTGTGTCAGCTGCCCAGCACAGCCAGAGGTGACAGCCTGGAGGGCAAAGGGTTAACAGGGCTGGCCCCTGTTCCCAGGCAGGCAGCTGTAAATACCACATCTATGAAAGCTGGCTGTAAATAATGCAGGTATCTCATGAAGTGTTCCAGGCAGGCAGCAGGACGTGGGCTCACTCAGGGACATTACAGACTGAGCTGGAGGGTGATGGGGTTTTGGCTCCAATAATAAAGTTCCCCTGGCAGGGCAGGGCAGGGCAGGGCAGCCTGGGGGGCTCAGGGAGTGCTGGGCTTTGCCTGCTCCTCCCTGCTGGGGTGACCCTGGGCTGCCCCTCTGTCCCAGCAGCTCCGGGAGCCCAGCTCAGGCTCGGGGCTGCAGCCTGGGAGGCTCCTGGGGCACTGCCCCGCTGCCAGCCCTGCCTTGTCTGGCCTCCCCCAGCTCTGCTCCTGCCTCTCAGAGCTCTTCTGCACCAGGCTGAGCTCATTGTGCGGCCTTTGGAGAGAGGAGTGTCACACACATCTTCTATGGAAAATCCTTTCCTTAGGACTTTTCCTCCTGAGAAGCTGGGAGGCCTCAGGAACAAAATGCAGACAATGATTATCTGCTGCTGTGGAATGCAACAGGCGCATCTGTGATTGGGCTCATGTGGTTGTTTCTAATTAATGGCCAATCACAGCCAGCTGGCTCGGACACAGAGCCGAGCCACAAACCTTTGTTATCATTCCTTCCTATTCTATCCTTAGCTAGCCTTCTGATGAAATCCTTTCTTCTGTTCTTTTGGTATTTAGTATTTAGTTTTAATGTAATATATATCATAAAATAATCAATCAGCCTTCTGAAACATGGAGTCAGATCCTCATCTCTTCCCTCTTCCAAGAACCCTGTGAACACCGTCACAGAGGAGGAGGCAGGACGAGCAACAGTGCTTCCCATCCTTTCCTCTCCTTTCCCCCAGCCTTTGTTCGCCGCCTCTCTCCTCACCGCTGACAGGTGCCCTGGTCATTTCCAGCTCTGTGCCTTGAAACCCACAGCTTCAGAAGGGCTCTGGGATTGTTAGGGCTCAATTAGTAACAAATAATTAGTGAAGCAAACCCAGCTCCAGATCCTCATCAATACCACAACCTCTGCCCCACCCCTGCAGAGGGATGGGGTTTCCTCCTGCTCTGCTCCTAATCTGGGCTTTAATCCTGGGCCAGGGTTTGATCCTAATGAGATTAGAGCCTGGCAGGGCTGCAGTGTGTAACACCCAGGCAAGTCCTGTAACCATGGTTTCCTTCACGTGCTGCCTTCAGCACGGAGGGATGTGTGTGCAGGAGGCTGCATGGGGGTCTGTCCGTGCTTCCTTCTGCAAACCCTGCTGGGGACAGAGCCACAGAGCCCCAAAGACACAGAGCCACAGTCCTGGGCCAGCAGGAGCCCTGGGATGTGTGTGCTGGATCGGGAGCATCCAGCTCATGGATGAGCTGGATGTGGGAGTTCCCAACGGGAGCAGCCCCTCGAGGGGCTGAGGGACACAGGGGACACCTTGGGGGTCAGGCTGGGGCTGGGGGTCTGTGCAGGGCCCCACCACCCCTGAGGGTACCTCCATGATTCTTCCTAATCCAATCAAGTTATTTGCATAACTACCCAATTTCCAGTGTTCTATTTGCATTAGAATACAGGAATAAATATGCATAAATAAAAGTTATGTTCAAAGAAAATGAAGGCAGCAACGATTCCTTCCCAGCGTTCCAAAGCAATTAAAAAGTTAGACACATGTATGGCTGCTTTTCCATACAAGAACTGTCTGAAAGACCTTCAAAATCTATTTAAATTCTGGCTTGTGTATTATATTAGTTCATTATAAAGCCTTTTAGTTAATTCACTTTATCCTTAAAGGCTTAAAATTCTAATTAAATTTTATATCGTACCCCACATTCATTAATATATTCCTTTAAAAGCGTTTATAATTCATTGTCTTTATCACTTTTACAATTAAAATCGTTACTCTAGTTTGGATCTCAGGAACAGGCAGCAGCTGCCTCTACAAGCAGTGCTGAAAAGGCACAGAGGAGCTCACCTGAACTTTTGTTTTTGCTCCCTGTGTGCCAGTGCTGCCTGCAGGGGTGGCACTGACCCACCAGGGCTCTGTCCCTTCCTGGCAGGGACATGTCACAGGCAACTTTTATGGAAAATCCTCTCCTTGGGATTTCTCCTCCTGAGAATCTGGGAGGCCTCAGGAACAAAATGCAAACAATGGTTATCTGCTGCTGTGGAATGCAACAGGTGCATCTGTGATTTGGCTCATGTGGTTGTTTCTAATTAATGGCCAATCACAGCCAGCTGGCTCGGACAGAGAGCCAAGCCACAAACCTTTGTTATCATTCTTTCCTATTCTATCCTTAGCTAGCCTTCTGATGAAATCCTTTCTTCTATTCTTTTAGTATAGTTTTAATGTAATATATATCATAAAATAATAAATCAGCCTTCTGAACCATGGAGTCAGATCCTCATCCCTTCCCTCATCCTGGGACCCCTGTGAACATCCTCACAGGGACCCCCCTCCCCTGCCAGTGCTGCCATCCCCAAAGCCATGGGGCACTGGCAGCAGGCAGCTGATGGATTTTCCAGGCAAACAGATGATTGAGAGAATTATTCTGCAAACCTGCTCTTTGCCTGACCATTCTGCAGTGGGTGCACTCACAGGAAGCTCTGCCCTGGCTGGTTATGGCTCCACAGCTGCTCAGGCCCTGGCCAGGACTCCATTTGCATTATTAATGTGTTTTTAACAAATGATCTATAAGGAGCAAGCTGTGACTATCGAGCACAATTACCACTCAAATGAGAGTTTTAATATTGCAGCATCTGCTGCTCTTGCCAGTGGCCAGCTCACAGCCTCCCAGCAAGGCAGATCTGTGCAGCCACCAGGGTTCCTGAGCTGGGAACTCTGGGGCAAAGCAAGGCAGGGTGTGCAAGTCTTTTGTTGGGTACAGGAAAAAACCCCAAGAATTCCTGGGTAAATTTAAATGTAGAAGGTTCTGGGCCAGATGAAAATATTCTGGGTTTAATTCTGGAATTCAGAAGCACAGCCAAGGCTGGGGCATTTGTGTCCCTGTCCTGAAGGGATGAGGGGGAACAGGGATTTCTCATCCACACCCTCCAGGCTCTACCAGGAGCCTCTCCCAGCTGGGTTCCTCACCCTCGTCCTCCCATTTCCCACAGGAGCTGGGTTCTTCATCCTCATCTTCATCCTCATCCTCATCCTCATTCTCATCCTCATCCTCCCATTTCCCACAGGAGCTGGGTTCCTCATCCTCCCATTTCCCACAGGAGCTGGGTTCCTCATCCTCATCTTCATCCTCATCCTCATCCTCATTCTCATCCTCCCATTTCCCACAGGAGCTGGGTTCCTCATCCTCATCCTCCCAGATCCCACAGGAGTTGGGTTCCTCATGCTCATCCTCATCCTCATCTTCATCTTCCCCACATCCCACAGGAGCTGGGTTCCTCATCCTCATCCTCATCCTCATCCTCATCCTCATCCTCATCCTCATCCTCATCCTCATCCTCATCCTCATCCTCATCCTCCCAGATCCCACAGGAGCTGGGTTCCTCATTCTCCTTTCTCTGAGCCACCAGAGCTTCAAAGCTGTTTTCTTCCGCAGATCTATCGAGGCAACGCTTTCAGTGCTGTGCTCCAGAATCTGATTTCCCAAAATCCCAGAACCCCAGAGTGGGTTGGGTTGGAATAGACCTCAAATCCCACCCAGTGCCACCCCTGCCATGGCAGTGCCACCTTCCCCTGTCCCAGGTGTTCCCAGCCCCAGTGTCCAGCCTGGCCCTGGGCACTGCCAGGGATGCAGGGGCAGCCGCAGCTGCTCTGGGCACCCTGTTTGTGGTTACATTAATAATCACAATTGCAATTCCCAGACTGGAGCTGAAGGGACCGCCCTGAGCCCACCTGGAATCCCCTCCCGGGCTCCCGCCAGGGTAAGGATGCAGGTGCTGGCCCCCACCTTCCCTCTCAGCCTGCAATGAGTCACTGCAGAGCCCAGGGCTGTGCTTTTACCCTTCATTTTCTCCCAGATTTTGTTTGGGTTTGTTGTAGGTTTTAGCTGTCATCAACCCCTCAGTTGTATAACCCTTTTCCCAGGCTTTTTTGTTATTTTCTCCTTTGCTGCATTAGGATGCAATTATGTACTTCAGCTAATTGCCAGTTACTTAGTGTCAAAATGCATAATGTGTCTGAAATGTCCTCGCCTTCTCTGTCAGGATCCTGTGCAGAGCAGGAACAAATACAAGCTATTACTCTTGTCAAGAATTTACCTGAAAAGACTTTTTTTTCCTTGCTCCATCACATTTTTGGGTGCAGCGTTGTGATTGCAGGCATTTAAAATGTATCAACTTTCTATTTACAAATGATTAGTTCTTGAGGCAGTTTTCGTGCAGGACTTATTTACTCAGAATTATAAATTCACATTTGGTTTGGCACGGGCTTGGGGCTGATAAATCTGGAAACGTTTTTACAGACTAATGTAACTGGACAGCAGCAAGTGCCAGAAACCATTAGGAAAATGGAAATCTGCTTCACAGCTGAATTTACCCTCTTAGAGACACCGAATGCATTTGAATATTTTATCTCAGATATGTGTGAGGTGGTTGGGAAAAGGTTTAAATTTTAAAAATGGCATAATTAATGGCAGAGCTAATAATGGCACACCTGGCTGAGGTGTGTTTGCTGCTATAAAAGGAGCTTTTTCTGTTCACATTGGCAGACTGCCGGGTTTCTCTTTCAGAGCTCTTAAGTCACATCACTTTTGGCACATGAGAATTATTTTTAAAAGAAAATTAGAAAGATCCAGAGTCAGTCTGCAGGCAAGGGAACACTGGAGGAGGGGGCCTGGGGCAATGTGAGCCTCAGAGAGGCAGTGGGGCTCCACCAGGCAGGTTTTGGTGTCTTTTCTGGAGAAGAAACTCTGCCCCAGTGAAACTAATCTGTTTACGTCTGTGGCTTAATGAAAAGTTACTGGAAATCTCCAGAATCTGGCATTGCGCAGCTGTTTGCGTCTGAGCTGCCAGTTCACGAAAAGTTTAACGAGCAGCTTACCTAAAACCATGAACCAGAGGAAAAGCACAGGGGTAGGGATTGTGCCCCAACCCTCCCTCCCTCTGCTGCTCAGCATTCGCTGATCTGGGTGGTGTCTGTGTGAGGAAACAATCACAAATTGTACAGGCAAACCTATAGCTCTGTGCTGGAGCTGCTGTGGAAAGCGATTATTTATTGAAATGCTGAGAGGAGCCGTCCCTCTCCGGAGATTGTGGGGCTCCCGTGGCCAGGGCAGTGAGGGCAGCCGGGCAGGAAATCACACACCACGCTGAGTTCTTCCTGCTGGGGCATTTGCAATCCCACAAAATCACAAACTGTCACCAAGTGAGCCCAGGACAGGCTCTGTGTCAGGGCCGGGCGAGGAGGGTTTAGTGAAAATGGCAGGAAAATCAATGCACAAACAGCAGAGGTTCATGTCCAAAAAGGAGACAGAGGAGTCCTTTTCCCTTATTTGAATAAAGGGAGAGGCCATGGGCATTTCCCTGAGATCTCTCAGAATTTTGGAGGACGCAGCCTCCTTTCTATCCCAATTTCCCAGCTGCATTTCCCATCTCTCTTTCCCCATTCTGAGGTACTTGAGAGCTACAGACTTCCCAAAACACCTGGTACCAGAGACTTCCCTCTGATGTATAACCCTCCCTTTTCATTTTTAATTCTTACATAATTTAGGTGTTTTTCCCCATTTCTGAGGTACTTGAGAGGTTCAGACTTCCCGATATGCCTGATCCCAAAGATTTCCCTCTAATGCATAACCCTCCCTTTAATTTTTAATTATTACTGAATTTTGGGGTTTTCCCTATTGTTTCTTTCATCTCTCAATGTCTAATTTCATTTATCAGCAAACCTAAAGTTTATTTATAAAAGCAAATATCTTTTTCCATTCATCAATCAGTGGAACCCTTCCCATTGTTTCTTTTATCTCCCAGTGCTGGTTTTATCTACCAGCAGACCCACAGCTGGTTTGTAAAGACAAATCCACCATTCCTCTCAAAAATAACCCCAAAAGAGGAACCCCCAGAGCCTGCACAAATGGGTAACTCACTGCAGATTGGGATTTCCCCACTGGGTTTGAACAGGGGGCTGGGAATCACAACAGCTCATCCATCCCTTATCCATGTGGGAAAAGGTTAATTGCTGAGAAATGTGCTTTCCTCCCCATTCATATCCTGGCGTTTGCAGGGAGAGCCTGGCCTCTGAGCAAATCCCTGATAATTACCAGTACCACAATATCTGAATGTGAAATTCAACCTTCATCATCTGCTAAATAAGTCCAGATTCCTCTACTTGAATCTGCCTTAGGGAAGCTTGAACTAATACAGCTTTTTCCTTAATTTTTCTGAAACATCCTTTTTTAAAGGGATATGAGCTTCCTGCTCATCCAAGTTACCTCGTGAAAATGAGATGAAAGCACTCCAGCCACTCTTCCCAGGCTGCATTATGCAAATATGATTTGTACAGAGCCATTCCCTTGGGAGCCAAGTCCAAAAAGCCTCTAAAGTGACAGAAACTTTCTCAGCACTTGGCTTTTCCAGCCCTGCCATCACCTGGTGGCTGGATCCTGTCACGGCAGCATCCTCTCAGCTATTTCACTAATTCCCCTGATTAATCCCCACAAAATTTGTTTGCAACTGAAAAACGCTTGCTGCAAATTCAGCGCACTTCAAAATTTGCTAAATATACACAGGATGTGCCACCCTGCTCGCTGGGAGCCTCTGCAGCTGGGGTTTGTCACTCCTGGGGCACCTTGGATGGGGAAGTCTGTGGGGCTGTGGCAGGAGGCTGCCAGGAGAACGGGTTTGGTGCCTAAAACAAGGAGGTTTTAGAGTGTTAGCTGGCAAGGAGAAGGGTTTGGTTCCTAAAACAAGGAGCTTTAGGTCAGGCTGCTGTAAGGAGAAGGAGTTTGGTGGCTAAAACCAGGAGTTTTAGGTCAGACTGTGGCAAGGAGGAAAGGCTTGGTGGAAAAAAACAGGAGTTTTTAGGTGGTTAGCTAACAAGGAGGAAGGGTTTAGTGGCTAAAACCAGGATTTTTAGGTCAGGCTGCCACAGGGAGAAATGGTTTGGTGGCTAAAACCAGGATTTTTAGGTTGTTAGCTGGCAAGGAGGAAGGGTTTGGTGGATAAAACCAGGAGTTTTTAGGTGGTTAGCTGACAAGGAGGAAGGGTTTAGTGCCTAAACCCAGGATTTTTAGGTCATTAGCTGGCAAGGAGAAGGGTTTGGTGTCTCACACCAGGATTTTTAGGTCATTATCTGATGTTCCAGAGGGGAATGGTGCCAGCAGGGCCTGCAGAGCTGCAGGAGCCCCCAGGTCCATCAGGGAATGCCAGGGAGGGATGAGCAGCACAGGGTTTGTGAAAAGGGATGTGGGGAGGACCAGTGCAAAGCTTGATAAGGGTTAAGATAAGTGTTCTTAGTGTGGTACTCCTGAATTTGAATCTTAATTATGAATTCTGAGTGTCCTTTAAATGAAAGAAAACCATAGGCAATGGTTAAACACCATAAAACACTGCAGAGGTTGGAAAATGGCTTCTCTGATTTCTCCTCTCTGTTTTTTCTCCCTCTCTGTGTTTTCTCCTCTCTGTCTGGTCCTGTCCTGTGACATTGGTGGGGTTTTTGCAGAGGAAAGTTTGGGATGTGCTGGTGCTCACAGTTGTAATTATTTGTCAAGGGCAGCCAGCATCTCAGCAATGTGCTGCTCTGTGTTTCGTGGGCTGCAATGGAAATAAATAAATGGGGCTGAGAGCTCAAATGAGTGCCTGCACAGTGGGCAGCAGCACTTCAAATGCTTGGGAGCACGAGGAGGCTGGAACGTGTTCCAGCAGCATATTGAACAATGGGAACCTCATCTGGAGCCTCGCAGCCAATTCTGTTTGCCTCCCCTCAGCTCTAATTAAGATTGACAAGGTTATCCAGAGCAGGAGAACAAATATTACAGGAATTGGAGATGTGTTGACACACGACTAAAGAACTACATCAAATTAAATTTCCAGACAGGAAATATGAGCACAATTAAGACAAGGCTACTGGAGGAAATGTGGGGAATATTCGTGAACGATTTCTCGGGCTTTGAGCTCTTGGGCTGATTTTTGTGCCATTTTCACAGAATTCTGGAATGGTTTGGGTTGGAATGGACCTCAAAGCCACCCAGTGCCACCCCTGCCATGGCAGGGACCCCTCCCACTGTCCCAGGTGCTCCAGCCCCAGTGTCCAGCCTGGCCTTGGGCACTGCAGGGATGCAGGGGCAGCCACAGCAAATCTGGGAATTCTATTCCAGTCCCTCCCCACCCTCCCAGGGAACAATTCCCAATATTCCATCCAGCTCTGCCCCTGGCAATGGGATCCATCCCCCCTTGTCCCCTGTGAACAGCCTCTTCCCATCTGTTCTGAAGCACCTTCAGGTCCTGGAAAGCCACAGCTGGCTCTCCCCAAAGCTTCTCTTCTCCAGTTGTTGGAGGAAGGCCTTTGACACTTATTCTTGCATAAAAGTAAAATACCAGGACTGGCACCGGGCGCCCAGATTTGCTGTGGCTGCCCCTGCATCCCTGGCAGTGCCCAAGGCCAGGCTGGACACTGGGGCTGGAGCACCTGGGACAGTGGGAGGTGTCCCTGCCATGAGAATGGGATGAGCTTTAGGTCCTTTTCAACACAAACTATTCCATAATTTAATCCAAAATAAAAGTTTGCAGCTATTTGATGTAAATGTGAATTTTCATGTGTGTTTTGTTCGATGTAAATATGAATTTGTTGTGTGTTTTCCAGTGTGGTTTCAGTGCATGGTTCCCAGCTGTTAACACACTCAGCGTCCTACCACACCTCACACAGAGATTATCAATAATCAGTGATCAATACAGTTTATAAAAGTCTGTTCTGAAGGGAAATTGCTGCATTTCAAAGGATGTGATTCTATCTTCCCCTCTCTTCTCCAAGTAAAATGAACAGCCAACTTACTTTGAACATGAATAAGGAGACAGGGTACGCTTTCTTCAAAGGGAAAGCATAAAGAGAAAAGAGAAAAGAGAATTCCCACTGGTTGCTGCTATTAAAAAGCTGTTTATAGGTGAAGTGCTCAAGGAAAGGGCTCCAGAGCAGCCCCCTGGTGCACGGGGTTGTGCAAATGTTGGCAGTGCCCGAGGCAGGGCAGGAAGGGGAACGGCCTGGGAAGGGACTCCGGGCACCAAGGGCTTTCCCAGGAGTGACAAAACCTGTGACACACAGACAGAGGCACTTTGGGCAGGCAGAGAGGGGTTTGGTGACCACTGATTGCTTAGTGTGTGAGTACTCAATGTTTAGGTGCTCAGTGTTTGTGTGCTCAATGTTTGTGTGCTCAATATTTGTGTGCTCAATGTTTGTTTGTGTGCTCAATGTTTGTGTGCTCGATGTTTGTTTGCTCAATATTTGTTTAAGTGCTCAAGGATTGTTTACGTGCTCAAGGATTTTTTATGTGCTCAATATTTAGGTGTTCAGTGTTTAGGTGCTCAGTATTTGTGTGCTCAATATTTGTTTGTGTGCTCAATGATTGTTTAGGTGCTCAAGGATTTTTTATGTGTTCAGTGTTTAGGTGCTCAACTTTTGTGTGCCTAATGTTGAGGTGCTCAGGGTTTGTTGAAGGGCTCAATAATTGTTTAGGTGCTCCAGGATTATTTAAGTGCTCAATATTTAGGTGCTCAATGTTTGTTTAGGTGCTCTGTGTTTAAGTGCTGAATGTTTGGGTGCTCTGTGTTTTTTTAAGTGCTCAATGACCGTTTAGATGCTCAATGTTTAGGTGCTTATTGATTGTTTAAGTGCTGAATGTTTGTTTAGGTGCTCATTGATAGTTTAAGTGGTCAATGATTGTTTAAGGGGACAATGATTGTTTAAGTGCTTAATGTTTAAATGCTCCATACGTAAGTGCCCAGTGTTTGTATAGGTGCTCACTGTTTGGGTGTTCAACATTGTTTGAGTGCTCAGTGTTTGTTTAAGTGCTCAGTATTTTTTAGGTGCTCAATAATTTTTTAGGTGCTCAGAGTTTAAGTGCTCAGTGTCAGTTTGGGTGATCAATGATTGTTCAGGTGCTCAATAATTGTTTAAGCCTCAGTGTTTCAGTGTTCAGTGTTTGTTTGGGCGCTCAGTGTTTGTTTGGGCGCTCAGTGTTGGGTGTTCAATGATTGTTCAAGTGCTCCATGTTTGCTTAGGTGCTCAAGGATTTTTTAAGTGCTCAATGTTTGTTTAAGTGCTCAGTGTTTGTTTGGGTGTTCAGTGTTTAAGTGCCCAGTGTTAGTTTGGGTGTTCAGTGATTGTTTAAGTGCTCAATAATTGTTTAGGTGCTCAATGTTCAAGTGCTTAGTGTTTGTTTGGGTGTTTCAGAATTGTTTAAGAGGCCAGTGTTTGTTTGGGTGGTCAGTCAGGACTGTTCCTTTAGAAAGGCAATTGGTGAAGGTTTCTTTGGGTAGCCCAGGAATGTTTGTTTGTGTTGTGCAATCAGTTTGTTTGGGTAGCCCAGGAATGTCTGTTTGGTTTGTGCAATCGGTGTTTGTTTGTTTGGGTTGTGGGCGGAATGTTGCTTGGGGAAGGTCGCTCCTCCTTCCCTGAGTGCAGCCCCCAAACCCCTGTGCTGGCATTGCCATTTGTCTCAGGCGGCACTGGGGTGTTTAATATCAGTCAGAGGGAACTGAAACTCCTCGTTTGGGTCCCCTCTCCTCGAAAGGCTGGGCCGGGTCACTCTCGAGGGGTTTGAGGGGCTCAGGGCAGGGCTGGGGCACAGAGGCAGCCGTGGCTGAGCCCTGGCCCTGCCTGGTGGGCAGGGAGAGCCAGTGAGCTGCTCCCCATCCATCCCTGGGACCCCTCCCCAGCCATCCCCAGGACCCTTCTCCATCCATCCCCGGACCCCTCCCCATCCATCCCTGGGACCTTTCTCCATCCATTCCCAGGATCTCTCTCCATCCATTCCCAGGACCCCCCCCCATCTATTCCCAGGACCCTTTCCCATCCATTCCCAGGACCCCTCCCCATCCATGCCCAGGACCTTTCCCCATCCATCCCTGGGCCCCCTCCCCACCCAGCCCAGGACCCCTCCCCAGTGCTGCCCTGCTGGGCTGGTCCAGGGGGGCTCCTTCTCCCCTTGCCACCAAGATGTGCCCCCCAGGAGCTGCTCAATAGTGTTGTTATTAATGCATTAGTCTGGAGCAGGCAGCTGGGAGGTTCATCCAAAAATCTGACTGTTGCTGGCAAACACAGCCCCAGCCATCTGTGCCAAGGCCCTGTGTTTACATCATCCATCCACAACCAGTTCCTGCTCTTGTAAATCAAGAGATCATTGTGATTTTCCTGAAAGATTCATTGTGGTGAGAGACAGCAGCACAATTAAATTTGCCTTCTTTTATTATTTATCACTAATATTCCAACCAGTGGCATATCAACAAAGTAAATGTTCCCGGAGATAAGCCCAGATGAAATCATGGATCAGCCCTGGTGGAAGGGAGACAAATGGAGTCATTCAGTCATCAGTTTGGGCAGGAATTCTGTTTCATGGGAGCCTTTGCTGTTTGGAAATTTTGTTTTCATTCCGCCGGGGGCTGGAGATCGCTTCTGAAATATTCTGGCAGAAATGGAATTGCACAAGTGGCAGCAGCACTGTGTGACATAGATTGTTATCTAGTGTGGGGAATGTGCTGTGCCTGCCAGAGAGCAGGGATGTGCCCTGGATCACCTGCCTGTGGAGCAGGAGCTGCTCCTGCCCTGCTGGGGCTGATTTCCATGGGCTGGAGGGGCAGCACGGGGGTCTCACAGGGGTCTCATATTGCTGGGGAGAGGCTGCTGCCTGCACAGGGAGGTGGGCTTGGTAAACACCAACACCTCACGCAGCTCCAGACCTCTCATTCTGCCCCTGCCCTGAACCTCTCCCTACTCCTGGGGGTGTGTGATGGTGTTTACAGGGTTTTTTGAATGAGGGAAGAGATGAGGATCTGACTCCATGTTTCAGAAGGCTGATTTATTGTTTTATCATATATATTACATTAAAACTATGCTAAAAGAATAGAAGAAAATGTTCTCATCAGAAGGCTGGTTAAGAATAAAAAAGAATGATAACAAAGGTTTGTGGCTTGGACAGAGAGTCCGAGCCAGCTGACTGTGATTGGCCATTAATTAGAAACAACCACATGAGACCAATCACAGATGCACCTGTTGCATTCCACAGCAGCAGATAACCATTGTTTGCATTTTGTTCCTGAGGCCTCCCAGCTTCCCAGGAGGAGAAATCCTAAGGAAAGGATTTTCCATAAAAGATGTGTGTGACAGGGGTGATTTCGGCTGGAGGGGCAGCAGAGGGGTCCCAGCACATCTGACACAGCAGCACCTGGGCCCCCTGAATGGAGGTGTTTGGGTGGGACTGGCACTCCTCTGGGCTGTTCTCAGCCAGCTTTGGAGGTTTCTGCACCAGGAGCTGCTTGGTCAGACGTGTGGTACCTCAGGGGCTGGATATTTATTTATAAACCTGCTGTCTCTGCTATAAAAAGCTTTGCAATAGCCCAATAATAAATGCATTCATCACCACATCTGCCGTAATCACTGCAGCTCCTGAGCTGCTATTTGGCTCTCATTAGCTGCAACTCCCATTCACCTATAATTTTGGAGAACACACAATTATGTGTTATCACTCCTTCAAGTGATTACTACACTGGATGTTTTTAAGATAATGGCGTGGAACACGCCGTGATGAATTGCAGCTCTCCAGGTAGCTTTGTTTCTGTCATTAACTCTATTATTTTATTGAAACCAGCCTGGAGGAGCTGTGGGGCAGGGCTGCCATCACCTGCTCAGGGAAGGGCCCCAGGTCAAGGCTGATCCGATAAAGGACACAACCCAGCACACAATTATCTCCCTGCTGCCTGTCCTCCCCACTCTCACTGCAGATATTATTATGAGGAGACTGAAAACCCAACCTGTTTGCTAAAACCCCTCAGCAACACGCTGGGATATTGGAAATTTGGCAAGTAACAGGAAATGTTTTCTCATTCTCCTGACCTTTGCCTTGCTTTGGTCTCTGAGCTCATTCTTGCTCTTTTTTTTCCTTTAATTTGGTTTCAGTGTTGTGTGGTAAAAGAATCAAAAAAAAACCCCTCTGAATTTGGTGGTCCTATAAAATAAACACAGTCAACTCCCAAAATTACCATGACTCCTTTCCCTGAGGAAAAGTGCAAAACCAAAAGGCAAAGCCAGGTCATGAATTGTTTCCTTACCTCTCTGCATTGGTAATGTCTTCTTTGTAATTTCTGAAAGTCAGTATTTCTGTATCATAAATCCCCAGGAATTAATAAATATCAAATGCAGCAGCCAGACCCTTTTTAATATTGCAAATAATGTGATGAATTTGGGAGTTACTCTCTGAAGCTGGAACCAGGGCTCTCACACCAACAGCAGTGTGGGATATTATTTCTGAGCCTTCAAACAGAAAATAATGTGGGCTCCCATGAAGGAAGTGATTAATGACTGAAAATTCCGAGCTTTACACTGCAGTGTTTTGTCCATTTTAGTATGAAAATACATCTGTGAAAGGGAGAGGGGGGGAAATAATTTTGTATCATTAAAACCAAATGGATTTATTGCAGTTGTGGCAGCAGCGTTTTCTCCGTCCTTGCCATGGGGAAAAATCCAATTCCTGGTGGCAGGAGGGAAACTTCCACTAAGGGCATGGCTGGGGTGCTGAGCCAGGAACCCCTGGGAATGTGGGAACCCCAGGAAAATGGGATTTCTCCCATTGGATGGACAGGCAGGTGCTGAGGGTGGAACCACAAAGATTAAAGGGCACGCGGCATCGGCTGTAGAGAAAATTGCACTCCAAATCCTGCAGAGGAACAAACACTTTTGCTCTTAATTACTAATATTGGGCCGGTTCTCTGTTGGGAGAGGTTCAGATGAAGGGGTTAATCCCGGGTTATCTGCAGACAGATTTCCTGCTGGGGCATCCCAAGGCAGATGGGATTATGAGCCAGCCCCGCAGCTGGAGATGCCCAGTGTCCCAATGTTGGTGTCCCCTGTCCCACCCACGGGAATCTGAGTCCCCTGGCCAGTGAGCAACCCCTGGGGGCTCTGGGAGCAGTGCTGCAGGGGCAGGAAGGGTTAATGATGCTGTAATTACTCAGGAGCAGAATTACGGGCTTGGAGCTACAGCCAAAGTGAGAAAGTGAATTCTGAACGCAAAAGCAAAAGGATCAATAACGTAAATAAATTTAAACTGAAAGGAGGCAGGGTTAGACTGGAGATTAGGGACAAATCCTTCCCTGGCAAGGTGGGCAGCCCTGGCACAGGTGCCCAGAGCAGCCCCTGGATCCCTGGCAGTGCCCAAGGCCAGGCTGGACGGTGGGAGTGTCCCTGCCATGCCAGGGTGGGAATGGATGGGATTTATTTGAGGTCCATTCCAACACAAACCATTGCAGAAATCTGAGATTTTTCTCCTCCCAAGCACTGCCCAACACCTTCCAGCTGCAGCCCAGGGAAGGTTCCAGGCCCCTTGGATACAGGATGTCTCCCATCCCTGGGGTTTCTGGAGCAGGACCAGGCTGGGGAGCATTCCAGGCAGTTCCAGGCAGTTCCAGGCAGTTCCAGACAATTCCAAGCGGTTCCAGGCAGTTCCAGGCAATTCCAGACAGTTCCAGACAATCCCAAGCAGTTCCAGGCAGTTCCAGGCAATTCCAGGCCGTTCCAGACCATTCCTGTCCTTCAGGGCAGCCAGGTGGGATCCCAGCCCATGGATGCTCCTGGAGCAGGGCCCCTGTGCAGTTTTAATTAAGCAAGTGCAAGAGCTGTTTTTTACCAAGATTAATGGATCTCTGTTTTAATTACGGTGGAATAATAGACTAGAGAGCTGGGAAAGTGGGAGGCATTAAAAAAAAGAGGATTAAAAACTTGAGGGAAACTGGGTGAGACTATATTTTTCCGTACTTACAAATTACAGAAGATCATCCCCATTAATAATGATTGGAAAAATAATAAAGTGCCCTCAGCCGTGTATGACAGTTAACATTAAAATCTATTTTTTTTATGCTTGTTGTGTGGGGAATTTCTGATTACAATCATCAGTTAAAAAAGAAACTGTGCTTCTTTCCAATCTTCCAAATTTAAATATAAAAGAATTCTCTACTGAGTTCAGCTATGGTTTCATCAATACTTTTCCAAGCCATGGCAAGGTAAAAAGAGCAAAAGTCGCTTTTATTTAGTGGCTGTTATGCTTACTGTAGTTGTGCTGCAGCGTTATCATTAATTGCTAAAAATAATTGGTTCTATGCATAGATTTTGAAAATTACATTGCAGGAAATGCTGCTGGGACGTACAGGGAGTTTAATAGGAACAGAATTCAGGGAAAGGGAGGAAAAGGAAAAGAGAGGAAAGGCAAAAGCCAGGGAAGGCCTCTGATATTTGCAGTTTTTACTGTTGCTCATCCTTTTAATGAATGATTTCCCAGAGATTGCTATAGAAAAGGTTTTATTGTTATTATTTTTGTTAAAGCTCCTCGTGCTCTGCTGGAATCCCTGCCCTGCCCTGGGCAGGAGAAGCAGAGTGGGACACAAACTGTATGGGGAAAAACTGCTCCTCCTTAGGAAATTGTAAAGGTTTGGGATGAAAGGAAAAGGAAAAGGAAAAGGAAAAGGAAAAGGAAAAGGAAAAGGAAAAGGAAAAGGTTCCCTTAAACAGTAAAAACCCCTGGATTTCCCCTGTTTCTGCTCCCCTGCAGAAATGCACCTTAGGCTGTGCTGTTCAGAGCTCAGTGGGAGGAGGTGAGCTCTGTGTCCTGCAGGAGAGCTCTGGGCAGTGACTGGGACTCCAGGCCTGCCAGGGGATTTACAAACAGCCAGGGATTAAATCTGTTAGCTTGGAAAACATTTCTCAGATGAATCATCTGATTGCTGCTTCTGTGGGGTAAATATGCACTTTATCCATCACATCCCACTTGGGTGCTGGGGAAGCACAGGATATTGGCTGCTGCTGAAAAATGTCACCGACATCTTTTATGAAAAATCCTTTCCTTAAATTAAGAACAGAATGATAACAAAGGTTTGTGGCTCAGCTCTCTGTCTGAGCCAGCTGACTGTGATTGGCCATTAATTAGAAACAACCCCATGAGCCCAATCCCAGATGCACCTGTTGCATCCCACAGCAGCAGATAATCATTATCTGCATTTTGTTCCTGAGGCCTCCCAGCTTGTGAGGAGGAAAAATCCTAAGGAAAGGATTTTCCATAGAAGATGTCTGTGACACCAGCCTGAGATCCTGGAGGTCTTTTGCAGCCCCAGTAATTCTGTGAATTCTTTTCTGATTTTTCTTCTTTCCTGCCGAGCCACACAGAGGGCAGGGAGTTGGTGGAGTGGTGGAGCTGGGTTTTTGTGCTGGGAGATGAGGAGGAGGAGGCTGCTTTTCTCTCCTTGGGGAAGAATTCACAGCACTGAGGCTTCCCTCCAAGGTTTGGACGTGCGAGTGTGAATAAACAGTGGGAGAGTGAAATTAATGGAGTGGTAAATGCACACTGAACCACAGGCTATCTGCAAAAATGTTGATTTGTAATTCCTGGATTCCCAGGGTGGTTTGGGGTGGGAAGGACCCTAAATCTGCTGCCACTGCAGCCCAGCCCTGGGCAGGGACAGCTCCCTGCTCATCTGTGCTGGATGGACTGCATCCAGCTGCTGCAGAAAGCCGCTGGGAAAGGAACACGTGCTAGAAAAACCTCCGTGAATTGGGGCTTTCTCTGCCTCTCCCACCCTGCTGTTCATTAGAATCGAGTTCAAAACGTTCTCAGGACTTTGAAAGAGGCTCCTTGCCTTCCCTGGATGGGACCAGACCCTGCACAGCTCCTCCTGCAGGGACGCCAACCTCAAAGTGCCACTTCCCGGTGACATCCCAATTCTCTGCTCTATAAATGGGGATATTTTATCTCTCAGAACCCTTTCAGATTTAATGTTGAGATCATTAATTAAATGAATAGTTATTCTCTTGCTTTGTTTCTGAACCATTTCAGCCTGATGTTTCCAGTTCCTTATTCCTGAATGGAATGTCATTTTCCACTTAAACAATACTGCCAGATGCTTAAGGCACCAAATCACCATTTTCTGCCTCCAGTTTCTATGGTTGTGCTATTTTAATGTTTCATCAAAGGGATGAGCTCTATTGCATTCCCTTCTTCTTTTGGATTTCCTTCATGTAGAAAGCTCTTTATGAAATAAAAATGTTCCATTAGTCTGTTGCACTTTGTATTATCCTCCTTCCCACCTTCCTCCAGCTTTTAAAACTGTTTCAAAGCCTTAAATTCCAAGGTGGGCATGGGTGGGGGGTGAGTCTAAAATTTGCCTAATTCGTTCTCCACGTTTCCTGAAGAATTGTTAACTTGTGGAGGGAAATGCAGATTTCCTGGTGCCACAGCATCACTTCCCGATGGCTGCTGGCTCTGCAGCTGCCTGCTCCGAGCCCTGAGACCATGCAGCTTTTCCTGGGCCCTTATTCCATCAGCTGCTCTGCCTTTTCCCACGTGCTGGCTCTGGGAAATGGAGCACAGTGCTGTTGGGCCAGGCCTAGACATCCTCCAGCCCCAAGGCAGGCTCAGGCTCCTCAACGGCTCGTGGAATAAAGCTGCTCCTAACTCTCCTCCCTGTCCTGAGACCCCTCATTGCAGCCCCCGAGGGACAGGAGCTCCTGGGATGGGATGGGAAAATGGGGTGGAATAACGGGATGGGATAATGGGATGGGGTAATGGGATGGGGTAATGGGATGGGGTAATGGGATGGGATAATGGGATCGGCTGACAAGTCCCTTCCCACCCAAACCACTGAGGGGTTCTGGGGTTCTGTGACCCCTCTGAAAAGAAGCTGTTTTGGGTCCTCTGGTGTCCAGATCATTTTTTCTGGAGAAGTCTCTTGGTTCCTGAGCTCAGCAGCACAAGGGGCTCTGCCTCAGGAACAGGGCAGGAATTTTCTGTGCAGCACACAGTGCTGCTGACCCTCAGGGCTGAGGCTGCAGGACAAAGGGCTGGAATAATAACTGAGGCTTTCCTCCCAGTGCGCCAGCAGCAGAGCAGGGCAGGCAGATACACCTGTGGCTCCTGTGCCTGTAGGCTGGGCTGTGGGGTTTAGGCTGGCTCTGAGCTAACAGAGATCCCTGGTGTGGGGTTTATCCTCTGATAAACCCCAGCTGTGCTCAGCCCCAGCGCAGCAGCGAGCGGCACCGGGCAGCTCCCCCAGCCCCGTGCTCAGGGTTTCCCTTCTCCCCAGGTGCTACCTGGAAGATGGAGCCTCCAAGGGGGCCTGGCTGAACCGCTCCAGCATCATCTTTGCGGGCGGCGACAAGTGGTCAGTGGATCCGCGCGTGTCCATCGCCACGGCCAACCGCCGCGAGTACAGCCTGCAGATCCAGGACGTGGACGTGACCGACGACGGCCCCTACACCTGCTCTGTGCAGACCCAGCACACGCCCAGGACCATGCAGGTGCACCTCACCGTGCAAGGTAGGCCGGCGCTGCCCTGGCGTTACAGTTTTTTTGGGTTTTTTGTTGGTTTTTTTGGGTTTAGTTGAGTTTTATTTTCAGAAGGTTAATTAATTGATTTATTATACTATATTATTCTATATTATATTACACTATATTATATTACATTATATACACTATATTATATTACACATTACATCTAAACTGAATCTGCCAAGCACTCAGCTCTGCACTCCACTGCAGAGAATCTGGTGACTGTCACCCACAGTCCCAACACACACACACACATCTGACCCTGATAGGCCAAGGAAATAAAATACCATCACTTTGGGTAAACAATCTCCATATTGCATTATACTTTTGCCAAACACAGGCACAGCCTTTCCTTTCTCTGAGGTTCAGAGAAGGTGAATCCCAGAAATATTCTTGGGAAGAATTGTGCCTTGCTTTTCTCTGTGAAGAGAAATGTGGTGACATGGCATGGCAAACTGCAACCCCTTCAGAGTCCCCCTTCCCTTCCCTTCCCTTCCCTTCCCTTCCCTTCCCTTCCCTTCCCTTCCCTTCCCTTCCCTTCCCTTCCCTTCCCTTCCCTTCCCTTCCCTTCCCTTCCCTTCCCTTCCCTTCCCTTCCCTTCCCTTCCCTTCCCTTCCCTTCCCTTCCCTTCCCTTCCCTTCCCTTCCCTTCCCTTCCCTTCCCTTCCCTTCCCTTCTTTTTGTCAGTTTTCACATGGATTTAATATTTATTGTATTGTTCCAGGGTGAACAATTCTTGGTTTTGATTGTCTTCCTAATAATTAATGCCCCCATGCAAGGGCTAAAAAAACAAGTTGGAAATTAATTGCGTGTATAAAATACATCAACAGGAGCTTAAAATTAATTAGGCTAACTACAAGCATATAGAGAAATAATAACTCAATAGTTAAAAATATGCATAATTATTAAGCAATTGCATTTATATCTTCAGAAATGCAAAGTATAACCTAAGGCTTTAACTTATTAGTCTTTGGTGCAATCATCATTAACATTTTCTTTTGCATTTTTATGAGTAATAAAGCAATGAATACAGAGGAGAAGAACTGAGCTGGCAATCCCTATTAATCCATATGGCACATGGAAATCCCTTAGAAATAACGGGGTGAGCCACCTCTCACACCAATTGTCTTTAGTCACGGGAATCCTGCAGGAATCCTGTGGGAATGTTGGGCTGGAGCTCTGAGCTCAGTGTGTGTGCTTTATTAAAATATCATGGGGTCATTTTTGTGGTGCTGGTGAGAGGCCTCAGGACCCTCAGGCTCGGTTTGGGGCACGTGCAGGGACACAGGGACAGGGACAGAGGAGAGGGAACAGCTCAGGCTGGGCCAGGGCTGCTCAGGGCGGGCACAGCAGGAATTTCCCCATGGAAAGGGGGTCAGGAACTGCCCAGGGAGGGTTGGGGTGCCCATCCCTGCAGGTGGCACCTGGAGGTGGCACTGAGTGCTCTGGGTGGGGACAGGGTGGGGATCAGTGCTTGGGAAGGGCTGCACCCCTCAGTGCCAGGGACTCCCTGACACCCACTTGTGATCCCAGTGGGACCCCGAGATCACTGCTGGGAGGGACTGGGACGGCCCCTTCTGCTCCAGAGGGCTAAATCCTGGGAGCACACAGGGATTTATCCTGGGATCACACAGGGAGTTATCCTGGGAGCACACAGGGAGTTATCCCGGGATCACACAGGGATTTATCCCGGGAGCACACAGGGATTTATCCTGGGATAACACAGGGAGTTATCCCAGGATCACACAGGAGTTATCCCGGGATCACACAGGAGTTATCCCGGGATCACACAGGGAGTTATCCCAGGATCACACAGGGAGTTATCCTGGGAGCACACAGGGAGTTATCCTGAGATCACACAGAAATTTATCCTGGGATCACACAGGAGTTATCCTGGGACCACACAGGAGTTATCCCAGGATCACACAGGGATTTATCCTGGGAGCACACAGGAGTTATCCCAGGATCACACAAGAATTTATCCTGGGATCACACAGGGATTTATCCCGGGATCACACAGGGATTTATCCCAGGATCACAAGAATTTATCCCGGGATCACACAGGATTTATCCTGGGATCACACAGGGAGTTATTCTGGGAGCACCTTTTGATTTCTCTGTATGTTCTTCTCTAGCTGGGTATCTGGAGATTAGGAACAGCTATGGGCAGAAATGAGTGAGGACAAAGCAAAACTGCTCCCAAATCTAGTTCCAAAGCCAGCACAGCACCTGAAGGACACCAGCAGGTACAGGCTTGGCCTGTGTTACTCACTGCAGTTACTCCCTTTTGCAGCAGGGAAATTAACTGAGGTTTTTGATAAAAAAGAAAATAGAACTTGTGTCTTCAGCCCACATTTACATCTGTGAAGGAAAAAACACATGAATGAGGAGACAATCCAGTTAACTTAATTTCAGTGACCTTATTAAAAAGAAGTGAGAATTCTGATATAATTAATTGGAAGTTTAGATGGTAGCAGTCTGTAATCAGCTCAATCTCCCTCAGTGCCAGATGCTGGATCTGCAAAGCCATGAGCTGCAGACAATTTTAAAATCAGATGTTTGTCACAGCGAGGTAAAAACCCAAATTTCCCCTCGTCACACTCTGCTGCTCACAGAGAATTTTCCTCCAAAAGGTTTTGCTTTCTGCCAATTCCACCCTTTTCCACATTTATTCCACAGATTTCCACAAATTCCACATTTATTCTGCCAGAGTCGGAATTGCCTCCTGCGAGCTGCTTTCCCTCAGTGTGCAAAGGGCTGCAGCCACCCTGGGCAGGGTCCCTGAGACATTTGGGGCTGGGGGACAGCCACAGTGTCCCTGTCCCTTGGAGGGTGACAGACAGGGGTGGCAGATACAGGGATGACAGATACAGAGGTGACAGATACAGAGGTGACAGATGCTCCTGCACTGGGGACAGGGGGTTTGGGACAGCAGGGACAGAGAACAGGGCTCAGAGGGACCCCAGCCCCAAGCAGGGACACAGGGACACAGAGCAGGGCTCAGAGGGACCCCAGCCCCAGCCCAGCTCCATGCTGCCCTCCCAGCTCCTCCTCAGCCTGCAGGAATGTGCTCCCGACACGGGAGCTGTAAATAATTCAGTTATCCTTGGAAATGCCTTTTACAGATTCAGTCAGGAACCACAACCTCGGGTTTTTATTTAAACATGTATAATGTTCCCAAAGTAATACTCTAGGCCCTTTTTCTGTTTAATAAACCCCCTTAATGTCCCCTAAATATTAATGTATTGATTTAGTCTTTGCAATGTTTGCAAAGTCTAATTTGTTTCCTCAGCCGGGCCAAGAGGGACTTGCATTTGAAGCTAACGAGATAAATCTTCCCCAAATTTATTTAAAGTGGGACAAAATAAATATGCAAAAGACTTTAAAATCATCTAACAACCACTTCCCAGCTAAAACTGACAATCCATTACTCTTTTAAATTGCCAGCACTCGAGCAGTGTGTCAGTTCCCTTTATAAAATTAACTTGCTGGTGCCAGCTGCTGTTATCATCCTGTCCCTGCTCAGCATGGGGAGAAAAAGACTTGGAAAAATATTTATGGGGAGGGGAGGCAGCCACTGGAGCTTGCTGTGTGATGGAGACCCCAAAGGGTCCCTGTCCCTGTCCTTGTCCCTGTCCCTGTCCCACCAGCAGCACCCTGGACTTGCATTGCTGCTCCCACTCGCTTTAGGGTGCCAGCAGTGGCTGATCCCAGAGCTCTCTGCAGGATTTGTGCTCCACATCTGACACTGGCAGGGGGCTATTTACAGACCTGACACTCACAGGGGTCTGTGTACAGATCACAAACAGGACAGGACTGCTGGGAATGTGCCTTGAGCTGTTTGATTTTCCAGCATCACTCTCATTCCATGGCTATGACAATGGGAAGATGCCAGCAGCTCACATCCCAGGCAGCAGGCACAGAACTCAACGTCACAACTCACTTTATAAGCTTCTTGACCAATCACACAGAGCAAAAGCGCACTGACAGTATTTGTATCTGTATAGTATATATTCTATATTGACAGTAGTTCTATCCAATCACCATAAGCACATGTGCTTTTGGTTAAAAAATGCTTGCTTATTTCAAATAAAATACCTACTTGTGAGCCTTAAAACACAATGCACAGAGCTCCATTATAAAGTGTGACAGTGTTCACAGGGGTCTTAGGAGGAGGGAAGAGATGAGGATCTGACTCCATGGTTCAGAAGGCTGATTTATTATTTTATGATATTACATTAAATATTACATTAAAACTATACTAAAAGAATAGAAGAAAGGATTTCATCAGAAGGCTGGCTAAGCTAAGAATAGAATCAGAAAGAATGATAACAAAGGTTTGTGGCTTGGACTCTATGTCCGAGCCAGCTGACTGTGATTGGCCATTAATTAGAAACAACCACATGAGCCCAATCACAGCTGCACCTGTTGCATCCCACAGCAGCAGATAACCATTGTTTGCATTTTGCTCCTGAGGCCTCCCAGCTTCTCAGGAGGAACAATCCTAAGGAAAGGATTTTCCATAAAATGTCTGCAACAGCAGACTCCTGGCGCCTACAGCCCGTGCTGCTGCTCCTCTCCCAGCACAGGGATGTGCAGGGAGTTTGTCTGTTCCTGCCTTTAAACTCCTGTCAGCCTGAGAGATGGGATTGCTCCCCTGAGCAGCACAGGAGCCCTGATTGATGCTGCTGGTGCCAGCTGTGCCTCAGCAAAGGCTGCTGCAGGATTTGTTCTGGGGAGCTGGTGCTGTGGGATGGTTCTGCACGTTTACAGAGAGGGCTGTTTAGGAGGTCTGTGCTCTTAGTGGCACTAAATAGGCTGAAAGCTAATAGTAGGTGTCACCTGAAGTGACATCTGGTGTGGAGCTCCCTCCCAGAGCTGGCTGGGTATGGCCAGGCTGGAGTGCCCCACTCTGCTGAGCAGCTCATTCACAAACCACAAACAGCAGAGGGGCAGGGAGCTCCCTGGGAAATGCAGAGGAAAGAGCAGAAATGCACAGACCTGAAGCACTTTAACAACCTGGGACTGAGCCAGGGAAAGTGTATTTCTGGGCTCAGAGGCTGTGCTGGAAAACAGGAAGCAGTGTCCTGGAAAGGTTCTGGGAGTGCACAGCAGCCTCAGGCCAGCCCCTCAGGATTTACCTGCTGGGAAAGAAGGGCTCAGGACAGAGCTGTGCATTGCAAAGGTCATTTCTGGAACTGGAAACAACAGCAGTGCATCTTCCCTCTAAACCTCACCTCAAGTGTGAGGATGCCATTGTTCCGTTGGGATTTACTCCATGGCACATCTTGGATTCATGAGCTGGGAATTTGGAGAAGAGAAACGTTCAGTGCTCTGAGCTGGGTTTGTGCCTCTGGAGAAGCACCAGGGGTGGGATGGCTCCAGCTCAGCAGCCTCTCCTCACACTCCACACACAAGGAGCATTTCCTCGTGTTCTGCATCACTCCTTATTCCCAAACCCCCACAGATCCATTTCCATTCCGTAGCCTCGGAGAGGGTGAAGGGAGGAGGATGACAATATCTGATATTTGCAAGCAGCCAACTCCACCAGTTGGAAGGAGCAGAACCAAATGCCTGTCTTTAAAAAGAATGTATGGAGCTAATTTAGGAAAACTTCTGGAGACGACTGAAAAAACAACTGAGAAGTAAAGTGGCAGATTCATCCTGTAGGATTGAATTGTGAGGAATTTGACAGGCAGCTTTAGGGGATTGGGATTGAATGTTTCCTGCCTGGAAAATCTACATTTGAAGGAGTGGATCTTTGATTGTACAGCTTTCCAGGAGGTGTGAAGAAAACTTCAGTTGTCCATCTAAAGATTCCAGGGCAGCAAATCCCATGGTTCCCTTCCCTGGCAGGGGTGCAGGGACACAGAAGGGGACAGGGAACAGGGGACAGGACAGAGGGAAAGGGCCGCAGGCTGGGCCAGGGGAGGTTGGAGTTGGTGTCCAGGTTGGAACAGACGGGTGTCTGGTAAGGAAGGCAGGAGCTTCCCTCAAAATGGACAACGTAAACCCCCTCCCTCCAAATTGTTATAATTTTTAAATTAAGGAGCTCTCAGGCAAATATATAGGAGCAGGAATAACTGCTCCTTATTAGGGAAAAAATAAAAATAAAATGAAAATGCAGCAATACAAAACAAACCTGCCAGAGTGAGAGCAGGAGCTGCCCCCTGTGTGTCAGGGTGGTGGCACAGCCCCATCCCATGGGGGTGGCACAGCCCCATCCCATGGGGGCTCAGCCCTCCTGGATGGGCCTGGGCTCCCTCTGGGAATGCAGGCAGCAGAAAGCTGCTCCTCTGGGAACGCAGGGAAAGGCTGTTTCTGTTGTCCCAAACCTCAGATTGTATCCAGGTAGGAATGTTTGGCTCCTCCCCTGGGCGGAGCATCTCCCCATGGTATGATGGAATTTGATCAGCCATGCAGGGACACTCACTGGCCATTAACAGCAGATAATTAATAATTAATGGCCCATGGGCAGCAGAGATCTCCTGGAGGGAGGGTTGGCTATGGGAGAGATAAAGAAAAAACTGTCCCATGAACAGAGATAACTGCCCCACCTCTGACAGATGGGTATGGAACACACACCCCAGCCACATCCTGCATTTCCAGCCTCAGAAGTTGGAAATCAGGAGGAGTTCTGCCTGGAAGGGCTGTCCAGCCTGGCACAGCTGTTTTGCGGAGAAAAGAAGAAACCTCACAACTTGTAAAAGTTGTAAAGCCCGGTATGCTTTATTACGACGCGCGCCGGACGCAAGACTCCCCAAAACGGCATGCGTACCCCTGAAGATTTCAGACCACCTTTTATCCCCCTTCCAAATGCATATGCATACAGTTTCACAATAAGTTCATACATATTCATCTTGCATGACACTTAGCACTAATTCTTCTTTATCAGAGGAATTCCTAGGTCGGGGGCAGATTGACCTCGTGGTTTTTCTGTTTTTCTTTCTCTGTCTCCTTGCTGTCTCTGGAACGCGGCCTCTCCTTCAGCTTTAGCTCCATAGACCCTTCACCTCTCCCAGACACTTCACCTAGTTCAGGATGGATCCTTACTCTGTCTCGCAGCTGCCCAGGGCAGGACTGAGTCCCCAAGCCAGGAGGGGTTTTAAAACTGTGTACATGTGGCACTTGGGGATGTGGTTGGGGTGGCCTTGGCAGTGCTGGGGGAATGGTTGGACTCCATGGTGTGGGAGGGCTTTTCCAGCCTGAAGGACTCTGTGATTCCCTGATTTCCTCTGCCTTTTGCTGGGTGCCTGACACTGATGTTGTTTCCTTTGATCCCAGCCCTGTAACATTCCGTGCTGGTTTCTGCGAGCAGACCTTGCAGGGAGATGTTCTGAGGAGTTTCCTCACAGGAGCCTCACAATGCAAACCCTGAGACTGAAATTACTGGGGCTCCATTTCCTGCACGGTGTCATTTGTGAGGCAGGAACGAGGATAATAAATAGCACGAGATCTTTAGCTCCAGACGAGGAAACGACAGCAAAATCAAACCACACGGCATTGATTCGTAATACAATCCCATAATATGACTCCAACTCCTATTATACCCACTTATCACAGGTCTTTTATCCCAGCTATTCAGATAAAAGCTCGGGAATTTGTGCAGGCAGCACAGCACAGCCCCATGAGTGAATTTTGAATGCTATGCTCAAGGAGATGCACGCACAGAATCTCTTCTTCCCTTCTTTTACTGTAGGTTTTGGCATCTTTTTTTTTCTTCTTTTTTTTTTTTTCTTTTTTTTTTTTTTTTCCACCTGATGTTTTGAGCATTTCTCCCTTCAGGTTAATATGTTCATTTATAAGGAAAGGATTAAACAGAAATCTCACGAGAGAGACGTGAACTTGAATGTGAGTGTGCAGATTTGAATGGATAAAGAGGCACTTGAGGAGCTGGATAAAACCAGAGCGTTCCTAAGCCTCTGATTCCAAACCTGCCTCAAGGCCAGCAGTGCTGAAGACATTACAGGGAGCAGAATAAACAGCTAAAAATTGCTTACTTATAAAAAGCTTTGTAATACCAAAGGCTCAAGTAGAGAATTGTAAGTGAGTTATTCTGTTGACCCCCGTGGATTACTTGTTTTGTTGTCTCTAGGATTCAGAAATGTTCTTATTTTATTTAGACTGAAATTTTAATCATCCCCACTTTGCATTTAAAATATGATATTATTTCCCCTTCTATCATCTGTAAGAGAAAATGGGGAAATTTCTTTAATAGTTGGCAGATTAGCTTTGTTATGTAAAACAGATCCTGGCAAAAGGAATTATAATTAACACAAGCGTTCCATTACACAGTGAAAGGGTTGGTTTAAAGTCTTTCTGTTCCAAACACTTCAAAGCAGAGGCTTTGTTTTGTGCTCCCACTGAATTGGATGTAGTTAGCACGCCCAAATATTTTGCCCATAAATATTCCCAAATCGCTGGATGTGATAACAGCAATCTCTGAGTGAACTCTCCTCAGCCCAGGTTTGGGGTTTGAGAGCTATGGCAAATCATTTCCTTCACAACCCTGCTCAGCACAGGTACCCAGAGCCCTTTAGGAACAAGGAATCATTCCTTGCTCAAAGCTTCCATTGATTTACGGAAACAAGCTCACTCACAGGGTGGGCAACAACCTCCAGCACACATCCTGACAGCCCTGAGATCCTGTGGAAATCATTATCTGTGTGCTGTGTGGTTTCCACTTCCTCACAGATGTGCTTTCATTGCCTTTATTATTGGGGGGGATTTTTGGGAACAATGTGATTGTGACATCCCTTTTCTGGCAGGGTGGGGAGGGCTGGGATGGAATTCCCAGAGCAGCTGTGGCTGCCCCTGGATCCCTGAAGTGCCCAGGCCAGGCTGGACACCCTGGGACAGTGGGAGGGGTCCCTGCCATGGCAGGGTGGCTCTGGGTGGGTTTTGGGGTCCCTCACACCCAATCCCGTGTGGATCCCGTGGTTCTGGGTGCCCAGGCAGGGGTGAGTGCAGCAGGCTGGGGCTGCTTTGGCTCACTCAGGGCTGTCCTGTGGCTCCCTCCTCATGGATCACACACAGTAATTCCCCATGGAGCTCCTGTACAGGGGGGACAGAGCACAAAGTGCAGTTTGAGCAGTTCCACTGGGGCTCCTGACATTGTGTCCCAGGAGAGTCCTGGCCCCAGCACTGCCTGTGCTGAGTGGCTTTTAACTTCCAGTTACCGTGAACTGATTGAGATTTTATTTATTCATTTATTCATTTCTGGCTGCTGAGGCTGTGATGTCCCAGCACAGAGAATTGAGATTTTTATTTATTTATTTATTTATTCATTCATTCATTTATTAATTTCTGGGTGCCCAGGCCATGGTGCCCCAGAACGGAGAATAGGTATTTTATTTATTTATTTATTCATTTATTTATTCATTTACTAATTTCTGTGTGGTGCGTGATGCCTCAGCACAGAGAATAGAGATTTTTATTTATTTATTCATTCATTCATTGACTAATTTCTGGGTGCCAAGACTGTGATGCCCCAGCACAGAGAATTGAGATTTTATTTATTTATTCATTTATTGATTTGTGGGTGTCGAGGCCGTGGTGCCCCGGCACAGAGAACTGAGATTTTATTTATTTATTTATTTATTCATTCATTCATTCATTGATTAATTTCTGGCTGCCCAGGCCGTGGTGCCCTGGCGCAGAGAATTGAGATTTTATTTATTTGTTTGTTTGTTTGTTTATTCATTTATTAATTTGTGGTGCCCCAGCACAGAGATTTTATTTGTTCATTTATTTATTTATTTATTTATTCATTTATTCGTTTCTGGATGCCCAGGCCATGGTGCCATGGCACAGAGAATAGAGAACTATTTATTTATTTATTTATTTATTTATTTATTTATTTATTTATTTATTTATTTATTTATTTATTTATTTATTTATTTCTGGGTGCCCCCTGGCACAGAGAAACCCCTGCTGTTGGTCTCCCCTCCAATGGACAGAGCTGCTCTGCAGGACCAGGGCAGGGGCATTACCTGGGCACCAAGCCCCTGATTAAGCAGGGTCATTAACTGGGCACCGAGCCCCTAATTAGGCAGGGTCATTAGCTGGGCTCTGAGCCTCTAGTTAAGCAGGGTTGGAGTGCTCAGCCCTGGCTGCCAGTGATCCTCCTGCAGATTTGATTTATCCCTTGTTAGTGGAGTCCCCAGTCCCCAGGGTAATTTATACCCGGTAATTTATACCTGGTAATTTATACCCAATAATTCATACCCGGTAATTTATACCCTGTAATTCATACCCAGTGATTTATACCTGGTGATTTATACCCGGTGGTTTATACCCGTTATAATTTATACCCGGTGGTTTATACCGGGTAATTCACAGGGGCAGGATCTGTGCCCATTTTCACTCACCTGGACTTGTGCCAGCAGGGCCATCCCGGGTGCCCGTGGGGCTGGGTCTGCCATTCCAGGCTGGATAATCTCTGATAATCAGGGCATGGTTTTCTCCTGGTTAGTCCAGCACACCCTGTGAGGGAGCTGCTGTTCTCTCTGTGCCTCCCTTGTGCCATCACCGGCGGGCTGGCCACTAAAATCCCAATTTACCGGGATTTAACGGCACAATGCCCTGCAAAGTGCCGCAGAGCCATCCCATCAGCATCTCAGGGAAAGGCTCAGAGCCGTCCCATCAGCATCTCGGGGCTGGCTGAGTCCCTCTGGGGAAGAACTGGAACACAACCCGTTTTCCTGCAGAGAAATGAGGGCAGAACTCTGTGCCCTGTCTCTGGCCAGGCATCCCAAACTGCTGGGCAGGCAGCAGTGCTATGGCAATTCACTGCTAACTGTCTGTAGAATATGAATATTAATAACGCCATTAATCCCCATTAATCCCAGCAGTTCCCATGCCACTGCAGTGTCAGGAAGATTAAATCACACCACTCCCCACGCGTTTCCGTGGGATGGGGGCAGCTCTGCGGCAGCTCAAGAGGAGGAATTAATAATGTGGAAAGCAATTCCAGGTTTCAGTGTTAGATAATCATTACTAATTTCTAGGCTTTGTGGTGAGAACAAAAATAAATACTGAATAAATTTGTATCCGCTGACTTAATCCAGGGAAGAAGCCTGTCCTCCCTTGGACTGAGTGGAGGAGTGGAAACTTGCTCAGGATATATGTTAAAGACATCTTTTATGAAAAATGGGTTTTTTTGGGATTTTTCCTCTTGAGAAGCTGGGAGGCCTCAGGAACAAAATGCAAACAATGGTTATCTGCTGCTGTGGAATGCAACAGGTGCATCTGTGATTGGTCTCATGTGGTTGTTTCTAATTAATGGCCAATCACAGTCAGCTGGCAGAGAGGCCAAGACACAAACCTTTGTTATCATTCTTTCCTATTCTATTCTTAGCCAGCCTTCTGATGAAATCCTTTCTTCTATTCTTTTAGTATAGTTTTAATGTAATATATATAATAAAATAATAAATTAGCCATCTGAAACATGGAGTCAGATCCTCGTCTGTTCCCTCACCCAAGAACCCCTTTGAACACGGTCACAGATATATTTGTGTTCAGTTCAAGCACAGAGCCATCCTCTCATAAACCATCCTAGGGACAATGGGCTGAGTGAGCTTCTACTCCAAACCAATCCCAAAGTGCCACCATCACAGCAGGAGATGAAGGCCAAGAAGAAGAAGAAGGAGAAAGGCTGGACATGCTCAGATCCCTCCATCTTGCCCCCTGAACCCCCATTTAAAAAACCCAAAAAATTTTTTTTTCCACTTGATTTCAAACTAATTATTATTCTACTTATACTTTTGTGGCTTGCAGATCTTCATATAAGGTTGGTAATTTGCTCCATGGGTCATAATCAAAGTCACATGTGTCTTGGGCTCTATAAAATTCTTTTGCCTGTCCAGCCAAAGTCCTTCCAGCAGGACAGACAGAGGCACTCTGCCTGCCCCAGGGTCCGAGGGACCATGGGGAGGGTGGGATCCCTTCCCTGGGATCTCCAGGGAGATGAGGAGAAAGGGACAGGGCAGGTGGTGACATCCAAAGGGAATTGTGTAATTGAGCTGCAGGGTCACAAAATCCCAGCCTGGGCTGGGCTCAGAGGGACCCTAAATCCCATCTCATCCCATTCCCCTGCCATGGCCGGGACACTTCCACTGTCCCAGGTGCTCCAGCCCCAGTGTCCAACCTGGCCTGGGATCCAGGGATCCAGGGGCAGCCACAGCAAATCTGGGAATTCCATCCAACCCCTCCCCACCCTGCCAGGGAACAATTCCCAATTCCCAATCTCCCATCCATCCCTGCCCTGTGGCAGTGGGAGCCATTCCCTGTGTGCTGTCCCTCCATGCCTGTCCCCAGCCCCTCTGCAGCTCTCCTGGAGCCCCTTCAGGCCCTGCCAGGGCTCTGAGCTCTCCCTGGATCCTTCTCCTCTCCAGGTGAGCACCCCCAGGTGTCCCAGCCTGGCTCCAGAGGGGCTCCAGCCCTGCAGCAGCTCCATGGTGGAATTCCCTGAGGATTTGGAGTCAGTGGTCCCTGAGGGTTCCTTTTATCTCTGACTATTCTGTGGGGCTGTGCTCCAGAGAGAGCTGGGGCTGAGAGGGAAGGACCAGGAACTGCTTTTCACACCAGAGCAAAACGCTTAAGATGGGGAGTAAGCAGAGCCATATGGCTGGGATGCAGAGAAGGGGGAGTGATGCAGCCAGAGAACTGTCAAGGGAAATTATTTTAATAACTATCTTGGGAATACGATGTAAATCTGTCATTCAGGCTCGCTGGAGAGAGACTGAACCTGTAGAGTTCTCCAAAAGGAAAAATGCAGAGTTACAAGAAATCATCTCAAATCATTACAGCTCTTTTATTTAGTTCCTGTGACAGCATGAGCAGCAACAGGTATATCACTGTTTACCTGTCACAAACCTCTAATATTCTCATTTTGCCTGTAAGGAGCAGTGATGAGGTTTTACCTCTAATTTTCCAGTCCAGAACTCTTTTCCTGGTGCTTCTTGTGTGGCAGGAATCCTTCAGTGAAAATCCCTTTGCCCACGGTACGTTGGAATTTGTGTTTAAAAGATGGGCATCCCTATTTGAGTGCACAAACTCCAACTTGGGGACAGGGACAGGGGCAGGGGTGGCTGGAGCTGGGCCAGGGGAGGTTTAGGTTGGATTTTAGGGAAAGGTTCTTCCCTAAATATCCTGGGATATTCCCAGGACATGGGACTGGGACTGATAGCTGGGACTGATGATCCAACCCAGGATATTCCATAATTCCGTGGGTTTCTGACTCCAGACTTGCACAGCCCCTTCAGCAGCCCCTGCACACCCTGGGTGCAGCTCTTCCTTTGTCTGCGAGGATAAAGAAAGGGAAATCCGAGTTTATTTTGAATTATTACATTTTATTGCTTTTCTGGCTGAGCAAACAGTGGCGCTCTCGCTGCTGGCTGGAAATCGAACCTTGCAGGATTTAGGTTGGGCTGGAAAGGCGAGCAGAGGGGTTTTAAGGGGATAATGTGTGTGTGTCCTTGTGTAATAACAGCAGCTCTTTGACACTTTCAGGAGGAGCAGGGCCAGGGTGGCCTGAGGAAGGTGGAGGTGTTTGCTGCGATCCCTGTGTGGGATATTTATGGGGTTTTGCTGCTTTTTCATTGGCCTCCTTTACTCTGCAGTTCCTTGAGGAGCTTCCTGGCACCAGGGGCTTTTGGAGATGCTCAGACTGGTTTATTCACATTTATCCAGGCTCTGTTTAACTGACCAGTGTTCATCCTGTCCCACCAAGTGGTCCCTTTCTTACCCTGGGCAAACTCATCTTGCCCTAGTGAGATTATAAACTGAATCCAGGGGAGCACTGGTTTCACCAGATAAAATCTTATATTATTTTAACCTTTGACTGTTTTCATAGTTATGACCATTCCTCTCCAGCCCCATCCAACGTGGCCTTGGGCATTCCAGGGGCAGCCACAGCTTCTCAGGGCAGCCTGTGCCTGTGCTCAGGAAACAATCCACAGCCTCCTCCTTTGCTGGTGCTGCCTGGAGAGCCATCCCTGCTTTTCCAGAGCCCATGAAACAATTCATTGCCTCACTTCTTTGCTGGTGCTGGCTGGAAAGCCGATCCTGCTTTTCCAGAGCCCAAGAAATAATTCACTGCCTCCTCTCTTTGCTGGTGCTGCCTGGAAAGCCATCCCTGCTTTTCCAGAGCCCAAGAAACCATTCACGGCCTCTGTGCTGGTGCTGGTTGGAGAGCCATCCCTGCATCCCTGCCTTTCCAGAGCCCAGGAACAATTCACAGCCTCACCTCTCCTTGCTGCTGCTGGTTGAAAACCCATCCCTGCCTTCCCAGAGCCCAGTCCCAGCCCTGGGCATTAATGAGCCCCAGCGATGTGGCCCTGCCCAGCCAGCAATCAGCACCCAGCTGCGAGAGCTTTGGCTCCAGCCACCAGGAGGTTGCTGTTTTTTATCGTTATTTTTGCCCTTTATGACTTTTTGGCTCCATTTCCATGATTAAACAGTTGGCAGAGCTTTGATTGCAGAGTGCTGCTCGCTGGAAGGGGCTCGTGGAGTGTCTGAAAGCTTTTCCAGGGAGAGGGAAAGGCTGAGCTGCACCTCCTGCTCCTCGTGCTCTGGGCTCCTGGAGCGTCCCACTGGGACAGACGGACAGCCCAGGAGTGGGGACAGATGGACAGCCCAGCAGTGTCCCACAGGGACAGATGGACTGCCCAGGAGTGGGGACAGATGGACAGCCCAGGATGGAGTGTCCCACTGGGACAGATGGACATCCCAGCAGTGTCCCACTGGGACAAATGGACATCCCAGGATGGAGTGTCCCACTGGGACAGATGGACATCCCAGGAGTGGGGAAGGATGAACTGCCCAGGAGTATCCCAATGGGACAGATGGACATCCAGGAGTGTCCCACAGGGACAGATGGACATCCCAGTAGTGGGGACAGATGGACATCCCAGTAGTGTCCAACTGGGACAGCTGAGCTGCCCTGGCAGAGGAAGGGTGGAGAGGCCCAACCCACACACTCAGGTCCCACCCCAGCGGTGCAGAATTCCCAAACAGGATCATTCCTTTTCCACTCACACCCTGGCAATATCTCAGATTGGTCTCAGGTAAGCTGAGCACAGAAAACGGGTGGAGATGGAGTTCTGAA
Source organism: Zonotrichia albicollis (assembly GCF_047830755.1). Taxonomy (NCBI): domain Eukaryota; kingdom Metazoa; phylum Chordata; class Aves; order Passeriformes; family Passerellidae; genus Zonotrichia; species Zonotrichia albicollis. The sequence continues at coordinate 872,871 of NC_133826.1, forward strand.
CACCAGGGGTGCCCCATGATTTTACAGAGATGATGGTTAATGCCACAGATCTCAAGGAGAGAGAAGATTCCTCCCCAACTTAGGGAAGTGCCACTTCTCTGAGTCCTTGTGTCATGCCTCAGCGCTGGCAGGAATTGGAAATAAATGAAGGCTGCAGATGAAACCATTTCTCTTCCCAGCCCACCCATCATTTATTTCCTCAGCCCCACTTTGCCAAAGCTGCTGTGTTTGAGACAAATTGTGTTTAATTAGGAGGAGGTGGAGACCTTTAGGCAACGCTCTTCAATCAAAGTGCCTCGAGGAACTAATCATGGAAATGCAAGAGCAGAAGGGCTGGGAGCTGTCCCGCTGGTGACTGATTGTCAGAGGGGAGGGCTCCTGCTGCAAAAGCTCTCCTCATTTCAACCCATGCTCAACACACTCTGGAAATGCTCTTTGTGGTGGGGGCATTGCACTGCTCTATAAATATTGAGCTCATCTGGGTATGGAATGAAAAAAAAAAAGTATAAAAAACAGAGCAATTTTCAGTAAGTATTGATAAAAAATGTTACTACCCTAAAAAGCACAATTATCTTTTTTTATGATCAATACTTAGGATGCAAGATGTTCAACCACACAAAGGAGTTTGCTGGAAATAATTTTGGAGATGTTCAGGGTTGGTTTTAGTTTGAAATCAGGAATTTGGGGTGTGGCATTCAGTGTTTGGGGGATCAGTGCTGTTTCCAGGGCTGAGGATGGAAACAGTGCCTGGGCTTGCCAGGCAGGTGAGGATTTGTTTTAGCAGGGATGGAGGGACAGGACACAGGGAATGGCTCCCAGCGCCAGAGGGCAGGGCTGGATGGGAATTGATTGTGGAATTCATTGAGGAATTAATTGTGGAATTGATTATGGAATTCATTGTGGAATTGTGGAATTCACTGTGGAATTAATTGAGGAACTGTGAAATTAATTTTGGAATTGGTCTGGGCAGGTCCTGCTGCTGCCAAGGATGGGCTGCTGGAGGGTACTGATGGGGGAATTCATTGGGGAATTGTGGAATTCATTGTGGAACTGTGGAATTGCAGAATTCATTGTGGAATTGTGACATTCATTATGGAACTATGGAATTCACTTGTGGAATTGGGGGGCTGTCAGCCCAGCCAGGACCTCCCAAGTCACATCCCTGATTAAAATATCCATCCCCCCTCCCAACACACTGGGCTGCATTGAGGAGGGGTCTCCACCTGCCTTAACCCTGTGAATCCTGGAGCCAGGTGAGCCCAGGTCCCTCTGAGCCTTCTTCTCCCCTGGCTGAGCATCCCTGGTTCCCTCAGTCTCCTCCTGCAGCTGCTCCCCAGCCTGTGGCCACACACCCTGTCCAAAAAGGGAAGGTTTAGATTAAAAACATTGTGCAAAAAGGGAAGGGTTTGCTTTAAAACATTAACATTAATGTTTTAATTTAACATTAAAAAGGGAAAAGCCAAATGACTGCAAAGCACTCTCCATGCTGGACCCCCGCACCAAATTTCCTTGGGAGTTTAATTCCTCTCTCCTCCTTGTTTATTATCTCATTTCTCTGGCCTTCTGTTAATCCATTTTCTGAATAAATGTTTATTTGCTGCTTTATTTAATTTTTCCCCTGACCTTCACAGCTCCACGTGATCTGGGTGGGAGGCATGAGCTGCTGAAGTGGGGAGTCGCTCTGTGATGGGTTTAATGTGCACTCCAGGCTCAGCAGAGCAGATTTTAAATGCCAAATCTGCTCCTAGATCAGAGTCTTCAGAGGTGTGGGAAGAAACACGGATGCAAAACAAACATTTTTAAATTCCTAATAAATATTAACATTCCATTGTGATGCCGCACACATATTGGAGGCATAATTAATAAATTCCGCAGATTTCAGTGATCTGAATGTAATGATCCCTATCAAGCAGTAAATAGCAGAAAAATTAGCTGCATACTGATACAGCAGAAATCCTGATTTGTCTCAAACTGCGAGGCTCCAGAAATGCAGTGGGAGCCAATTTCTATCCCTGGCAGGACGGTGTTCCTGGGAAATCACTGCCAATAATAACATCCAGGGTTTGCCATCAGCCCCAGATCAGACTGCATCACTTGTGTCATCTGACAGGATTACACTGAGCAGCAGGGCTGCAGCTCCCTGCCTATTTGGGGGTTATTTTAATTAATGGACCTCGCAGATCCATCCCTTGTCTAATTCTGGTTTGGAAGTGCATCAGCGCTGTGACCTGCTCAGTGTCATTGTAATGAGACTTACAGACATCCTCAACGAGCTTTGATTTAATTTCCTCGCTGTAAAGCCCAGATTAAAGGAGAGCCCAGTCAATTAGGAATGGAACAAAGCTCGTCCTTAAGAGGAAATCACTTAATCTGCACTCTGTAAGTCTGGAAAATTCTGCACCTTCTACCATGTCACAGCTCCAATCTCCCATCAGAAAGACTGGAAAGTTCCTGGTGGGAAGGCCCAGAATGCAGCAGAAGCCTGCACAGTTCTTGTGGTCAGATCTTCGTGGCTTCAGCAAAACCAGGGGGAGAAAGCCCAATTGGACAGCACTTGGGTTAGGGGACTGGAGGAGCCCCAAAGCAGGAGGAAACTACACAATAAATGTGTTTTAGTCCTCTCTGTGAGCAGCTCAGATTCTCCAGGTGCACACAGAGTGGCTGGAACAGCATCATTAATTTTTAAAAGCACCAGAAAAAACCCAATTTTGTCTCCTTTGCAAACTGCCAGGAGCAAGCTCAGCCTTCCCTTGAGCAGGAGCATCCATCTTCCAGGAGCTCTCTGCACACACACAGGGAAATGCTGCTCTGCACACACTCAGGGAAATGCTGTTCTGTACATACACAGGGAAATGCTGCATTTTCTTGTGGGGTCTGGAACCCAGGGGAGGTTCTGCAGTGTTCCTTGGGCCCTGTGTGTGCTGTGTCCCTGCTGGTGGCCCCTGTGATGGTGTTCACAGGGGTTTTTGGATGAGGGAAGAGATGAGGATCTGACTCCATGTTTCAGAAGGCTGATTCATTATTTTATTATATATATTACATTAAAACTATACTAAAAGAATAGGAGAAAAGGTTTCATCAGAAGGCTGGCTAAGAACAGAAAAAGAAAGAATGATAACAAAGGCTCGGTTTTGGACTCTCTGTCCGAGCCAGCTGACTGTGATTGGCCATTAATTAGAAACAACCACACAAGACCAATCACAGATGCACCTGTTGCATTCCACAGCAGCAGATAATCAATGTTTGCATTTTGTTCCTGAGGCCTCCCAGCTTCTCAGGAGGAGAAATCCTAAGGAAAGGATTTTCCATAGAAGATGTCTGCTGGTGGCCCCAGCCCGCTGACAGCCCTGTCCCTCTCGTTGCAGTGTCCCCCAAGATATTCCGGATCTCCAGCGACATCGTGGTGAACGAGGGCAGCAACGTCACCCTGGTGTGCCTGGCCACGGGGAAACCAGAGCCCTCCATCTCCTGGAGACACATCTCCCCCTCTGGTGAGTGCCTGGGCACAGGGGCACCAGGGCTGTGCCACCCCTGTGCCCTGAGTGAGCTCTGGGATGGGGCTGGGAGGGCACAGGGACAGGGACACCAGGGCTGTGCCACCCCTGTGCCAATAAGTGAATCTGGGCCGGGGCTGGGAGGGCACAGGGGCACCAAGGTTGTGCCGCCCCTGTGCCCTGAGTGAGCTCTGGGACGGGGCTGGCAGGGCTGGGGTGGTGCCCTGGGGGGCTCCTGGAGCAGAGCTGGGCAGAGGTACAGGAATAAAGGGGGGATTTATTAAAGGCATTCACAGGATAAACCTTGGTTAGTGCAAGAGCCTGGCCATGGTTCTACACCAAGATGGACAATGAGTCACAAGCTCTCACACTTTGTAAGTTTTTGTCCATTTCCCTGTTGGGGTTAATTGTCCAATCCCAGCTCCAGGTTCTGCAGTCCCACCCTCCCAGTTTCTCTCCTCCATTCCCTGCTGTTTGCACTTTTGGGGCTGAAGCTGCAGCAGTGCCCTTGGTTCTGGCCTGGAAAAGGATTGTTGTGTGTGCCTGAAGAGAGGAAAAGGATTGTTGTGTGTGCCTGAGCTGTGAGGAAAACTTGCTAACATTTATATGGAGTTTAGAGTTGTACACCAATGCAGTGCAGAATCTGGAAAACATGAAAGCTCAAGCTGAAGGCATCACCACAACACAGGAATGAGGACAGAGCACCCTAAATATGGATACATGTCCCTACATGTGTTGTAATCACAGTCATGTATCAAACAATTCCAGTTACAATCCCAGCTAGGATGAAATGAGGAGTGCACAGGGCTCTCTGGAGATGGGAAATGAGAGTTAGACAGAGGAACAGGCCATGCAGTAGGTTTGGTTTATTTTCATTTCTTCCACTGCTACAGGGTGGGATTTTTGGGGTGTCAGGGTTGGGATTTATATCCTGGTGGGTCCCTCCCTCAGGAAATTCCATGGTACAGTTTATCAGAATGGTTTTGCTGAACAAATTAAATGATGTGTGTATAAATTGTGAAGCAAATGGCAACTGAGAGCATCCCTGCTGTTGGATATTTCCATGCATCCCTTTGGCTCCTCAAAGCACGTTGAAAGGAAAGGTTTGGCCAATGTCAGGGCCGCTGCAGCTGCTCCCTGTGAGCAGAGCAGGGGCCATGGGGAGATCCTGCCCTGGCAATGAGGATTTTGTGCTGCCCAGGCCCTGCCTCTGTCACTGGGATTCTGCATTGAGAGATTTGCAGTGAGGGATTGCTCTGCTCCCCCAGCCTGTGTAAATCCTGTAATTACAGACCAGAAGGGTTCCGTGGGCTGCCACAGCCTCTCATCATCCCGAGGAACAGTTGGCTTTACAAAGCAAGATCTGGGAAAAAACCCTCACTTCTGACCTTTAAAACAATGACAATGAATTCGGCCTGAAGTGTCCATCAAGGGACTAGAGGAAAAATTCAGTTGTAGCAGAAAATGGATTTTAACTAAATGTCAAATAAAATTTTATTGGAAGCCCTGGTGATACTTTGGATTAATGGCTTAAAGCGTTTGAGTGGCTGCAGGAAGGAGCTGGGGTGATGCTCCTGGAGAGGGAGGAGAGAGAAGGAGAATTATTGCATTCAGGCTGCAGCAGGGGCTGAGGGGGAGCAGAGCATCCTCATCTGGAGCTCACGCAAAATAAATAAATGCAGAGGTGGCACCTGGGGACACGGCCAGGTGCATCCAGGGGCTCAGAGGCACTTGCCAACCCAAATGGACCTGTGGAGATTAATCAGGGACTCAGAGGGGCTGTCAGTGACCCTCTGGATGTGCTCCTTGCTCCCAGCCCCATCCAAGCCCACCCTGGACACTTGCACCATCCCAGATCTGGGATTCTGTGCCCTGGGGATGCAGAGACACAGCAGGGGCTGGGGAGGGAGAGCACAGGCTGCAAAGGGCTCAGAAACCCTGTCGGATGTGAAGGGAGCAAGCCCAGTGCTCACTGTAAATCAAAGTGACTCCGACAAGGGGGAGAGAATGATGAGGAGACTCCATGGGTATCAGAAGGCTGATTATTACTTTATTATACGATACTATATACATTTCATCCAGACTGGATCTGCCCAGCACTCACTCTGCACACACTGCACAGAATCTCTCAACACAGACACAGCTGGCCCTGATAGCCAAGGAAATAAAACACCATCACTGGATAAACAACCTCCACATTGCATTCTGCTTTGGCACATCCCAGTGATAAGAATTGTGTTTTCCCTTTCTCTGAGAACGTGAATCTCAGAAATGCTTGGGAAGAGCTGTGCCTTGCCCTTCTCTGTGAAGAGAAATGTGGCAGCAAGGGCTGGCAGGGGCTGTGGTGTGCCCAGAGCAGGTTCAGTGCCCTGGGCACACAGGTGTGCACAGGTGTACACACACCACAGGTGCACCACAGCCCTCGCAGCAAACCCAGCCTGGCGCCACCAAGCCAGGGGAAATCTGAGAGCCCCGTGGTGTTGGTATTCTGCCTGCAGCTCCTCTCCTCCCTCAGCCTCATCTGCACTTGCTAATTCCTGCCCGTTCTGGCTGTAATTCCCAGCGGCACTAATGAGGCTCCCGGGCAGGCAGCGCATCTCCCATCCAGCACTAAATTATATTAACCAAGCATATTTAGAATATTCTCAAATTGTTTGTCAAAGCTGCTGCTAAAAGATAAGGAACTGAAATCTCTGAATACAAATGACTCAATGTAGACTAATTCCAGGATATGATCATGATTTACATCAACACAGCCTCGACTCGCATGAGGTCGGATTCAATTTTTCTGAACAAGAGATAAATTGAACCTTTCGTAGGAATAAAAATAAAATGCATTTCAAGGTGATTTTTAAACTTAGTCCGTAAATTATTGGCCCAGAATCTTTATTGTGCATGTTTAACTTGCAGTCATTATGTAAATGCTGGCGTTCTATAAATATTCATTACACAGCCCCATTATGTAAATCCAGCAAATCTCCCCACTCAGCGTAACAGCATCGGGGCTGCGGGTTGTAATCTCCAAATCTGTATTGTTGAAATGTCACCCGAATAAATTGCAGGTATTACTTATTTTGTTCTGACATTTCCCAGCAAAGTGCAGCATCGATAGTTCAGCAGTGGAGGCAGAATGTGAAAGGATGAAGCTCTGCCAGGGCAGAACTTCAGCTCTGCCGTGTGCCACCAACGCCTGGTGCAGAGCACTGCTGCTGTTTGAGGGAGGGATTGAGCAAAGCCTCCCCAAACCCCGAGCAGCAAACCCAGCCCTGTCAGAGCCCCCTGCCCCTGGCAGAGAGGAGGAGGGCTCTGCTGGAGTGCCAGTGCTTCAAACCTGCATGTTCAGCCTGCAAATCCCCAGCTGACAGGAATTATTATCGGATTTCCAGGGCTTTGCCTGTGTACAAAGGGCCAACCCTTCAAATGCTCCCTCTCCTGCTTACAGATCGCTTTAAAGCTGGAAGTTTTAGAAGGAAGTTTCTGGCTTGGTTCTTTTTTCTTGCTGACTCCCAAGCAGGGAGCAGGTATTGCTGGGGAAGGATGTTGGTGTTGTTTTCCCCCAGCTGGGGAGGATATTGCTGTTGTTTTCCTCCAGACCAGAGCAATTGTGCACTGTGGATCTCAGCAGAGAGGAGCTGCTCTGCCCCCTTTAAAATATTAACATTAAATTAATATTTTAATTTAACATTAAAAAGGAAAAATGTTAGGCACGTGGGCACACCTTTGGAGGAAGCTCTGGTCAGCTGGAGGCATGGATGAGCAATATTCCCTGGAAAACACCCAAAACCTGCATGCCTTGGGACATGGGATTGTGACCGTGTTCTCAGGGGTGCCAGGATGAGGGCAGAGACGAGGATCTGACTCCATGGTTCAGAAGGCTGATTTATTATTTTATGATATATTACATTAAAACTATACTAAAAGAATAGAAGAAAGGATTTCATCAGAAGGCTGGCTAAGAATAGAATAGAAAAAGAAAGAATGATAACAAAGGTTTGTGGCTCAGCTCTCTGTCTGAGCCAGCTGACTGTGATTGGCCATTAATTAGAAACAACCACATGAGCCCAATCACAGATGCACCTGTTGCATTCCACAGCAGCAGATAACCATTGTTTGCATTTTGTTCCTGAGGCCTCCCAGCTTCTCAGGAGGAACAATCCTAAGGAAAGGATTTTTCATAAAGGATGTCTGTGTCAGTGGGATGGCTCAGGTGGCCTTGGCTCCCCCAGCAGCCCTTGCAGGGAGCAGTGACATTCATGGGGCACGGCTGGTGGCCTGCCTGGGTCAGCCCTTCTGCAGCCTCTCGGGGAGCTGAGGGTTTTTATGAGTGTTTGATAAGAATTTCATGGCCCGCTGGTTATCCTGGAGGGATTGTTCAGCTGATGAAGGCATGGCTTGTCATTAAATCAATGGTGCCTGCTATCAAACACGGGGATTAATTAACAGTTTAAAGACAGCTGAGCCCCCAATGGACACGGCTGGGTGGGATTCCTCCCTTTGCCTTTGGATCAGCAATAAAATCACTCCCAACACGACCTCCCAAGCCACAGCTCTGTGTGGAAAAGGCCATGTCCTCTGGGCTCAGTTATGGGGATTTTGGCCTTTTCTTTTTAACAGGACTGGTAGGTACCGGCCTTGGGAGGGTTGGTATCAGGCTCCAATTGAGTGACATCAGTGCCAGAGCCACTGCTCTGGTGAGGTGACATTCCCCTGCAGCTGGGGTGTCCCTCAGAAAGGGCCCTTTCCACCAGGACATTGCAGACCTTTGAGCATCCCTTCAGGAACAATTAAAGGCATTCCTAGAAATCCTCTGGCCTTCTTGAAATCCTTTACAGAATTCACTTTAAAATACACTTGTCAGGAGAAGAATACTCCACCTAAGATGGTCAAATAATTGGGGCTTTGGAGGAACTGAGGGACAAGAGTGAGATCAAAATCTTAGTGAGATACAAACTAAAACTGCCCAAAAGCGTGGCACAGAAACGAGCAGGATCTTTTTCTTTTTGACAGTTTTATGATAAATGGGAAGCATTTCTTGCTTTTCAATAAAGGCAGATGAACTCATTAATAACTAATAGAATGCAATGAAAATGAGGGTTTTAAATGCAGGCTGAGCTTATTCCCACAGATATCAGCTCATTTTTACCTGAGAAATGTTGCACTTTTGAAGGAGCAGCGTGTGGGTCTCGGGAGATATGTCCAGAGCTCCAATTATCAGAGCCAACCCAACGTTTCCCCTTTTTCCAGAGGCAGCCAAGTCCAGGCTTGTGCAGATGCACCAATAATTCACCCCTTGATGGCCAGGACATAGCAGCTCTGCCTTGTCCCTGCTGCCCTCGTGGGTTTTTCCAGAGCTCCCCAAGGCACAGTTATTAACAGCCAATTAAAGGCTTTCAGGCTGGGAGAACACTTCCAGCAAGGCTTTTAAACCCTCAGACCTATAATTTCCAGCACCTGTGGTGGTGGCTGATGTGAGAGCTGTGCTGCAGTAATGATGGCACTGATCTTTTTGGGGTTTGTGGTGTGGTGAACGCCTTGTGAGGAACCCAAACCTGAAAATTGGCCATGGAGAGGCTGTGAGCACAGCTGGGAGCAGGAGCAGCTCCAGGTGAGGGACACCAAACACTCCCTGCCAGGTGGGAACAGCAGGGGAAGGCTGGGGAAGGACCTGTGCCCCGAGTCAGGGGGGATAGATGTGTTCTGGAACAATTCTTGATGGGTTCCAGTGTTCCTGGAAATGGGTCAGTGTTCCTGGAACAATTCCTGATGGGCTCCAGTGTTCTGGAACAATTCCTGATGGGCTCCAGTGTTCCTGGAGCTGTGTCAGTGTTCTGGAACAATTCCTGATGGGTTCCATTTGAGCTAGGTCAGTGTTCCTGGCTGGGAACAATTCCCAGTGTGTTCCAGGGCACAGAGCAGGCACACACACCAGTGTTTCTGTGTGGCTCTGTCCTCTCCCAGCAGGGAGATCTCTGCCTGTCGTTATTCCTGTGTGACACCCAGATCCTCTGGGTGCTGTGGCCAAGGAGAGCTGTTAATTACTGGATCCAGTTAATTGTTGGCTGGGATCAGCTGCCCCAGGGGTGGCTTTGGTCCCTGCAGTTGGCCCTGGGCTGGCCGTGCTCCACCCTGCAGGGCAGGCTGGGCTCTGCAAACCATCAGGGATGCTGAGCTCTGGAGGCTGGAATGGTGCAGTGCTGGGCTGGTTTGAAGGGGATTTACAGCTCATCTTGTGCACCCTGCCATGGCAGGGACACCTTCCCCTGTCCCAGGGTGCTCCAGCCTGGCCTGGGACACTTCTGGGGGAGCCAGCTCTGTTCTGTGGCAGCCATCAGGTACAAATTACCCTGGTGTATCTCAGGGCTGTTGAGCTTCTCTGTGGAGCTGGGTCAGAGAGAGCCTCTGGCCAGCCCCAGGAGCCTGGGGGAGTCACCTGCCCTTGGAGCTGGGGCTGCTGCAGTGGCCGAGCGTGTCAAGCTCTCTGCTGTGCAGATGCTGAGTTCAGGGGCTGTGTGCCCAGCCTGCAGTAATCTCCTCCTGTGGCTATCTCATTGCAGCCAAGCCCTTTGAGAGCGGGCAGTACCTGGACATCTACGGCATCACCAGGGACCAGGCTGGGGAGTACGAGTGCAGCGCGGAGAACGACGTCTCGGTGCCGGACGTGAGGAAAGTCAAAGTCACAGTCAACTGTAAGTGCTGTCATTTGTTATTGCCTCCGTGTGGTGCAGCAGCAGGCTGGAGCTGCTGGCCTGGTCGCAGCGGCTGAGGGGGCTCTGCTCTGTCACCTGGCTGTCACCAAGCGAGACTGTCACTCTGGGTGATGACCTGACAGCTGCTGGTGGCTGCTCTGGGTGTTGGGCTGAGCCCTTCTGGTTTCTCTTGTTGTGGTGATGCTGTAAGTGATGTGAAGTGATGAGAAGCTCTGCCTGGGTCCCTGGATGGGCCTGATCCCCATGGAGTGTGAGCTGCTCCCCAAGGAGGGATAGAGGGACCCTGCTGTGGGGACCTGCTGGGTGCTGGTGCCACCAGCAGCTCTGACCTGCTGGGATCTCCACACCAGGGACGTGCTCCCAGCCTGGGTCTGAGTCTGATCGAGCACTCAGTGTGATATGAAATGTTCTTTTTCCCCTCCAACTTGTGAGAACACGCAGGCACGAGGATGTGAATACTTTCTCTTGTTTGTTCTGACAGTTTTCTTTGGTTAACCTCAATTACCCAGTGTGTGATTTGTTTCTGGTTTTGGAGTCACTGTGGCAGCTTTAGTGGTCACAAATATGAGATGTCAGCGTTGTGTCTCCCCCAGAGGCCCTGTCCCAGCTGCTGTGGCAGCAAAGGCCCTCATGCCCTGTCACTGTGGGCCACTGCTGTCCCCTGGGCATTCCCTGCTGCCCACACTGCTGTGGTTCATGGGGCCAGGGCTCCTTGGGGGACACTGCAGTGACGCTTCTGGAGGAGCTGGATGATGTTCCAGGGGCACCAATGCAGTGGCACTTCATTTTCACAACAAGCTGGTAAGAGCAAGGCTCCCTCCCCAGAAATTCCATCCTTTTATTTGGTGCCTGTGAATGTGGGTTGGTGGTGCCTTTGGCAGTGCTGGGGGAAGCTTGGACTTGATGTCTTGGGGGGCTTTTCCAACCTAAACAAATTCTGTGTTCTCTTTTCTTCTGCTGCTTCTCTCACCCATTCCTGGTGCCATTCTATGACTATTCCTGGTGCCAGTCCATGATGGTGCTCCCGGTGCCATTCAATTATTGTATTCCTGGTGCCATTCCATGATGGTGCTCCTGGTGCCATTCAATTATTGTACTCCTGGTGCCATTCCATGACTGCATTCCTGGTGCCATCCAGGGCTCCCCTCCTGGTGCAGGGCGCTGTTGGCACCTGGGTGTTCATGGCACACAGAGGCTGTTCAGTCTCCCAGGCAGGGATACAAAATGCCCAGGTGTAAATGACTCTGTGAAACTCAGGTTTCTGGGCTGGGCATCTTCCAGCCCTGCACACACACGGAGCTCCTGGCACACGTGGTGCCTCTAATGGCTTACAGGGGGTTCATTACACTGCTCCATACACCAGCAGCTGCATTTTCTACTCAGTTTGTGTCTGCCCTCCCTAATTTCCCTTGGAATAAGAGTGGCTTGAGAATCTGCCTGAATCCCAAAAGTCTGGGGAGGCAGAAATGGAGAGGAGCCATTGGAGCTGCTGGCTGGTGCTGAAGGAATGCTCCACCAAATCAAGTTAAAATAGATAAGATGTAATCCAATTTCGTTGCACAAGTAAATCCTATTAGCATTTTCCATTACATTTTGCAAAGCAAATACTGATTTATAGATTATAATATTGAACCCTGCTTTGAATGAACCAGTGTGTGGATTTAATGTGTCATCTGAAAGCTGGTCTGAAACTCTCCAGGTGCTACTGTCACTTTGCTCGTTCTCTCCTGCTCTATTACTGTCATGCTTGAAAAAATATCAAAGGCAGCTGCTAAATCCTAGAATTTCCACTAGAGCTGAGGCCACAGTGAGGGGATGAGGAATGGGATGTGTGCCTCAGGAAACTGGCATTTATTTGCATTTATTTCAAAGTGTCAGCTGTCTAAATAAATAGAAAATGTGGGTTTACAGTGGAGTGGCATTGCAGAATTCCCTTTTGTTAGGATAATCCGTGTCAAGGGTCAGTTTGCCTGTAATTGTACCTTGGACAGCTCTGTTGCAGCTGGAGCTGTCAAACTTGACTGAATCAAGACCCAGTGGTGGCTTTGGGGAGGGAAAGGATGTTTCTGAACTCGTTCCTGGGTGGTTTTGTCCAGTTTTCAGGGCACATTTTCCATTTCCCTGGGTGATTTTGGGGTCCTCAGCTCTGGTTTTGGGTCCCTGGGCCCTGCCCAGCAGAGCAGGGCTTGGCACAGCCCGTGCCCACCTGAAGGCACTGTGAGCCCAGCTGCAGTGCTGGGCTGCCCAGTCCATCGCTGGGATCCTGCTGGCCAAGCTGTTCTCCTCACCTGCTGCAGGTGCTCTGACAGCCCTGTCACAGCATTTACAGGGCTGTGCCTGGCACTCCCTGCCTGCCTGGGACGGCTTCACCCTGGCAAAGCTGTGCCGCCTGCCCAGGACTCAACTGCAGCCCTGCATTTGCTTAATGCAGCCTTTTAGGAAGTTTCTGAACCTCATTGGGCTGATTTAGCTCGAATCAGTTTGGTTTATCCAGGTGTTCACTGTGTTGTTCTTGCCTTGTCCTAACCTGGGACACAAACCAAAGGGTTGGGGTCACTGGGTTGGTGAAATCCTGTGTTTGGAAGGATTCTGGAAATGCTCTCAGGAAAAGCTTGTGGGGGTGTCCTGTGCAGGGCTCAGGGCTGGACCACGATCCTCATGGATCCCTCAGCTCAGCAGATCCTGTGATTTAGCCCTTCCCTTTTCATGCACGTGCTTTGTGTCCTTCAGCAAATCATTTCAATTTGGGGTTTAGGTGCTTTATTCCCAACCTCATTGGATTTTCCTGTGCCTCTGGAACCTGGGGCTGTGTGCTGGGAGCAGGTTCCTCATTCCCTGGGATGTCCCAGCCCTTCCAGGAGCTCTCAGCCAGCCCGGTGGGGTTTGGGGGTCTCTTACAGAGGCAGGTCCTGTGCCCTTCCCGTGGGATGCTTGGATCGATCAGGGATTGCTCTGGGATGCTTGGATCAGGAATTTCTCTGGGATGGTTTGATCAGGAATTTCTCTGGGATGGTTTGGTAAAGAATTCCTCTGGGATGCTTTGATCGATCAGGGATTCCTCTGGGATACTTTGATCAGGGATTTTTCTGGGATAGCTTGATCAGGAATTTCTCTGGGATAGCTTGGTCAGGAATTTCTCTGGGATGCTTGGATAAGGCATTTCTGGCAGTGGGGTTTTTCTGGTGCAGGGATGTGTGAGTTCTCGTTAGGAATTTTAAGTGGGGTGTTTGTTTTCGCTTGGCCAGGCCGGGCTGTGCTGAACAGCTCCCCTCATTAGCATTTCTCCCCTCATTAGCATTTCTCCCCTCATTAGCATTTCTTCGAAGGCTCCTCGCTGTTGCTATGGTGCTTTGCATAACATTATGGATAATGCTGCGATTTTACTTTGAAATCAGACATCCCGTATGAGCCACGCCGGCCTAATTAAATCTGTAACCTTAAATCTCCTGGGGAAAAGCCCTGCAGGACCTGGGGCTTGCTGGGCTGCCAGTCCCTGGGACATGGCACTGAGACTTTGCCCAGGAGGTGTGCCCCATTCCTGACCCGGGAGCAGCATTTCCTGGGCAGGGTCTTGAGTTTGGATCCAAGAAGGAAAATTGCCTCGGTTAAATTATTAAGTGTGAAGGCAAAGCCCACATATTTTCTGGAGGTCTCAGTCCTCCTCTGCTTTGGCACCAAGTATAAAATTGCTCTGAGCAATTTAATTTTAATTCCCACTTTAATAAAAGAGAGGGGAGGAGGGGGGGGTTATCTCAAAGCAGAAACCAAGAACTCTGATTCTTTCTGGTTTTAATGGCTCCTGATTTGCTGCTCCATGTTTACATCCCTAAGTTTGGGGTTAAAGTCAGCCCTGGCTTTAGGAACCAGGCCTCACTGCCAGGGGTTTTGCTGCTTCCCCAGGGCTCAGCAGCATTCCAGAGGGGAATGAGTGGCACTGGGGGCACAGAGTGGCACTGGGGGCTCCTGGCACTCTGCTTGTGGCTGGCTCTCTCCATGGAGCAGAGCAGGGGCTCCGTGCCCAGGGGGGTTTGCCCTGCTCTGGGGTGTGTGGGTGCTGCTGGGCACATCCCCAGGCACCACCAGCCCTGCCCCTGCCCATGCCAGCTGTGCCAGGGCTCAGCCCCAGCCTGCCCTGGGTGCCACCAGGCTCTGGGGTGCTGTGGGAAGGCAGCTGAGAGGGCTGGCCCCTACGTTTGGGGTCCTGTCCCAGCTGCTGCAGCTTGGGCAGTGCAGTGCCCTCCCTGCTGCTCCTCCCAGCCAAAAACATCTGCAGGAGAGCACAGCTGGACTGGGCTGCTGCTCTGAGCGGGGACAGCGGCGGCTCCTGCATGGGACAGTGCCAACCTGGTGGCACATTGCTGGGGACAGCGGCACTGCGCAGTGCCAACCTGGTGACACATTGCTGGGGACACGGATGGCTCCTGCATGGGACAGTGGCACTATGGCCAGGCTGGAACGGCTGTGGCTGTGGAAGTTCTCCTGCGGCTGTGCAGGTGTTTTCGGGATGGCTGTGGCTGTGCAGGCTCTCCTGTGGCTGTGCAGGCTCTCCTGGAAGGCTGTGTGTCCTTCTCTCAGCCCAGCCCAGCTCCTGGCTGGCTCCTCCTGCTCCACACCACCCTGATTGTGCAGATGGGGCCCTGTGCAGCTGCTGCACCCTGAGAGCTCTCCCATTGGAGATCCTGCTGCAGTCAGAGAGTGTGGGGACACCTTTCCTGCAGCACATCCCACTCAGCTGGAGCAGGGAATCACCAGGAGCTGGGGCTGAGGGCTCAGGGTGGGAGGGCTGAGGGAGGGGAGGGGGCAGCACAGCTCTGGGGGAAATTCGGGTTGTGTGTGTTTAAATCAAGGCCAGCAGAGCTGGGTTTGGCTGCAGCCCCAGTCAAAGGCTGCCAGCAAAATATTCCAGGTGAAACCAGTGCAAATAACAGGTTTGGGTTGTTGGTTTTTTACATAAGATAAAGGTCTTTGGAGAATTCCTGCAATCCTATAAATTGGAGGTTTTGTTAATGCACAATGTCATCAGTTGAAGTTTTTATTTTTCTTTTTGCTTTTTGGGTTTTGTCTTGTTATTTTTGGTCACCATTAGGACTAAATTGTTATTTAGCTCATTTGCAAGCTGGCCTCATTGCTGAGAACCTATGTGAGCTTTGTGATGTGCTATCTCATAGCAACACAATGGAAAACAGCTCACACCAATTCGATGTGAGCTGCTCTGGCAATTAAAGCCACCTCAACTGCTTGGTGAGGAGCAATGCTGCTGCTTTGAAGAAAACATTTCCCTCAGCTGGTGGGGAAGGAAGTGTCCTATAAAGCAGTGGTTGCCATTTAATGTCCTTCAGGTGCTTTTATGAACATTTCAGGAGTCAGATTAAAACAGTGTAATTCAGGTTGGAGACTGGAGTGCAGTTTGGCTCTTGAATTCCCATTGATTTCTTTGGGGGGGATGGATTGTGCAGGGGTTCTGCCAGCTCTGGGTGGCTCCTGCAGACCCCTGTGGATCTCTGTGGATCCCTGCAGACCCCTGCAGACCCCTGCCCATCCCTGCTCGTGGCAGGGCTGCTGCTGCTGCTGTCCCTGCTGGGCAGGGGCACTGTGCTGGCACAGCTCCTCACAGGGGCTTGGCAGGGCCACAGGAGCTGCTGGGTCAGCCTCCAGATCTCCTGAAACATAAGGAGATGGTTTGCACCTTCAAGAGAAACCTCTGCTGCTCTGCCAGGAGGTGCTGGTTGGGAGCCAGCGGTGCCAGGGTGGGACAGGTGTGCAGGGACAGCGAGGGCTGCTGTCCCCAGGGTGGGACAGGTGTGCCAGGACAGTGAGGGCTGCTGTCCCCAGGGTGCCAGGACCTTTGATGCCTTGAGAGCATCACCATCTCAAAGTTACAGGCACAAAGTGGGGATTTATTAAATAAAGACTTTCAAAGGAAACGCCTTGGGCAGTGCAAGGGCCAGGCCATGGCTACACCCAGCATGGACCCCAGGTCAGGAGTTCTAACACTTTTACAAGTTTTATTCCATTTCCATATTGTAGTTAATTGTCCAATTCCAGCTCCAGGTTCTGCAGTCCCACCCTCCCAGTTTCTCCCCTCCATTCCCTGTTGTTTGCACTTTTGGGGCTGAAGCTGCAGTGGTGTCCTTGGTTCTGGGCTGGAAAAGGATTGTTCTGTGTGCCTGAGCTGTGAGGAGAGCTGCTGACATTTATATGGAGTTCAGAGTCACACACCAATGCAGTGCAGAATCTGGGAAATGTGAAACAATGCAAAGGCAGCTGGGGGAGGGTGGTTTGGGTATCAGGGAATGTTCCCCATGGAAAGGGGATCAGGCACTGGCAGAGGTTTGCTGTGCCCATCTCTGGAGGTGCCCTCAGAGCTCTGGGCTGGGGACAGGGTGGGGACAAGGCACAGCTGGGACTCGGTGACTTTGGAGATCATTCCCCACCTGGTTCTGTGAGATGATGGAGTAGCCATGAGACACTGCCCCAAAATGGGTGGGAAATACTGTAATCAGTGTATTGCTGGGCTTTACAAAGACACCATGTGAAGCATTCAGGCCATGGCTGGTGAAAGTGTGGCACCAGCCCCTGGATCTGTGGGCAGGACAATGCACAGAAGGGTTTTGGGGAGGTTTTACCTGCTGTCATACTCTTGCTGTCACTTTTAAGCCAAAGGAAGGTTCCAGTGGGGCTCTGGACACCTCTGTACATCCGAGTCTGCTGGAGCCCCTCCTGGGGGCAGCAGGAATGAGCTCCTGTCACGGTGTTCACAGGGGTCCCAGGATGAGGGAAGAGGCGAGGATCTGACTCCATGGTTCAGGTGGCTGATTTGTTATTTTATGATATATTACATTAAAACTATACTAAAAGAATAGAAGAAAGGATTTTATCAGAAGGCTAGCTAAGCTAAGAGTAGAATCAGAAAGAATGATAACAAAGGTTTGTGGCTCGGCTCTGTGTCCGAGCCAGCTGACTGTGATTAGAAACAACCACATGAGCCCAATCACAGATGCACCTGTTGCATTCCACAGCAGCAGATAATCAGTGTTTGCATTTTGTTCCTGAGGCCTCTCAGGAGGAGAAATCCCACGGAAAGGATTTTCCATAAAAGCTGTCTGTGCCAGTGCTCCCCGCAGGGCTTTGGCCCCCCGAAGGCTCTGTGTGCAGCTCCCCCCATCCCAGAGGTGCTGGGGTCCCATTTGGGGCTGGGGAGCCCCCAGGGCTGGGCAGGGGCTCCCTGGCAGCCAGCCCTGCCTGCAGCAGGTGCCTTTCCCCCTGCCAGCCCCGGCCTCCAGGTGATCCCACTTTAACCACCAGTGAAAATACAGCTCTGGAAATTGAGCCTTTAATGGAAATGAGTCATCTCCAAAGAGCTGCTGCGTTGGAAGCAGCAATTTGGAGCAGAGCTGTGTTAGACTCCGGGCTAGAGCCAAAATTAATGGAGAGCTCTCGAGCTTCCAGGAGTGTTCCCCTGCCCAGATCACTCTCCAGCAAAAAACAATTACTTAAAATATTTCCTAATAGTCAACAGAGTGCAGAGCAATATTTCTGCCTGTGATTGCATTGTGCCTGGCTGCTGTGGGGTCAGGCTGAGGGCTCCTGTCCCTTGCAGAGCTTTGAGGTAATGGTCAGAGGGGTCTGAGAGCAGCTGCTGGGGCCACAAAAAGCCAGGTCTGAGCAGTGTCAGCCCAGTGCAACTCCCCATCCCTTGATATTTTATTTTTCATGTTATTTTTATCCCAGCAATTGCAGTTTGAAATGGCTCTGCACTAGGAATGTGCTGTAAAGACATTATTACAGCCTGATTTTTCCTGGGGTTCAAGTACCTGCTGCGGTGGCAAAGGTGTGGTGGAGGCAGCAGATGGGAGCCACAGGGGCTTTGAGAAGTCCCCTCTTGCTTTTGTGGTTTAAAACAAAGCTGTGCTAAGAATAGGAAGGAATGATAACAAAGGTTTGTGTCTCGGCTCTCTGTCCAAGCCAGCTGGCTGTGATTCGCCATTCATTCGAAACAACCCCATGAGACCAATCCCAGATGCACCTGTTGCATTCCACAGCAGCGGATAATCAGTGTTTGCATTTTGTTCCTGAGGCCTTTCAGCTTCTCAGGAGGAACAATCCTAAGGAAAGGATTTTCCATAAAAGATGTCTGTGGCAGCGCAGACCCTTCCCAGAGTGAAATCCTTCCTGCTCTCAGAGAGCCCCTGAGGCTGTGGCCGTGTCCCTGTCACCTCCCTGTCCCTGTCACCTCCCAGCAGAGCTGGGGAGGGCAGCCCAGCCCTCCCTCTATGCAAACTGAACTCCTTTTAATACAGAGCGAGAGCTTCGAGACCTTTCATGGCTCCCTCTCATTCTTCATGAGCTACATATGTACATCAGCTCCAACACTCTGTCAGGGAACAGGGGTTTTCAATCAAAAAGACTGTCAGGAAAGCTGATTCACTAACAAGAAAGCTGTCAAGCTGTGACAGCTGCTGTCTTTGCAACCCCAAACAATCTGTTCAGTGCTAACTGTGACTTATGCTTGCATTTATTATCGGCAGTAATGAGTGCTGGCCTCGGCAGCAGCGCTGGGCTCACCTGGCAGCCTGGGATGCAATCTCAGCGAGCTGGATGGGAGCCCTGTGCTGCACAAAGCTCTGCCTCTGCTCCTGAGCTCTACCCAAGCCCCAGTGAAGCCCTGTCCCTGCTTCTGTAGTTCAGAGTGGGTCTGGGGGTTCCACCACTGCTGGGAGATAACGAGGGTGGGATTCTTCATTTCCCGCTTTGTGCTCAGTAATGGATTTCAGTTTAAACACAACATGTTTATCCACAGAAACCAGGGAAGAAATTTGGGCTGGTGCTTATTATCCCAGCCCCTCAGAGACCCCAAAATTCCCAGGAAGGGAAGGGAAGATCCTGAGGGCTTAGGCAGGTGCTGCTGTCCAGGTGTCAGCACTCACCCTGTCAGCTTCTAAAATGAGAAAAGAGCAAGAGCACCTTGACATGTCCCTCAAGCAAAGTCTTCCAGCTCTGTCTCACCATCCCCAAATCTGCTTTGCTGCAGTTCTGGCTGATTGCTGCCAGGCTGGCCATGGCAGAGCGGGGCTGGAGCTGGTTCCTCCTCCCTGCTGATCTGCACTCTCAGTGCTGCATCCATCCCAGCAAATCCCCTGCTGCAGCTCTGCCGGGCCAAATTCCCTCTGTCCCCTGCACCTGGGGAGCTCCAGCTGGGCCCAGTGCTGCCTGGCCCTGCAGCAGCAGGTTTGCTGTGGGTAACCAGTGTGTGGGGCACCTCTGGGAGCCCCTGGCTGGCTGTGACCCAGGTGTGATCCCAATAAATCCATCAGGGAGCTGCAGGGTGGGCTCAGGTGTGTGCTGGTGGCTGTGCTGTGTTTGGGGGGCACAGCCAGGCCCCAGATGGGTGTTTGGGGCTGGGGCATTGCACAGGGTGACCCCATCAGTGTCCCTATGCCCATGAAGGTGCCCTGGGGTGGTTTGGCCGTGGCAGGGGCACTGTGCAGGGTGACCCCAGCAGGGTCCCTATGCCCACGAAGGTGCCCTGGGGTGGTTTGGCCGTGGGGCTGCAGCAGGGCTCTGCCTGCATCCCCCCCTACCCTCAGGGACTTGGCTCCTTGCTTCCCAACTTTCCTTCCTTGGAAAGCCACCAGCTTGCTGTAGTTCATCTTCTCCTCAGCTTTGCTGCCAAAAGATGCTCTCAGCAATTCCTGGAAGCTGTTGGAGTCCATTGCTTGTGCCTTCCCTGGAGGGAAGGAGGGAGGGAGGGAAGCAGCGAGGCAGGGCCTGGTGTGGGCTCCCAGCCGGGCCCAGGCCCAGCTCTCCCTGCAGGCTGGCACGGCCCTGTGGCACTGTCCTGTCCCTGTCCCTGCCCTGCAGTGCCACTCTGATGTTTTCCACCCATTTACCAATCACCCGTGGGTTATAACCTTTGTGCTCAGCACCTCAGAGAGGTTTCCTGTCCAAACCCAGAAATGGCTCAGCAGGCAGGGATTTGGGGGCTCCAGTGTAATCCATGAGCTGGACTGAGGGAGGAGATGTGACATCCCTGTGACATCCCTGTGACATCCCTGTGACATCCCAGATCCCACCAGGGAATGCCTGAGGCTGCTCTCTCCCGAGGGGATGGCACCATTGTTCAATTCATCCATGAGGGCATTAATTAATCCACAAGGGGATGGCACCATTGTTCAGTTAATCCATGAGGGCATGGCACCATTGTTCAATTAATCCACCTTGAAAGTACAGGGCTGGTAAAGGGAAGGGCTGGGTAGGAAAGGCAAAGCTGAAGGAAGACACATTCAGATATTGGGGATATTGGAAGGGATTCCTGGCTGGGATGGCATTCCCAGAGCAGCTGTGGCTGCCCCTGCATCCCTGGCAGTGCCCAAGGCCAGGCTGGACATTGGGAGGCGTCCTTGCCATGGCAGGGGTGACACTGGATGGGATTTAAGCTCCCACCCAACCCAAACCAGCCTGGTATTCAGTGAAAAGCTCAAAACGGCGCCTGTGTTCCATCCAGAACTGAATTCTTCCCCCATCTCCTGTGTTTGCATGTACAATGTATGGAAATGTGTGTCAGGATGGCAGCGAGTCCAGATGCTGATAAGTGATGGAGAAAAGCTGGAATAAATCAGCCTGCAACTTGCTGAGCCCAGTGGTTGTTCCAGCTGTGTCTCTCCAATGTTTCTGCACGGCAGAGAAGGTTCTGACATGAGGAGCCATTATGAAACCACTCCATTAATCTGGGTAGAGGGAGGGCTGCTGCGCTGAATAAATTAGAAAAATTAAATAATCCAGAGTGTCGAAAGCCCATCTTAATTATTTAAAGTACAAGTAACGCTGTCTGGCTTGTTACTGCGTTGGTAAAACACTCGGAGGGTGTGTATACAGAAAAGAATATATTTGAATATCGCTGATATCTGTTCTTCTGAGCACAAAACACATCTCAGAAAACCTGCTCTCTTACCTGGAATTTTTTATCTTAACACCCTGGAAAGCAATTTCACTTACAAAAGATGGCATTAGGATGCCAAATTAAAAGCTGATGAAAACAGGGAAAATAAAAGATCTTTTTTTTTTCTTGACATTTACAATTAATGCCACAGAAATGTTGGTTTAATCAGACAATATGGGGGCTCACAAAGGTGAAATTGGAAGTTTCCAGCCCTGAATGCTCGTGTAAAAGTTAATAAATTCAGCTGGTAATCATTATGCACATGCTAGTTATAATAATTTACTGTCCATACCAAATCTTTATAAGCATTGTAATTAAATATAAAATGCACATTAGAATTATAATGAGTAATTAGGGCAACATAACTAATGTGCCTAAAAGTCCCGAAGCTCATTAAAATGTTAAAAGAGGAAACCTGCTGGCACTGGGGCTGGAGCATTCCCTGTGCCCAGGAATGCCATGGGTCTGACCCTTCCTTTAGACCCTTGGAAGCACAGTGGAGATAGTTGGGATGGAGACCATGTCCAACAGGTTTTTGGGCTGGTTTTGATTGCATGACCTGAGAATGCTATGGGTCTAACTCTCCCTTTAGACCCTTGGAAGCACAATGGAGATAGTTGGGATGGGACCAGGTCCAACAGGTCTTTAACTGGTTTTGGGGACCGGATCCAACAGGTTTTTGGGCTGGTTTTGATTGCATGGCCTGGGAATGCCATGGGTCTGACTCTTCCTTTAGACCCTTGGAAGCACAATGGAGATAGTTGGGATGGGGACCAGCTCCAACAGGTCTTTGGGCTGGTTTTGAGCAGAACCTCAGGGGTTAAGTTTGGGTTTCCATGAGAAGGTGTTGGGGAGATGCAGAGTGAGAACCAGGGACTGATTGGGTTGGGAGAGACCCTAAATCCCATCTCACCCCAGCCCTGCTGTGGCAGGGACCCCATCCATAGCCCAGGTCCCGTTCAGCCTGGTCTGGGCACTGCTGTGTGTGGGGTGACACCTGTGTGGGTCCCAGGTGTGACACCAAACCCTTGGGGACACCTGGCACCAGCTCTGGGGCGTGCTGAGCCCAGCCCTCCTCCCTGCTGTCAGAGCCCAGAGCACCTGTGGGTTTGATGATGTCCCCTACGAGGACTTGAAAGCCACAGAAGTTTAAGTAGTGTAATAATAAAATTATCACTGGGTGAAAAAGTAGATTTTGGGGTTTTTAGAATAGGGGTTTTGGGGACAAGATGGAGGGACTTGGGTGTGTCCAGCCTTTCTTCTTCTCTACCTCCATCTCCTGCTGTGATGTTGGCACTTTGGGATTGGTTTAGAGTAGAAGCTCACTGTTTAACACAGGTGATAGTTATTGGAATATTTATTATTATAAATATGTTATACACAGTTTGTAGTATAAAGAGATAGCACTGCCCCGAGGGCAGGCAGAGTGCCCGGAACTGTCCTGCTGGATGGACCTCAGCAGGTCAGAGAGAAAAATTTTTATACATAAGATACAATAAACAACTCTGAGAGCGAGAAATGAAGAACTGCAACTCATTCTTTGACCATGCAGGCGAAACAGAGACTGTTCATGTGTCTCAGGGCTGCAATAAACTGCAACCTTCGAGCCCCTGCAGTGGAGTGCACAGATCTGTGTTTTGGGGACAGTAAATGTGAGCTGTGGCCAGCAGCAGTCCCTGCCAGCCGTGTCCCAGGGACAGACAGACGTGCAGGACATGGGGATGCTCTGCACGGCTCCAGCCCCCGCCCCAAAAGCCTTTCCCAGCAAGGCACTTAGAGCCCGCGGGGAAATTGCTACCCAGCAGTTCCTGTAACTCATTTCCAAGGCAGGAATTGGGCTTGGTTTGAAGTGCCCTGCTCGGCAGGGATGAGCCACGGGAGGGGATTGAACAAGGAGCCACTGTGGGGACAGAAACCTCCGGATCTGAGTCACAGGAGCCGGCGCTGCCGACAGACACGGATAATCACATTTTCCCTCTACCCTTTTATTTAACCGTTATTTAGGAGACCCAGAAATGACAAATACATTTTAAATTATTAGTTTTACACCAGGTTTGCTTGTTAAGATCCCTGTTAGGTTTTATTGCGGTGTCTCTCTCGGCCGTTGATTTGTCTGGGTAACGCTGCCCTGGGAGCAGTGGGGGGCTGGCACCCCTTCCCTCCTCCTGCAGCCTCCCTCAGCCTCCCTCCCTCCTGCTGCTGCCCATCCCTGAGCCAGGGCGTGATTTCCTCGCTGGTGTTTATTGCTGTTTGTGCTGGGTGCCCAGCAGGAACCAGTCCCTCCCTCACACCTGCCATGGAGAAGCTCCAGCTGTGGGGTGTGAGGGAGGGCTGGAGCTGGGGTCTCACTGCTCCCACTCCTCCCTCCGGCCCCAGCTTCTTTCTAACCACATTTCTGCTCCCTGTGTTTGTCTCTGCCCGTTCAGGGCAGCCCTGGGCAGGTGAGCAGCAGCTCTGGGCTGTGGGATCTCACCTGCAGCTGCTCAGGCTTGCAGGGCTGATGGATTTCTGGCTCCTTAATTAGAGCTCCAGGAGCACAGCTGCACCCCACAGTTTGTCTTTGGAGTAAAAGCCATAAAATAAGCTGACAATGATAAATCCAGGAGATGGTGGCTCCAGCAATCTCCGCTTTGTGTTTCCATGCCTGTACTAACCAGGGATTTCCTGGAGCAGGGAACATTGATTTCCATTCTTGTTCCGAACAAACAGGAGCTGAAATCCTCCTCAAAGGGAGATCTGAGAAAATTTCCTCCTCAGAAGTTTTCCAGTAGTTTCCAAGCCAGCAGCAGAGCCTGGAATTGTTATTTGGAGCTGGGCTGCAGCTGGCATCCCCATCCCAGCTGCCCATGAAGCAGCAGAAAGCTGCAGGGCTTTATGCACCAGCTCATCCTGAAACACATTGTCAGGGATGTTCTGCCTTTGTGTAAAGAACAGCCAGCCAAGCAAGACAGAAATACCCCCAAAACAGCAAGGAGAAGGTGAGCAGGCCCAGGGGGAAGCAGCAAGGTGGTGCCTCTGAGGAACAGGGGCTTGGGACGTGACTCAGGCCTTCCTCATCTCTTATCTGCTCCTCCAGGGCTCACATCTTTGACACAGCCTGGGGAAGGAGTGTCCCTGTTGATTTTATGGAGTAACAAAAACAATCTGTATTTCTTATGCAGATTATGAAGGAGTCATGCAAATTGCTTACACATGTATTATCCCCTTCAATCGTTGATGTTCCCAGGTGAAAGCTAATGGATTTATGGATTGGTTTGCTGCAGTCATTGCATGAGAAGGCTGGAGGCAAGGGCTGAGAGGCTGATGAGGGAGGATGGAGGAGGGAGCAGCAGCCCTGCTTTAGCCCCAGGTGGAACTCCCCGTTCCAGTTTGGTTAAAAGCAGGGGTTGTGCTGAGGGCTGTGTTTGCTGTCCCTGGCCATGGCAGCTGTGCTCCCAGCAGGTTCCCTTCCTGCAGAGTGGGACAGAGCCCTGCTTGAGGGGGGACTGGCTGTCACTGTCCTGAGGGTCACAGAGAACATCCCATTGTGTCATTGACCACCTCCCAAGGAACGGCTAACGCAGGGCTTGCCCTGGATTTAGGGACAGAAACCTTTGCAGAGCTGGTGCGGGCACTGCCACGGTAAAGCACACAAAGGAAAATCCCTCAGAAGGGTCTGGGATGATCCACAGAGGATTTGGCAATGCAGAAGGCAGTGCAAAGGACAGGGATGCAGAGATAAGGCTGCACAAGGGCTTAGCGGTGCTCAGTCGTTGAGTATTTCAGATTTACAAAGCGATTTGGTGGGGTAACAAATCAGTTTACTGTAATTACAGCAATGCTCAGCTACAGAGCTGAGATAGGTGCACTGATCCATAATCGACTCACACTCAGGTAAAACGTGGTGTGCACCTGTTTCCAGGTGTGGAAATAGCCTGTCCAAAACTCCTTGTGCTTCAGGGAGACTTTTCCATCACATCCCATCCCATCCCATCGCATCCCATCCCATCCCATCCCATCCCATCCCATCCCATCCCATCCCATCCCATCCCATCCCATCCCATCCCATCCCATCCCATCCCATCCCATCCCATCCCTTGGGGTCTGCACCTGGAGGAGGTGGGGATGGGTAGGGGTCACTCAGCCCTGCTGCTCTGGGGCTGAAGGTGTTGCTGTGGCCACCACCAAGCTCCATCCAAGCCAGCACCTCCTGAGCTTCTCCCCAGCTTTTCCAAGAGCTCCTGCTGGCCAGGCTCGGCTGGGGTGGTCCCAGGGCCCCTCAGCACTCAGTGGTTCAGCTCCTGGATCCGGGCTGGGGGAGCAGCACCACGATGTGAGGGGAGCAGAGCGAGGCAGGCAGAGCTCCATGGGCCCATAAACACCTTAGAGCAACATCTGGAGAGCTGCTCGGGAAAAAATAAACAGATTTTTATTTATAAGTGATGTGGTTTGGTTTTTACAGCGTTTTGATGATGCACATAAATTATTGTTTAAAACCAGAGGACGTAAAAAGTTCCAGGAGGAGGCAGTTGTTGCCTTTGATAATCTCTTTCCTGAGGAATTTGCTGTGTTTTATTTTCAGCTGGCAGTTCCTTCTGCTGGTAACTGGAAAACCTGACAATTGCTTTTCATCTTTATTTGTGTCTGTAGTTCTAAGCTCAAAAAGTTTATTCCTATTTACAGTGTTTACTATTTAAAAAGACAAAATGCACTTACTGAAACAACTCAACGTGCAGCGGAATGATGGGAAAATCACTTTTCTCTGATATTTGTGGTTGGCTCAGAATTTTGGAGGTTCACTCTGCTAGTTTGAGACCTCAGAGGTTTGGGGGTGTGTGCAGCTGATGCAGGAGATCAGCGACCTGTCAGTGACAGGGTCCCCCAGTGCTGGGGGATGCTGTGCCTTTCCCAGTGCTCAGGATTTAAACACTGATGGCCAATTAAAGAATGCTGTGGATTGTGCTGGGGGACTGAAAAGCAGCTTTTTGCAGGACTGCATTGGTGTGTCTCCACAACTCAGCTGGGTTTTTACACCATGCACACGGAGCAGGATGTGTAGTGTGGGATGTGCAGTGTGGGATGTACAGTGTGGGATGTGCAGTGTGGGATGTGCAGTGTGGGATGTGCAGAGTGGGATGTGCAGAGTGGGATGTGCAGTGTGGGGTGAGCAGTGTGAACCAGGCACACACAGCAGGATGTGCAGTGTGGGATGTGCAGAGTGGGATGTGCAGTGTGGGATGTACAATGTGCACCAGAGCAGGACATGCAGTGTGGGATGTGCAGTGTGCACCAGACACATGGAGCAGGATGAGCAGTGTGGGATGTGCAGTGTGGGATGTGCAGAGTGGGATGTGCAGTGTGCACCACAGCAGGACATGCAGTGTGGGATGTGCAATGTGGGATGTGCAGAGTGGGATGTGCAGTGTGGGGTGAGCAGTGTGGGGTTTGCAGTGTGGGATGTGCAGTGTGGAATGTGCAGTGTGGGTTGTGCAGTGTGGGATGTACAATGTGCACCAGAGCAGGACATGCAGTGTGGGATGTTTTCCCTCTGCGGACGCACACAGTGCTGGAACGTGCCTCAAGCTGGAGCGAAGCCCCTGGAGGGGCCGAGAGGAGCAGCGGCGTTGGGTGACCTGCCTGTCCAGATGCCAATGTCCATCTCTTTCACAATTCTTATTTTGCAGTTGTCCCCACAATTCAGGAACTTAAATCCAGCGGTGTGATGCTTGGAGGGAACGGCCTGATCCGGTGCGAAGGTGCAGGAGTGCCTGCCCCGGACTTTGTGTGGTACAAAGGAGAGAGGAAGTAAGTAGCCCCTGCTCGCCCACCCCGCGTGTGCCAGGGCTGCTGCCAGGCTGGGGCTGCCCCGGGGGCCCATTCCAGAACCTTCCCAGCAGCAGAAGCAGTGCTTGGAGCTTGTACCAGTGTGCCTGGTACACACTGCTTGGGGCTGCTGGAGCTGCCCCGCGGCTCCTGTTGTGGCACAGGGGAAATGGCACAGCCCGACATCCAAAGGAGCTGCAGGAGCTCCAGAAACGCACTGGGAGAAGCTGCAAAGAGGATTTCTGTTTAATTTGCCTTCCTCACCTTTGAGAGCAAGGCTTTGAGGCAGGGTGAGTGGTGCCCTGGTTGTGCTCCCTGGGGTGAGCCCTGCAGGTCGCTGCAGCCAAGGGGTCAGGGGAGCTCTGAACCCTGAAGCCTGCCCTGTGTTCTGGGTTTGTGGGGCCCTTGTGGGTCAGCAGCAGCACCTCTGCAGAGCCCCTTTGTTCCCAAGGCAGCTCATTAAACAGGGAGGTGCTGGCTTTCCAGCAGGACATTTTACAGCTCTGGGCCTTTGCAGGAGCTCGTTTCTCTTGGGCTCACAGGCTGCAGAGGCAGGTGGATATTGTCCCTTGGAGCTGGGGAGCTTCAGGAATTTCCCAGCCTCCAAGCGCTGGGTTTGTCAGCTTGAACATCCCGTTAAACCTGGAGCTGGCAGGAGAATATTAATGACCCTTTTTCACAGAAAGCCATCTGTCAGCTCCCTCCTCAGCTGCTCCCCTCCTGCAGCACGAGCTGCTGTCCTCCTCCCTCTGCTGAGCCATGGCATCCCACCGTGTCCTGCAGCTCCTCTGCAGCTGATCTCCCCTGTAAGGACAGGAGTGTTTCTCTGTGCTGGCGAGATCCATCTGCACCCCATTTCCGTGGCTGTGCTGCTGTGCCCATCCCAGGGCCATTGCAGCACAAACACCCTTTCTGAGGGAATATTTCAGAGCAGGTTTGGGCACTCCAGGTTCAGTTAGCAGCTCCCAGCATGCTGATCACCTCTCTGTTTGTAGCTCTGCCCTGCTGAGCTCATCCATGGCAGCAGCAGGAGAGGCTGAGCAGAGCATTTCAGGACAGTCAGGCTGTGCCTCTGCTCCTGTGCTGGTGGAGTTTCACCTCTGCAGGAAAGCTCTGTGCTGCTGGCTCCTGCTGCTCAAATACTGGGTTCAATCTAGTGCTCCATCCTTTCAGGAACAGAGCTCTGGGGATCCTCGGGGTCCCTTCCAGCTCAGGGCATCCTGTGAGCTCCTGCTGGGGATCTCTGAGCCCCATCCCTTGCAGGAAAGGGGAAAACACCCACTGTCACTGTAGGACACAAAAAACCACAAGTGCACACCACTGTTCTCAAGGTAAAAAAGGGGAGTGTATTTTCTGACTGCAACATTTATGGATTTCCAAAAGTGACAGTGGGTTGGAGGGTGACAGTGCCACCTCTCCAATGACACTGTGCAAACCAACAGTCTGTCAAAATTCTCCTCCATAAAGGAATGCAAAACAATGAGTTATTTACAGAAAGTGTGTGAGAAAGTTCACTGCCAGAATGTCAACATCAGAAGGCTTAGAAAATCTTAAAAACCCAGGGTGACAACCCAGAGGTGGTTTTTTGCTGGTTTTGGATCCAGTGTCTCCCTTTGCCTCTGGAAGATGGGCAGCCAGCTCAGGGTGAGCACTGGCCAGCTCAGGATGGACCTTGGCTAGCCCAGGGTGAGCCATGGCCAGCTCAGGCACTGCTTTCAGCTCTCAGAGAGCATCTCCATTACCCTGCAGATAATTTCCAACTGTGCTCCACAGCTGAATTTGCTCCCTGGGAGTGCACACCCTGCTGGATTCCCGGCTAACACAATAGAGAGGATCCCATTCTTGTCAGATACTCTTGGGCTGGGATTCCTCTTTGTTAGAAATCGGGATGGATTGTTCAATAAATTAGCAGTGGGAGTTAGCCCTGCAATCATAAGTGTGTGTGCAGTGCCTGAAACAAGGCTTTTGGGGGTGGAAATTGCATTGTTGTTACTGAGATTGATGTGAATCCAAAAGCACCATTCCCAGGCTCCAGGGATCACCTCATCATAAAATACCCATTAAAGCTAAACACAGAGACAGTAACAGACTGCACTGAGTTAAAGTTATTGCTCTTTGAGGCAGGGAGGGCTGGTTCTGCTAATCACTGCCTTCCCAGGAGCTCTGTTCAGCAAATTCCCACAGGAGCTGGTGCGCAGGGTGGGGAGAGCTGGAGAAAATTTGGGGGAGAAGTTAATAAATCATCTCAAAACTGTCCTAGAAACATCACATGGTTGGGTTGGGGGGGATCTTGAAGTTGATTCCATTCCAACCCCCTTCCTCTGTGCCAGGGGGCTCCAGGGTGGATCGAGGGGCCCTTCCAGGGATGGGTGTCAGGAATGTGTGTGCCTTTGGAGATTATTGGGGATTCCCTGTGCAGAGCTACCATGGCTTCACTGTGCCAGCTCTGAACCCAGGCCGTGTGCTGGGCTTACAGGAATTAGAGCTCAGACATTAAACAGCCACAGGGAAGAAGCCCAGAAGTCACCTAAATGAAATATTAAAGTATTCATTCCCTTTTCCCTCTCAAAGCAAACAAGGCTTACATGTGGAATGGCAAAGCTCATTATCATGGTTCCATCAATTAGAGCACGGTGCAGGTGCTCTGGGATGGAGGGATGGAGGCAGAGGCAGGGCCTGGGGCTGGCACTGGGGGAGCTGGGGATGCCAGGGAGCCATCCTGCAGTGAGGAGGGGCTGGCACTGCCCTGGGTACACAGAGCAGGGGGAAGGGGCGTGCAGGGTGGCTGCACACACCCAGAGGGCTGTTGTGCACACTTAGAACACTGTTGTGCACACACCAGGACACTGTTGCACACTCCTCAGGATGCTGTTGCAGCCTGGCAGTCACTGGGTGAGGCCCAGCAATAAATGATTACATAATAAACGCTTATATAATAAATGATTATACAATAAATGATAAATGGGAGCTCAGTGCTGAGCGTGGCCAAGCCTTGCACAGAGCAGCAAATTCTCCAGGAACAGTTCCTGCTCCTCCAGCTGCACACAGACACTGTTGGGCAGCTCCTGCTCTGGGAATTGTGTGCTCATCCATCTGCACCCCTGCCCAGCCCCGTTTGCCCCAAGATCCCAGCCCTGGGCCCCCAGTGCCAGCCCCGTGCCAGCTGGGCTGCAGGGACACAGCAGGCAGGCACTGTCACTTGTTTGAGGCAGATGTCACCCGGGACAGGGCATGGTGACAGCAAAGACCCCAGAGATGTCACCTGGCACAGGGCATGGTGACAGCCCTAACCCCAAAGATGTCACCTGGACAGGGCAGGGTGACGGCACAGAGGCTCTGCAATCCCATTTCTCTGTGTTTCATGCCCATGGGTGTGGCACATCCTCTCCCCAGCCCTGGGCTGGAGGAGCAGGGTCCTTCACAGCAGCACCAGCTGCCCAGGGAGCAGAAATCCCATGAGAGCAGCACCTGCAGGGCCCTGATGGAACAGAGGCACCCCATGGCAATGAGCAGTGCTCACTCCACATTCAGCAACGTTCACCTCCACAAGTGCAATTAATGGCAGATTTGCCAAGGTTTGCAGACAGAACGGTGGAAGATGGCACTAATTCACAGGATATATGATTATATCCTTCAATATAGCCGACAAAAATTGCATTCTTAATCCAAAACTCTGCTCCGTATGGGAAATGGAAGGAATTATGAGTAATAACTGTGGCGAGTTTTTAATAACACGGTTCCCCTTCTCGTCTCCTTGTTTGATCAGACGTGGCTTGCCTAGGACAACATCATTAAATGGGTTCTCCTGCTTTGTCCTGGTGCCCAGCAATGCTCCTGGCACGGCTTTGGGAGCACTATCCACACACCTGCATTTTCCCCGTGAATTTGGGGTGGGCAGCTCCAAGCTGGGTGAGAAGAGACCTGATTTGGCTTTTTTCTCTGCTTCATTACCTGCTGCTGCCCAGGCTGCTGCCTCAGCAGTGCTGCTGGAGCGTTTTGTCCCTAATTGCAAGGCTCATTTGCAGCTGTGGAGCCCCATAAACAAAACCACGGGCACAGTCCTGGCTCCTAATCCTCCCCGGCCACCAGCCAGAGCTGTGACAGCACACAGCAAACTCCAGGGGCTGAAAAGACCCCCTTGAAATGACTCTCTTAGAAAGGCTTGCCAGGACCCCTTTCTGCCCCAGGGGGGTATTTCAATTCCCAGTTGGCTTTGCCCAGTTTAAAACCCAAGCTGTGCATGCAGGGGTTTGTGTCCCTGCTCCTGCAGGCAGGAAGGGCTGTTGGTGTTTATTTTCTCTCAGCTGCAGGACATTGAGGGAGCACTGTTCCCCTCACACCCCCAGCCCCAGGGCTCCCCAAAGTGCCAGGGATTGTGCTCAGCACAGCTCACAAAGAGCTCACCCTGCTCCCAGGGCTGTCTGTAAAACCAGGAAAGAAAAGAGAGC
Source organism: Zonotrichia albicollis (assembly GCF_047830755.1). Lineage (NCBI taxonomy): Eukaryota > Metazoa > Chordata > Aves > Passeriformes > Passerellidae > Zonotrichia > Zonotrichia albicollis. The sequence goes on from NC_133826.1 coordinate 904,261, forward strand.
TGTGAATATAAAAAAATAAATAAAATAAATCTCGGTTGTGGTATATGAGTTATAGACATTTTCTTTTTGCTTTCTAGACTGATCAATGGTCAACAAGGAATCACTATTAAAAATTATAGTACAAGATCCCTTCTTACTGTTACCAATGTGACAGAAGAGCACTTTGGCAACTATACATGTGTCGCTGCCAACAAGCTAGGGACGACCAATGCCAGCCTGCCTCTCAACCGTAAGTAACGGGGACGTGGGGCCAGAGCTCTGCTTGCTTCCTGCCAGCCCCGAGGGTCCCACAGCCACAGGAGCAGAGTGTTTGTTCCCCCTGAGCACCTGGAGATGCCCCTGTGCCCGTCGGGGCTCGGCGTGCCGCGAGTTCTGAGCGTGGGGTCTGTAATTGGGGTCTGTGCTGTGTTTTGGGGCATCGGGGGCTGTGGCAGCAATCCCAGCTAACCCTCCCTGCTGTGGTGGTGCACAATGGGCACAGGCACAGCTTCCTGTGATCCTGCGATCCTGTGATCCTGCTATTCTGTGACCCTGTGATTCTGCAATTCTGGTATTCTGTGATTCTGTGATCCTGTGACCCTGTGACCCTGTGACCCTGTGATTCTGCTATTCTGCGATTCTGTGGATCTGTGATCCTGCTATTCTGTGATCCTGTGATCCTGTGATTCTGTGATTCTGTGTCTGTGGTTCCTGCTCCCAGCAGCAGCCCCAAGTCCCTACGGGGGCACTGCCAACATGGACAGAGATTTCCCAGCACATTCCCAGGAGCAGCCTGAGCTGCAGAGCTGGGCTGTGCCAGGGCTCTGTCCCACCTGGCTCTGGCAGTGGGTGCAGAGGCACAATGGGCACAGGCACAGCTTCCTGTGATCCTGTGATTCTGTGATCCTGTGATTTGGTGATTCTGTGATCCTGTGATTCTGTGATCCTGTGATCCTGCAATCCTGTGATTCTGTGATCCTGTGATCCTGTGATTCGGTGATTCTGTGATCCTGTGATCCTGTGATTCTGTGATTCCCAGGGGCAGCCTGAGCTGCAGAGCTGGGCTGTGCCAGGGCTCTGTCCCACCTGGCTCTGGCAGTGGGTGCAGGGCAGAGCAGTCTCTTGGAGAAGGCAATGAGCAGTGTGAGAGGTGGTGGATGCTCGGTGTGGAGGTTGCCCCAAAGGGCCCCAAGGTGCTGTCGGGGAGGGATTTTTAGCTGTGCCTTGGTGGCATTTCAGTGCTGCTGGATCCAAAGGTGTTTGTGGTGCAGCTCTGGTGCTGCTCTCTTGTTCTGATGGTTATAAAAGAGAGACAAAACTCCTACACTTAAATATATTCCTCACCGCGTGGAAATGCAGAGTTTCAGTTGCTCAAATCCCACAATTATTGCCTTCCTTCCGTGAAATTTCCTCCTGAACCTGCTCCCCATATGATGAGTGTTGTCAGAGGTTCTGAATTCCTGCAGGAGAGATGTAACAGGCACAAAATAACAGGGAGCCTTTGCTGCCATTTATTTAATATTTGAGGGATCATTACCAAAGCGGGAACGACATTACACTTATTTTAAACAGAAAATGTGAGTGAAAACAAAGGAATATTAAGGCAGAAGGAGCTGGAATTTGGTGTATTTGCAATTCAGAGCAGGTAGAGGGAAGGTCTGGCTTCATTTGAACAGAGCAGAGCTGAATCTGTCTCTGAGCTGCTGCCAGGGTTTTTTCCATCTTAAATTGTAAGGTGCCTTGTAGCCACCCTTACAAAGCACTTTGAGAGGCAGAGGTTGAAAAATGTCACAGAAGTGCCAAGTGCACCGGTACAAATCATAAAAATAGATGTTCTCCATCATGAAAGAAAGGGGAGGTGGGAAGCAGAATGGTCTGAGAGAAAATTCTGGAAATCTGGGTCTGCTCCTGACCTCAGGAGGGAAATGGGGGGGCATTGGCTCAGAGGTCTGACTCAAAGAGCAAGCTGAAATGTCTTATTTTATATTGTGATTGCTTTAATCCAGCTTTCAAGCAAGGAGAGCTGTCCTAAAGGTGGTGATCTGGATCTTGGTTGGGAGTGAGGATCATTTGGTGAAGTGTTTCCTTTGTTTATAATTTACATTACTATTATCTAGAAGCATTATCCCTTTAAAAAAACTACCAAAAAAAAGTAACAGTAATTCTCAGGACTTAGCAACTCGCTAAGCGTGGACTCCTCAATCCCCGAGTGAGAATGCTGTGCTGTGAAACTCTTGCATTTCATTTATCTGGCAGGGAGAGTGGCCATATGTGCAGGTTCAGGTGTGTGTGAGGGAGCTCTGCCCGCCCGCCTGCAGCGCTCAGGGACCAAATGTGGGCTCAGGGCAGCTCCATTTGCTGCTGGGGAGCAGCAAATGGAATAGAACTGGTGCCCCATTGCAGGGCCTGGGGCTGCTCTGGGGTCACACAGTCCGAGTGAGGTTCTTTACAAAACCTGGCAGCCCACAGGTTTGTGCATCCTTGTCCTTTCCTAACAGATTCTGCCAGAGAAATTGCTTTTTCCATGGCCGGTTCTGTGATCCAGAGGTGTTCCTGATGTCCAGGTTCACACAGAATCCTTGGATATGCTGCCAGTACCTATGAAAAAATGTAAATAATTGTGAGAAGCTGCCCAAGAGGTCAGGAGTGACGTTGGGAAGGAGAAGGAGCCTTGTGACAGGGATGTGGTGGTGTTTTCTGTGCTGGTTCCATCACACAAGGAGTTGGGAAGGAGAAGGAGAGGGATGTGGTGGTGTTTTCTGTGCTGATTCCATCACACAAGGACTCCACCGAGCCAGCAGCTGCCTGTGCCCTCCTGGCTGGTGGCACACGTGTGGAATCTTGTCTCCACACTGCAGAGGCACCAGACCATGCCCTGCATTTCCATGTGCCGCTTGCCTCGTGAGCTGGCATGAGGAGGAGAGCTCTCGGGGTTTCTGTCAGAGTCTCTCTTTCCCACCCTGAGACTGAAAAAGGAGTCAGGATTCTCTGGCTGTGGTTTTCAAGGTTGTTTATTCTCTGTTACCTATAACAATCTTTCTCTGACCTGCTGAAGTCTGTCTAGCAGGCTGGCCCATGGCACACTGACAGTGTTATTTTCTTATACTTAAAACTACATGTACATTATTTACAATAACTTCCCAATATCTATCATCTATGTTAGACAGTGAGCTTCTACTCTAAACCAATCCAAAAATGCCACCATCACCTGTCACTGCAACCAAACAACACGAGCACACACACAGCTGCTCTCAAGGTAAAAAAGGGAAGTTTATTTCCTGACTCCAACATTTATAGATTCCCAAAAGTGACAGCGGATTGGAGGGTGACAGTGCCACCTCTCCAATGACACTGCACAAACCTTCTGCTCAGTCCTAGCTCCACAGCTTTGCCTGGCCCACCACATCTGACATTTCTGGAGAGAAATGCACTCTCCAGGGAAATTCCCTTTGTGTCCACAGCTTCTGCTGTTGTCCAATTACCTAAGAAAGATTTTGCTATTTTATCTCTCAAATACCGGCCTAGAAAGCAAATCAAATTTCAATTTGCATAGTTCTGTCTCAGCCAGGAGGGCTGGTCTGCGTCAGAAAATATAATAGAAAAAGTGTCTGTAGGTATATATATATATATATTTATGAGCTTAAATGAAAATTCCTGTTCTCATTAGGAGCCTGCTGGAGTCAGTCAGAGGACAGATATTGATTTAGCAAGGTTTGGGTGCAGCCCAAGGTCTGCAGGAGCCATCAGTGTGCAGAGAACTGGTGCCCTGCAGCTCATTGTCCCTTCACCCCTCCCTGGGTGCTGTCCTGAGCTCATGTGGTTGTTTCTAACTAATGGCCAATCACAGCCAGCTGGCTCGGACTCTTTGTCTGAGCTACAAACCTTTGTTATCATTCCTTCCTATTCTGAGGGCACTCATATGACCGTGTTCACAGGGGTCCCAGGATGAGGGAAGAGACAAGGATCTGACTCCATGTTTCAGAAAGCTGATTTATTATTTTATTATATATATTACATTAAAACTATACTAAAAGAATAGAAGAAAGGATTTCATCAGAAGGCTAGCTAAGAGTAGAATCAGAAAGAATGATAACAAAGGTTTGTGGCTCAGCTCTCTGTCTGAGCCAGCTGACTGTGATTGGCCATTAATTACAAACAACCCCATGAGACCAATCCCAGATGCACCTGTTGCATCCCACAGCAGCAGATAACCATTGTTTGCATTTTGTTCCTGAGGCCTCCCAGCTTCTCAGGAGGAACAATCCTAAGGAAAAGATTTTTCATAAAATATCATAACTACACATCCACTCCACATTGAAATGCTCCTGGAGTCCAACAAGCTGGTGAGAATTCAGAGCAGCAGGGCTGTGAATGCACAGAAAACCCCCTCAGAGACCCAGGGATTGATGGAGCGCTGCTGTTCCAATGGAAAACAGCTCTGAGAGCTGCCAGCCAGCCCCAGAATTCCCAGATTCTGGCATTCCCATGCAGGAAAACCTCCCTGCCCTCCCCTGTGCCCTGGAACAGCAGCTCAGCTGAGCCAGAGCCCCTGGCAGGGCTGCTCCAGAGCACATTGTTGCAACTCTGCACCTTGGATTCATATATTCAGACAATGAGATGAATGGCCAAATCCCCCATTTGTGCAAGTCATAACAATTCTGTTAAACGCTGGGTTTGAGCTCCTTCCATATGGATGCCAACTGCTGCTCCAGGTAACAATTACCGAGAGTTATGGAGGAATTTTCTCTAAATCCATTTTCCAGCTTGAGCTTTATTATGAATTATATGACAATAAGTGACTGAGATGGGATGAGGCAGAAATAACCTGTTTGAGCAAGGCCAGGAACATGAGTTTCTCCTTGACGTGTAGAGGAAATTTAAAGGCCTGAGAGTGGATCAGGGAAAAATCAAACAAAAATCAAAGACAAGCCACGAGATCTTCGCTGTGGGTTTTTGCTGAAGTTGTTCCAATGCTCTGGTTTGTTCCATTTGTGTATGTATGCACAAATTGTGCAGTTACCCACAGCTCACAGGGTTCCGACTCCTCTTCTTACCCACCTGGTTTAATCAGAGGGGTTGAGGCGTGGCCAAATCCTCATCTCAATTATCAGCTAATTATCATAAAATCCTGGAATATCCTGGGTGGGGAGGGACCCACAGCAATCCCTGACCCAGCTCCTGGCCCTGCACACACCCCACAGTCCCCTGCCCCTGAGAGTGTGCTCCAAGCAACGATTAAAACATTCCATGGAATTTAAAATTTTAAATTTAATTTAAACATTCCATGGAATTTAAAATTTTAAATTTAATTTAAACATTCCATGGAATCTAATCCCCTGTCTGTGCCCCCTCAGGGTGAGAGGCACCCATGGGCAGAGCTTGCTGTACCTGGAGCTCCTTCTCAGAGTACAAAACCTCACAGGAAATCTTAAAAAATTGAAAATCTAAAGAATACCTTGTGTAACAAATGGGAGGAAGACAAGAAGTGCTGTAAATAGCACTATAAATAATGATATAGATTTATTTCACAGTCTGGAACACAAACTGGCCTCAAAACTTGGGGAGGAGGCTCAGAAAGGAGAGACAGGAACAGAGGAGGGAACAGTCCCCAGGTAAGGGACTGAAGGCAATTCCTGTCTTCAGGAACCCAAGACTTTGGTATTTAAGCAAATAATATAACAGGTTGGAAAATGCCAGAACTAAAATAATTTCCCAGACAAATTCTGGGTTAATTGACAAAAGCATTTGCTTAAACCCAAACATTTACCTGTAAAGTCTGTGTGCTTCTACCGAGTCAGGTGTTTGTAATTTGGGGGTTACCAGAAAATGCAGAGAGATGATGATTCCAGAGCTTCACTGCACTTCCCTGGGAGCTGCTGTGAGCTCTGGGTGTCTGGGCACTCAGGGAGCTGAATGGGGAAAAAAAATAAATGCTTTTTTATTTTCTTTTATTTTTTGGCTGCAAGGAAGCGAAAAATAACTTCAGAGGTTTTAAAAACAAGAGGTTTTCAGCGAGCCCACACCAGAAGCACTAATTAACCTCTGTGCTGAACCACAGAGGTAACAAAATGCTGAGGTGCCTCAACGAGCCTCGAAAATCAAGAGCTCAATTACTGCTGGCCTTAATTCCTCCTCCAGGTTTGTGTGTGGAGATTTGGACTGGATTTACAATAATAAATTGAGCATAAAAGCTTTCTCTTCTCAGGGCTCTTCCAAGCCTCTGGCATCAGAGGCTTTGATTTGTGATATCAGAACTATTCACTGAAAAGCGCTGTAATGAATTTTTCAGAAACTTCCCTTTTTTCCCCCACATATCTCAAGTAACAAAGCTGATTTCCTGACTTTTAAATGTCCTGCATGAAGCACCTAGAGAAATAACTTGAGTTTTACCATGGGAGAAGGTGGTATTCCTGTGAGACCACTTCCTGATATTCAGATTTTTAGGCTTGGCAATATTTGGATTTACTGACTTTATTCAAAAATAAAACACAAGCATGAGAATGGGATTTAAATTTAAATAATTCTGTTAATTTATTCAGTTAAAATTATATTCCAAGGGAAGGAAGAGAAATTTTAAATTGCTGGGGATGTGAGGAAGGAAGGAGCAAATCTCATGGAGTGGCTGCACCCTATGACGATGTAGCAGCTTTAATTTAGGCAAAAAATGGTCCGTTTTTTGCCAGCCCTTTTTCTGAGGTGCTGAGCTGTCCAGGGTGCTGCAGGTACGTGAGGAAATGCCTGCAGGCATGGGAAATCTGAGTCGGGATGGAGCTGTGGCTTATCTGAAATAAAAGGACATAAAAGTGGGTTCTGTTTTGGTTGGTTTTTGGTTTTTTTTCATTGTAATTTTACAGCCAGAGGTAGTTCTGTGCATTTCTTCACCTTCTTCATCAAGGTAATTCAATTTACTCATCTCAATCAAGCGCAGAGTTTAAAAAGTCGGCTCCTGCTATTATCAGAGCAGGATGTTGTATGAAGGATGCCTGGTCCAGGCTGTGCTTTGGGAAGTGCCTTTGCAGAGCACTGAGGGTTTCCCCAGTTCTGGTTCCCAGCAGGCTCTGCCCATCCCTGCTCTGTTTTCCTGGACAGCTGTGCCTCCCCGGGGCTCACCTGGCCCTGCACTAAAACCCACACCAGGGTTCACTGCTGGGCTCCTCTCTGCTCCCTGCCCTGCTGCACTGCAGCTGGAAATGAAAAACTGAAAATACAAGAATACCTTGTGTAACAAATGGGAGGAAGACAAGAAGTGCTGTAAATAGCACTATAAATAATGATATAGATTTATTTCACAGTCTGGAACACAAACTGGCCTCAAAACGTGGGTTGGAGGGAGGGAGGAGCCTCAGAAAAGGGAGACAGGAACAGAGCAGGGAACAGTCCCCAGGTAAGGGACTGAAGGCAATTCCTGTCTCTCCTGGGCAGGAAAAGTGGGTTATTAAAATATTGGTGCAGGTGCATCAGGAAGTTTTCTCATAAGCCAGGCCCAGGAGAGAGTCACTCACACTGATCAGAGGCCAATCCTCCACCCAATGCAAAGCACTCCTTCATTAGAGGGTTATTAAGTGCAGAACTTATTTTCATATCCAGTTGCTGAGCAAAGCCCTGGGGGCTTTACAAATGAATTAGATATTGATCAGGGATATCCCCAGTTTTCAGAGAGATCAGAAAATAGATTTTAAACGCACAGGGGACAGCCAGGGCCACCCAGGGCTGAGGCCCCTCTCCCTGGGGCTCCTCTCCAGGCTGAGCAGCCCCAGCTCCCTCAGCCTTTCCTGGGCACCGAGATGCTCCAGGCCCTTGCTCAGCTCCAGGAGCTCCTGGCCCTGCTGTGCTGAGGAGCCAGAGCTGGGCACAGCACCCAGAGGTGTCCCCAGGGTTGGGCACAGCACCCAGAGGTGTCCCCAGGGCTGGGCACAGCACCCAGAGGTGTCCCCAGGGCTGGGCATACAGCAGGATAATCTGCTCCTTCTTAAACTCTAACTCCATCTTAATTAATCTCCTTTCACAGAAATTGTAGTCATTTCATGAATCTCATCATGACATGGGCACATCTCCCGTGTAATTTATAGAGATTGTAATGATTCATTTGATAGGCATTGTCTGTGGATTTCGGCTCGTCAGGGATCAGCAGAGCTATAATTACACAGTAATTACTAAATAAGTTATTCACAAATTGCTGTGCCAGTGAAAGCAAATAGCAGAGCACTTGAAGAGTTTCCAGTTCTGGGCACATGTTCGGCCCGTGCAGGAAGTGTGGGATTGGGGCATGAGGTGTTGAAAATCCATGGAGAATGAGGACAGGGTGCTGGGAATCCACAGAAAATGAGGGAGACCGGGCTGGGAGTCCATGGAGCATGAAGGAGAGCTGCTGGAATCCATGGAGTGTGAGGGAGAGCTGCAGGGAATCCATGGAAAATGAGGGAAACAGGGCTGGGAATCCATGGATCCCATGGCTGGGACACTGGGCAGTGATGCCCTGAGGAGCTGGAGTAGAAGATAGATGGAATTAGGAGGAATAAATTGGACATTTATGGAAGGGCCTACAAAGGCCTCACCCTGGCAGTACCCGAGCCACAGCCATGGCTCTGCCTGGATGGCTCCAAGATGGAAGCAAAAGAGGCCACGAAATCTCAAATTTTATAAGTTTTAGTCCACTTGCATGCAGGAGCCAACTGTCCAATTAATAGCTTCAAATGATGGAGTTTCACCCTCCTTGCCTGCCTGCCTGCTGTTGTTTATGCTTTGGGCCTGAAGCTTGAAGAGATTGTCCTTGAGTCTCCAGCTGGTACAGGACTGTTTTGTGAAAAGATCCTAGTGACATTAATATAAAGCTAAAAGCTGCACACCAAAACAAGAAAACTTAAACTCCAAGGTATCAGTTTCCCCACTTTTGGCAGAATTGTTCCCTGGCAGGGTGGGCAGGGGCTGGAATAGAATTCCCAGATTTGGTGTGGCCGCCCCTGGATCCCTGGCAGTGCTCAAGGCCAGGCTGGACACTGGGTTTGGAGCACCTGGGATGATGGAAGGTGTCCCTGCCATGGCAGGGGTGGAACTGTTAGTGTTCAAAAATACACAATCACATAAGCGATTATACACGGTGCTTTTGTTAAGAGCTCTGGGAATCAGGGTACTACAACCCAAATCTGATTCTGACCATACATCAGAGATGAACGTGCTTTCATACTCTATCGTTATATAACTTTCATGTTAATTATTAAACTTATATTGTTCTATTGTATACATAGATTTCAGCTAAACATAGCCCCCCTTAAATTTCCGACATAGTTTCTCATGATTCTTCTTATGATTATATTATAACTATATTCAATTACTAAACAATCATCGCATCTAACAATCATATCTTTTATCGCACTGCTTACGCAGGTGCAGTGATCTGAGAAAACACAAAGCCCAACATTTTCAGAGTCTGTCTTTAACATTTCCCAGGGCCCCACTCTCAGAATGGATGGGGTTGGAGTCCCTCCCAGCCCTGTGTGAGCTGCTGGGTCACCTGTGCAGGTGGGCTTGGCACTGGGGCTGCCAGCCCTGCCCTGGGCAGTGACACAGAGTGCCCGTGCCACCTGCCCTCACAGGTGTCCCTGCTGCAGCGCCCCAGGGGCTGCTGTGCCGTGCTCGTCTCCAGAAATACCCCGACAGTTGTGCGGATTTAGAGAGTGACCTCTGAGAACAGGAATATCATTGCTGGGAGTCAGAGCAGTGCTAATCATATGTTTCTGAGCAGGAAAAATGCTAGCAGATTTCCAGGTCTGCATTATTCATGAGCTTCCATTTATCCATATGAATGAAAGACCGAGCTCAAAGGACACGGCCAACTTTGTCACTTTCTCTTCATTCTGTTATGGTCTCAACAGCTGTAAAAATCATTAAAGCAGCAGTTTTCCCTGGAAAAATGTGAAATGGGGAATGAGGACCAGTGAGCAAATATTGTTTATCATTTAGAACAGTGTACCTTGAATAACTAAATCAAAGCATTGTCTTTCATATCCCTTTGGTGACGCAGACACATCCAAATGTGTGAAATTCAGTGGTTTTCTCTCTTCCTGACCTGCTCTGGTTTAGGTTTTCTCTGAGTTGTGCCTCTCCAGGCACACAGAGGTGGGGTGCAAGTGCTGGGGGTCCTTCTGTAAAGATCTCACTGATCACACTTATTTCTCAAATCTGACAAAATCTATGGTTCATTTAGTAGATTTTTTTTCTTTCTGTGTTGCACGTTTCATTTTTCATGGTTTGGTGGTAAATACTGATGCAAAAGCGCCCTCACATTAGTGGGGATATTTTTGTGATACTGAAAAATTGGCCTGCAAATGAATGCCTGCTTTTGCCAGCATCCATTTGCTGAGGACAGCGTTCCCTGATTTATTCATTTATTCAAAATACAGGCAGTCCTGCGAAAGGTAAAGCCTTGAACATATACCAGTGTCTTATAGATGTGAAATTGTTGTGAGAGTGAGGAAGGAAACTGCATATTTTTACTGCCAAGAGAATCAAATGTGTGACCTTTAATTAAAATATTATTTTGAATGTTTTAATTAAAATATAAATTTGTCTGTTGCTGGTTCAAACACACACATAACACCACCCCTCAAATTTAAATTAAATTGAATTTAATTTAACTAAATTAGATTAGATTAAATTAATTTTTTCCCTATAAAATCTTTCATCTTACATAAAACATGACGGTTCACTCTGGAACTCATTAAAAAATAAATAAATAAAAAAGCTTTTAGTAGACTGGAGCAT